>NC_142131.1:44352321-44660714 GCF_024610735.1 Ursus americanus | reverse complement strand
TGTTTGTTTAGTGACTTTTTGAAACTATTTTTGTAAAGTCTGTGTTCTTTATCTTGGCTAGTCTCTGAAGTCACTGTCCCTTAGCTTGTGGTCACTTAGTGTTTCTTGTTTTTGGTTTTTCAGATAATATTTTGGTAAAATTTAAAAAATTAATGCAAAAAGCCATGATGAACAAAATATAAAAGTTTATCATCAAGATCAGTATGTTATCTTGTCTAAAGATGACAAATCTTTTCACATGTGGGTCAAACAAGGAATCAACTCTTAGTGCTCACAGCACAGCACAGGTTGCGGCCTTTTATAAGACTTGACTTAAAGGTTCATGAATGTTGTTACAGAAAGTAATTTCAGTACAATAGCAGTTTTATTTCTCTTGTCCATGGGTACTGCTGCTCTGAGAGCTCTTCAAATAAGAGCCACTTTCACCTTCACCATGTTCAGCTAGTGTTTTGTTGCCCGTTAGGTCTGTGTTAGGGCATTTCTTCAATGATTAACCACAGCATAATTTATAACTATCTTAGTCTTCATTTCCTGTTTTCTTTGACTCTTAAGATCAGGCCAAGGTGGAAGTAGAGGGTCTTCTCAGGTTTTGTTTTTGTTTTGTTTGTTTTTTTGAGCATATGTCTTGCCCTGGAGATATGTGTGGTTTTTAAGCCTGCTCTTATAAGGGAGTTCTTTGCAATGTCATAATTTCCCAAATGGTGTCTTAGCCTTTCTTTCCATGCTTTGGGTGTGCTGTTGTTCACTCAGTTATAAACCTTTGTCCCATGGAGGAGGAGGTTCTTGCACCTTAGACTGTTTTGGAGGAATGCCCTTAGCATAGCAGCTTTTCCTTCCATGTTAGGTAAAACAAAGGCAAGTACCTCTTGTCAATCCTTAGGTAGCCCCCAGACAGGTTTATACAGACCAAACATAATCCTGTGAGACTAAGTTCTACAGGGCTCACTCCAGAATCAGAGACCTGGGTCCCACACTGGCTTTTTGGGACCTCCACTGTGCCTGGGAGAGATGGGGGTCAAGGGCAAGGAAAACGCTACAAAGCTTTCCTACCATTTTAAAGTTTCTGTTTTCTGGATTTAGTGTGCTTGATTGCGGTAGGCCTTTGACTATTAACAGAGCTCTGACAAAGCTGATTCTGACAGATTTTGCTTGATTTTTGCTGTTACTGTGAAGGGGTAGGCTCTTGGAGTTCCCTCTTTCACCATTTTGTGTTCATGGCCTAAACATGTGTTTTCTTCATTTTTAATTCTCAAATTGTCCCTGATTTGGCCAGTGGGAACTGATTCAAGCTGGTTTCTGTGCCCTTTTGATATTTCATAATCATTATTTGGATATTTCCTGCTTTTTGCTAAGATAAAATATTCTAGGCTTATTTTGTCATCTTTCCCCAGCCCTGGGAATCAGCTATTTCTCAAAGCCCTGGTTTTGTTTAGTGGAAATCTGTTTTTAGAAGCCAAGATCCTAGGGGCACCTTGTTAAGTGGGTAAGCGGCTGCCTTTGGCTTGGGTCATAATCCCAGGGTCCTGGGATCGAGCCCCTCATAGGGCTTCCTGCTCAGCGGGAGCTTGCTTCTCTCTCTCCCTCTGCCTGATGCTCCACCTGCTTGTGTGTGCGCATGCACACGCGCTGTCAAATAAATAAAATCTTTTTTTAAAAAGCCAAGATTCTGTGTTAAGTATGCTCATTTACTGGAGTCACTATGCTCAGACCCTCTCAGTGCAGAGTTGGGAGAGGTATATATACATAAATATTACCTTTGTGTGGTATATGTGAATGTAAGTATTTTATTAGTATATGATTGTGAATTAATCATTAATCATACTGATAGAGTATAACACCACAAAATTCACTCTAGTTTTCACCCTTTCTGTTACTAGTTACTGTATTCTTTGACAGTGTGAAACTTAACTTTAATTATTCTAAATACTTATTTGATTATTTCCCCTGTATATAATCAATCTTCTGTTGTAGCCACTGCCACCATCCACGTGTGGACACCCACCTCCCCCTGCTTAGCATCTTGACTCTTCTCACTGATCCTCCCTCCACCCATGGATACCTTCTTCACTCTTGGGCTCAGTGCCCCATTTCTGGCTGTCCCCCTGCACGGATACCCTTCCTCACCCTGCTTTGACACTGATATCCTGTGCTGGGCCGCTCCCAGGTGTTGATACCCTTTTGTCCCTACTCTGACTCTTAACAGTCTGGAACCCTCTTGTGTTTCCTCATATAAATGGCTTTAGTCCTGAATCAGGAAGAGAAACCCACTTTTTAAATGAAATCTGTTAATACATTAAGCTTATATGAAAGCAGTATTTCACAGGCTTATTTTCAAGAGAGCTAAGGTTGAATTTGAATAGTCCGTCTTCTGGTTCTTATTAATGAAGGATTGTGAACAGTTTGGCTGAATGAAAAACAACCTTTTTAAAGGATTGTATGTAGATAGTAGTTGTCTTTTTAGAACTTCAATAGTTTTCAAGTTAAAAGGTAAGTAGTAGTTACCTAAATTTTAGTGAAGAGAAGAAACAGTCTGATGTTAACTTGCCAAAGTCGTCCAGCCTCGTAACTGGTTGAGTTGATTTGAATCCAGGACCATTGGACTCTGAAGCCTGTTCTTTCATAAAAATCTGCCTTAATTAGTTAAAATGCCTTACCTGTTGGTTGATGTTGCATGTTTTTGACAGGCTTTGTGATTTTTAAAGTTTTTGGTATCTGAAATGTAAACCATTATAAAGCTGGTGTTCGATGTACATTCTGATGAAATCAGTTTGACTTTTTCATTGAAAACATTTGCCACAAACTTGGTGGGTTCAGAAGTAAAAACATTATAGGAAATAGGAAGTATCTTACTGTTTGTGTACTTTTTGCCAAAGTGCATTTTTCAGTCTAAAGAATTCTGTTTTGGATTTTTAGTTAATCAGTGATTTTTAAGTCAGGCGCATGCACTTAAAAACATACAGTATTTCAATAAGGGTTTTTTCAGAACCAGTTTTCCCCTTAGGGATTTTCTTATAGTTGATGTTTTAGACTTCAGGCATTTATTCATCAACAGGTTGTAAAATAGGTTGAGATTAAAAATTAGGATTTTCATGCCGTCAGCATTTACGAATCTTTTTTGTTTATGCCTGTATTATATGGGATCATCAGACCTTATAATGGAATCTGGTGGAAGATTACTAATAACCTGGGATTACTGTTTATAAGACTGCTAATTTGCACCCCCGCAGTCTCCTGTAAGTACTAGTTGATACAAACATTTTTGATTAGTATATTTCTAACATTCTTGTTTGTATTAGTCTGTTAAAAAACATTTCATCAGAGGAAATTTAAAGATGAAATTGATTTCATTCAATGTTTCATGAATGGGGCAGCATCCTATCTGTCAAGTAGAAAGGAGCTCCAAGGAGCTGTACAAAATGGAGGCTTTTACAGGCAGAGGGGGCCAGGGACAAGGAAAAAGTGGATTACTTCATCTTTCATTAGAAAATGGTGGAGGGGGTCTACAGGTGATTGATTACCTCACTACTGCTGACCAGGAAATTCCAGAATGACCAGTTAAGATTTTGTTTCTGGCAGGGGTTTGTTTTTTTTTTTCTTTTAACATTTTATTTATTTATTTGAGAGAGACAGAGCATGGGGGTGAGGGGAGAGGGAGAGGGAGAAGCTGCAAACTCCCTGGTGAGCAGGGAGCCTGACAACGCAGAGCTGGATCCCAGAACTCTGGGATCATGACCTGAGCTGAAGGCAGATGCTTAACCATCTGAGCCACCCAGGTGCTCCTTTTTCTGAGAGGGTCTTAAAGTGTAATCAGGTTAGGTATTAAGTCTTGGTTTGTTTATGTGGGGCTTAGGAGAGTTCACTCAATTTTGGGCCTTTTATTTTATTTTATTTTATTTTAACATTTGCTAGGGAAGCCATAACAAAATACTGCAAACTGAGTGGGTTAAGTAAATTGATTTTGTCATAGTTTTGGAAGCTCATATTCCAAGATCAAGATGTCAGCATGGTTCGTTTCCTCTGAGACCTTTCTCCTTGGCTTGCAGATGGCCGCCCTCTTGCTGCCTCTTCACATGGTCTCTTTGCTGTGCAGCCTTGGTGTCTCAATGTGTCCCAATTTCCTCCTCTTTTTTTTTTTTTTTTTAAGATTTTATTTATTTATTTGACAGAGACAGCCAGAGAGGGAACACCACAAGCAAGGGGAGTGTGAGAGGGAGAAGCAGGCTTCCCGCTGAGCACAGAGCCCAATGTGGGGCTCGATCCCAGGACACTGGGATCATGACCTGAGCCAAAGGCAGACGCTTAATGGCTGAGCCACCCAGGCGCCCCCCCCCCCCCCCCCCCCCCGCCATTTCCTCCTCTTAACAAGGACACAGGATTGGAATGGGGCCCACCCTAACAACCTCATTTAAGTCAATCATCTCTAAAGCCTTTATCTCCAAATACGGTTGTATTTAGAGGTGGGAGAGGTGCAACTTAGAGCTATGAATTTGTGTGTGGGGGGCACAGTTCCACTCCTAATATTACCAGGGAAAGAAAGATAGAATGAATTTGGATGGCACTAAGTGTAGTTAAAAGAAAATGATAGGGTGGCGCTTTTGAAAGTTTAATTTGGCTTTATAGAGGTAAGGGGTTAAAATTTCTTTCTTCTATCCTTCTAGGTTCCCTGGCTTGGGGCCCTGTAAATTAGACTGACAAATGAAAGATTAACAAGAGAAAACATAGAGAAGTTTATTAGAGTGTGCTTCTACCTCAGAGTAACTCAGGGGTGGTTAGAATTTGCTAAATTCTAAGGACACTTAGAATTTTCCATTTAAGGACACTTAATGGAAAAACAGATGACTTTTTGGAAAGATAGGTAAATGGGCCCTTAGGAGAATTGATGGGAGAAACGATAATTTGTAGCAGTGTCTGGGTGTGGTGCTGTGTGTGGTGCTGTGTGTGTGTGTGTGTGTGTGTGTGTGTAGGGAAGAGTTGCTCCAGGGGAGGGGGACTGATAAGTTCTTTTTGGAGGCTCTGCTTTTAGATAGATAAGGAATTGTAGGAATTAAAATATTTTCAGCTCAAAACTATTCTTATGTTAAAGTAGCATATTTTGGGGTGCCCTGTCATGATTCCTTCACACACTTGTGTAAATGTCTTAGTATTAGGTAATAGTTAAAGCTATTCATATTTTATCTTTTGAAAACTAAATTTAAATGAGAATTCTAAAGACATTGTAGAAAATGAATAGGTAATATTAGTGGTTTGCCTCCTAGGGATTGTTTTTAGTATATAGGTTATTACTTGACTATTGTTTAAAATGATAAGGTTTATTTATTTTAGATTCTTTGCAATTTCTTGTGATTTTTTTTTTCTTGGTACAGACTATAAAAGCGGTTTTTCATTCCCACTTAGTTATTGAAACTGTAATTTTAAGAGTTTCCAACAAAAACTTGTTGGGAAAGTAACATCCTATTACATACATCACAAAGCAGCTTAGTATGTAGCTTCATGTCAAAATAGATAATGAAAATCCTTTATTCATCCAGAAACACTTTAGTTTTCATTTTAATTTCTGAAGACTTCAAAATGTAGAATAAGATGGTAGAAGAATTAGAACTTAGAGTGCCTGAATTTTTATGTAGTTTATTTTGATTAGGTACACTCGTATACTTGTTTCATAAGTGTATTACTGGAATTGGTGGTGTCAGGTTACTCAGATTGGATCAAGGTTTTTCCACCTTCCACTCATGGCGCATATGAACTTATACCATTTAAACGTTTTCATTACCATGGTGAGTTAATCATTTGTATCCATTTCCTGTATCTGGCCAGTCTTAACCTTTCATTGAATAGATCTCTACAGTTTGGGATAGTAAAAAATAGAATATTTCTATGATATTTGAGAATTTTTCTTAAAAAGTATTTTAGCAAGTTGATACGACCATAAAGGATTTTTTCATAGAAACAGTATTTGAAAGAATTTGGAAAAGGGAAGATTAACAGTGGTATTGATTATTTTGTTTTTTAAAATTTCACTTTTGGGGTTATGCAGTTGTAAATATAAAACATTTGCTATTAGTAAACTCAGGCATTGTGATGCACAGAAAATTAGATTCCTTCATTGGCTGATAGCCTTTAAGCTTTGTATTGAAATGAGTACAGTTGCCCAGTTGGCTTCTGCCTTATTTAAAAAAAAAAACAAAACTATGAATTTGCTGTTTAGATTGGGCTGGCAACCTGAAACTTTATTGATGCCGTTGATAGAGGCTCCCAAAAAGTTAAATTTAGAGTGAAGAAAAGCATTAGTGCCTAAAATATTTGATACCCATTGTGATGATTGTAATTAAAAAACAACAAGCCTTTTGATTATGGAAATTTTCAAACATACATATAACTAGAGAAAAGAGTATTTGCATACCTCCTTGTACTATCATTTCTAAATGCATATGCAGCCTTTTTCCAGTTATCCCCATTTAGCATTATCTGTTTTTTATTTATTTATTTTTTTTTTAAAAGATTTTATTTATTTATTTGACAGAGACAGAGACAGCCAGCGAGAGAGGGAACACAAGCAGGGGGAGTGGGAGAGGAAGAAGCAGGCTCATAGCAGAGGAGCCTGATGTGGGGCTCGATCCCATAACGCTAGGATCACGCCCTGAGCCGAAGGCAGACGCTTAACCGCTGCACCACCCAGGCGCCCCACCATTATCTGTTTTTAAAACAGATTCCAGATATGTCAGTGTAACTGTAAAGACTTCAGTCTTTTATTTACCACCATCACACTACCATTGTCACATCTAAAATGAGTAATAATTTCTTAATGTCATTTAATGTTCCGTTCATGTTTAAATTTTTGATTGTTTCATAATTTTCATTTTTTTAAGGTTGGTTGGTTTGAGTAAGGATCTGCGTAAGGCCCACATGTGTTTGATCTGCATATTGAAAACTGTTTATTTGTTGGGGGAAAAAAAACACGATTATTTTCACCTGTTGAGTATCCTGTGATCTGGATTTGCTGGATAATTTCCCTCAGATTTTCTTTAATTTGTTTGTCTGTGTTGAACTTTGTGAAAGTTAGTAGTTAGATCAGATTTCAGATTCCATCTGGGGTGGGGGCGAGAATACATTATAGATGGTGTAATGTGCATCCTAGTTTGTCACATCTAGAGACACTTGATGTCTATTTGTGATTAGACCATGGTGATTTAAAAAAATAACATTTATTGAGATACAGTTTATTTGTAGTGAAATAGGCAAATATTAAGTGTACAGTTTGATTTTTGACAGATGTGTACATTTGTATAACTGCAATCAAGATAAAATTCCGTTACCTCAAGAATGACCTTCCCTTTGCAGTCATATCCCTACCCCACTGGACCCCGCCCATCCACTCCAGTGATCTAGTTTCTGTTATATTTTTGCCTATTTTAGAATTTCATTATAATTGGAATCTTAGAGTAGTAAAATCATTGTCGCTCAGAAGAGATAGAGCTTAAGAAAATTTTGGCAAGGAACTCCAGGTCTAATTTCCTTCCATTTTTATATGACAGGGACTTGCCATGAGGTGTTGAAGCCTTGTTTCACTGAGTTGGAGAGACTGGACCTAAATGGCGCAGCATGACTTTGCTCCAGCCTGGCTTAATTTTCCTACTCCACCATCATCAACAAAGGTACTCTTTCGTGCATTTCTTTCTTTGTGTCTGCTTCTCATTTGTTCTTGTACACAAATGTAGTTGAAACGTGAAGCCTTAATATTTTTGTGTAGAAAATTTTCTTGTATTACCATCTAAGTTATTTCATATGGAATCTGTTAGTTTTTATATTTAAAAAGTCAGTTTTTTATCACCATACTGTACACCATTTACTTCAGTTGTCTTTTGTACTAACCAGAGTTCCATACATTTTAATGCAAACCCGTTAGATACATTGCGTCTTACCTTTATCTGTACTATTCTTTAGATAGTAACTTGATTTATTTCCTGTTCTATAGGTAATACGTTAAAAGAAAAATCTGAGGTTTTTTTAAATTTATTTTTATTTTTTTAAAAGATTTTATTTATTTATTTGACAGAAAGACAGCCAGCAAGAGAGGGAACACAGGCAGGGGGAGTGGGAGAGGAAGGAGCAGGGAGCCCGATGCGGGGCTCCATCCCAGGACCCTGGGATCACGCCCTGGGCCGAAGGCAGATGCCTAACGACCGAGCCACCTAGCCGCCCCAAAATCTGAGGTTTTTGAAGTCTCTGCTTGTACCCAGACGATTTCTTTTTCAGACAAATAACACTTTGAATGGCACATCACTAAAATTTCAAGAGTGATGAAAGCTTTGCAACATTGCTACATATCAGGCCTCAGTAATCTAAGAAATGTTCATTTTAGTCAAAAATCAAAACAGTAGTTTGTATTAGACTTGCTGGCATTGCAGTTGTCTTCCACTTAAAGACTTGCTGAAAGAGACCGACCTTGAAATTGTTTAGAATCAATCTAACTGGCTTAATAGCTGTCTTTGACTTTTTTCCCATAGTGCAAAGGAATCAGGGGAGAGTCTTGATCATCTGTTTGCCTGTTCATCATGCTCTGCCATGCTAAGGCGTTCATCTAGGACCTTTGGGGGTACAGGCAGTTCTTACAAAACTGGTTTATTAAAAGCAGCTCTTATGGGAACAACTTTTATAATTTGGAAAGTCGGTCCCCAGTAAGGACTTGTCAGATCATAATAAATTGGCCCAAATTTTGGCCCATAATTTTCTACAGATGGATTCTCTGAAAGGTTAATTGACTTGCCTGTTTTTCATAGAATTACTGTGAGCCTAGACTAGAATCTAGGATGCATTTCGTATTCTATACTCTTTACATAGGACTTGTTTTGGAATGCTGTCAAATGATTAAATATCTCATTTCATAGCCTGTGCAGTGGGATTTGAACTTGTTAGAAAATGGAGACTTGTATTGGTTAAGCACTGAGATCACTTCTTAGAGATTCTCTGATTGCCCCTTTTCCTCTTAGGTGTAGGTCTCTGCAATTTACTTCCACCTCCCCCTTCCTTGTAACCCAGCAGCTCTAATCTAGCCCTCTAGCAGGTTTGTTTATTTTTTTTCAGGCCTACTTCTGAACCCGACTACATGAGTTTCCTGCTACCCACCTTTATTTCTTTTTTCTATTTTGTTTACTCTCTCTGAAATAGGTATAAGACTTGTTTTCATTTTCAAGCGAATTGATAAAAAATTAGCAGCACCTGGAAAGTTAGCTACAAAACATTAAAAAGATTGAGAATAATTTTTGTCTTCATTCAGATGTTAATCCTGAGATTCATTAAGATTAACTGTTGCTTTATGTGGTTAAATCCTTACTGCTTTCCAGAACCTGACCCTTGATCTGGATAGAGGTCTTCATGAATGAAGATTTCGAGAATTAGGATTTTCCCCTCTTAATCTCAATTATTCAAATCTATTTTAAATTACCTACAGAAAATGGTATTTATATTTGAACTCTTAACTAGCAGTCCTTGAACTTATTTCTTTAGACCTTACCCAGTGTGGTTTTGACAAATACAGACCTTTTAGTAATGACTTCTTACACCTTCCATTTTACCCTTTCATGTCTACAAATCACTATTCATGGGTTCTCATTTATAATTAACCTCTTGTTTTCTGCCAGAGCCCTTTTAATCTTACCCTGAATAAATGGAACAGACGTTAATTTACTGTGGAGTTCTCTATTTCAGTGTAATGGAAGTCTTGATTTATTGTTTAAAGGGATGAGGATTTGAAATAAAAAGTAATATTCTTGGAAGTGCACTTTAGTAGTTTTCTGAGGTGTGTAGAATTTTAGCCCCATCATGTGGTGAAATTTTAAACTGCATGTGGTTGATTATATGCGGCATAGGGCATTGACATTTGAGCTGTTGATTGGGACCCAATAAAAAGCAAATTTTACATAATGTTTTTGTGTACACATAGGTTTAACTATAATAATAGTCATACATCTGTGGTACACTAATATTTTCTCTTTTGGTCTTCTATTTTCTTTAATTCTATTAGAAAATGTAAATTGCCACTGATACTATCATTCTTTAATAGATCCTGAGTTGCATTTTGGGTAGTATTTTTATTATTGAAGCAATACTGAACTGAAATGGTTGTAGATACTGGAAAAGTTTAGATACTTCTTTGTATTAGATGTTCTCCTTCTGGCCATCTTACCTTAGGAAGGATGATAAATTGATCCCTGTAATCAGGTTGAGCTATCCTTTTATAGTATTGTTAGAAGAAGGAAGATTCCTGGGGCACCTGGCTGGCTTATTTGGAATAGCGTGTAACTCTTGGTCTCAGGTGGTGAACTCAAGCCCCACATTGGTGTGGAGCCTACTTAAGAGAAGGAGGGAGGAGGTGGTTGATTCCAAGGGTGTGATACTAAAAGAGCAAATACAGGGTACGATATAGAAAATATAGGAATTTTTATTCTTTTTAAGTACAAAATAATACAGACCTGTTATGATGACATTCCACTACAGTAAATTCACATTCATTAATCTGTAGTTCTATGGCTAGAGTGTAGCATTAGTGCATTATGGATTCTTTCATGGCAACATCTAAACAATAGTGATTAATATTTTACCAAAACTTCTTTTAATGTTGCATTAACAGTGTTGGCTTGCATTGAAAATGTGTATTTAAAGTCCAGGCTAAGAGAAGATCAGAAAATTCAGTCAGACTGATAGTAGAGTTCATTGAAACTTCTTGTTTACTCGGTAGAGTTTTTGTTAACTAGTGACTCATACTGTGGGTATCCAAGAAAAAATTGCTAAATTATTTTTTAAAGGAATCTAGGAAAAGATTTTAAGTATGTAAAGGGATAAAGATGGTAAAGGGATGGAGAGGGTCTCTTTCTTATTCATGGTAATACCTTTTTTTAAAAATTTTTAGTCATTATTACATACCAGTGATTGTATAAAACGGTTCATGTGAATGCTAACAGAAAACATAAGAGGTAAATTCTGTTTTCTTTCTCCCATATACAAAGGAGGGAGCTAAGGTTAAGAGAGGTAAGTAATGTGCCCTAAAGTGCTGGAGCTAGGATAGGAATCCATGTGTGCCTGACTTTAATGCTTATCAACTTAATAAATTTATTTTCTAAACTTTTAGGTGGTAGACTAATTTTCAGAAGTGAATATTAGGGTGCTTTTATACATACACCAGAATGTATTTTTATCCTGGTTTGGATAAACGAAATTTTTTTTCTTTAGGGATGGCATCTCTGGTATCTGTCTCTTCTGCGTATGGATCTAACTTTTCAGTGTCTACGTAATCTTTTATTGAGTGGATCTACATGGATTATTTAATTAGTTTACCAGTTAATGGACTAAGCTGCAGGATTGTCTAGGCATCTCTTGAATATATTTGTAGGGTAAATTCTTAGTAGAATCAGCAAATCAAGGGGTTTGTACATTTTGGTAGGTAATGGCCTAATAGCTCTCAGAAAGGTTGTATTGGGGTGCCTGGGTGGTTTAGTCGGTAAGTGTCCCACTCTTGATTTCAGTTCAGGTCTTGATCTCAGGGTCCTGAGTTCAAGGTTTGTGTTGGACTCCATGTTGGGCTTGGAGCCTACTTTAAAAAAAAGAAAGGTTATACTTACTTATAATCCCATCAGAATTTTATGAGGGGGCTAGTGTTCTCAGTTTCAGCAACACTGGGTGTTTTCACATTTTTTAATCTGTGCAATTAGATGAAAAATGGTAATTCATTACTTTGCATTTTTAAATTATGGTTGAGTATATTTTGGTGTTATGAATGATTACTTTTTTTTTTTTAAGATTTTTATTTTATTTTTATTTATTTGACGGAGATAGAGACCACCAGTGAGAGAGGGAACACAAGCAGGGGGAGTGGGAGAGGAAGAAGCAGGCTCATAGTGGAGGAGCCTGATGTGGGGCTTGATCCCATAATGCCGGGATCACGCCCTGAGCAGAAGGCAGATGCTTAACTGCTGTGCCACCCAGGCACGCCTATGAATGGTTTCTTAACTGCTTGTTCATGTAATCTGTTTCTTAGTGATTTTGTAATAGCTCTTTTCACATTGGGGAATTTGGCATATATATTAGAAATATATTTGCTTTGGTAATTTGTAATTTGCTTATTTGTTTTGGTAAGGTTTTTTTTTTTGTAAGTTTAAAATTTTCTGGTGTAGTTAACATATAGTGTTATATTAGCTTCAGGTGTACAATGTGTAGTGATTTAGCAGTTCTGTACATGTTTTGATAATTCTTTAAAAAACCTTGTTGAAGGTTTTAATGAAACATACAAAGAAGGATAGATAATAAATACTTATTAAACATCAAGATAGTGATATCTTAACATTTTTCTATATTAGCTTTTATTTCTTTTGGAAGTAAAGCATTATGTGTACATTGAAATCCACTGTCTTAACTTCTTCACAGTTCTTTCTCTTCATTTTTCCCCAGAAGTATTCTCAGTGTATGTTCTTAAAACTACTTACTTGAATGTCAAATAGTATTGTTAGGTATGTTTAAACATTTTTATCAGTGATTTTCATATATATATATCTGCATCTTTTACATTGTATCTTTGAGATTTTCTCCCCCCCCATGTTGATATTCACAAATGTCGTGTAACCGTCTTAAAACTCTATGTGGTATCCTATTTTTGTTTATCTGTACTACATTTTATTTGTCCATTGAAGTTTAGATTGTTTACAACATAACTTTTGGCTACTCTAGAGAAACACTGCATTGAATATTCTTATGATATCTTCTTGTACACATCGATTAGAATTCTTTAGGCCACTGCTCCTCACACTTCGATGGATAAGAAAATAACCTGGGGATTTTGTTAAAATGCAGATTCACATTTCAGTAGTTCTTGGACAGGGCCCCGAGTTATAACAGTCTTCAAAGTGATGTTGATTCTGCTTATTTATGGACTACAGTTTCAATAGAAGGCTCCAACATAGATCTAGAAAAAAAATAGTTGGGACTTGGTTAGATAGTGCCAAGTTCCTCTTCTGCATAGCGTACTGATTTATACTCCTATATGCTATTTAACTATTCTCTTTACTTTAAATTCTTGCCAAATATCACAGTTTTTTTGCCAATCTTCGTCGTAAAGTGCATTTTCACTTTTTTTGCACATGGAGTTATATTTCTGTGAAATGCCTCTTTGCATCCTTTGTTACTTCTTTTGCGTTCCTTTTCTTTTCACATTAGTTTAGGATAATATACATCTGTATATGTGTATATATGTATTGGTGTGTGTGTGCATATATGTCATTTTTAACATCTTTAAAGTTACAATGTTTTTCAGTCTTGCATATATATTTCATTGGGTGAATTCAAGTACTTTGTACTACTTGTTGGCTATTTTAAATATTTAATTAATTTATTTTTTATTAAGTAAACTCTGTCCAACATGGGGCTTAAGCTCCACCGATTGAGCCAACCCGGTGCCCCTAAATGTTATTTTTAAAAGCTTTATTATTGTTTGTGGCTGGCTCAGTTGGTAGAGCATGGGACTCTTAATCTTGGAATTGTGAGTTCAAGCCCATATTGGGCATAGAGTTTACTTTAAAAAATAATGAAAAGCTTTATTATTAAGTCTTTGCTGCAGATATATTACATCTTGTGTCCGTGTTTTTTCTGGCAACTTTAGTTCTTACTCTGTATTATATTTTGGATTTTTAAATATGGGCAGTCATACATTCACTAATAGTTTCCTGTCTGCCTTTTTAGCCTTATTACTTGTATTTCTTGTGTTGTTGTGTATATGTCAATCTGTGAAGGGTCTGGATTTTATCCTACTAGCAAGCTAACATAGATGCTGGCAGGAGACATGAGACTCCTGGATCAAGGGCCAAGAACTTTATTTATTACTTAATAGCACGACAAGCAGAATGAGCATGATGTCAGCACTGGTTCTTTATGCCTCCTAAAACCTTTGATAGTTGGGGCGCCTGGGTGGCACAGCGGTTGAGCGTCTGCCTTCGGCTCAGGACGTGATCCTGGCGCTATGGGATCGAGCCCCACATCAGGCTCCTCCGCTATGAGCCTGCTTCTTCCTCTCCCACTCCCCCTGCTTGTGTTCCCTCTCTCGCTGGCTGTCTCTTTCTCTGTCAAATAAATAAATAAAATCTTAAAAAAAAACAAAAAACCTTTGATAGTTGACATGGGAGGGTCCAGGTGGATGCTACCTGTGGTGCTGATTGGGGATCTACCACATTTATAATAAGCCTGCTTTTTGTCCCAGAGAAGGATGTTACCTGTCATCCCTCAAATGTTGCTCACTGCAGCCATACCTTGAGAAATGGGCCATTACAAAGAGCAGTGAAGGCCTTCTTGGCATACAAGAAGAATGGAAGGAAATGCTCAGGGCCCCTGATGGGTTGCTGTCCCAACAATCAACCCATCAGCCCTACATATTCTTGGCCAAACTTGAATTTTCATGTGATTATACCACTCTGTCAGCCACTTTGATTATTCTGACCAAAGCTAAAACCAAATCCATTTAATTGTTTTATACAGCATTTAATTAAGGCTTCTGTTAACATGCCAAATAATAGGCTAAGGCCAGGATCTAGCTGGTTGTGAGCAAATCCTAGAGGGGACAGACAGGTAGTGATTTTTTTTTTTTCCTTCAGCCAGCCAGTATGTGGTCTAAGGCTCCTCTGTTACCCATTGAAATCCACTTAAGAGGGTTTAAACTGACCTGATTTTTGGTGTCATTAACCTACAATTATAAGGACAATAAATGGGCCAAAAAACAACTCTGATCCTCCCTAGAAGCTAGCTTGTGGCTTATTTTCCCTCACAAAAAACATTCCACCTGAAGGGGCACAGATCACTTTAGTTAGGAATTTGTTGTTAAACATGATTTGGATTACTATTACATTAGTTTGGTTAGGAATCATGGACATTGTCACCATTATTGCAGAATCATTTGCCATATATGGCAGAACTTAAGACCATTCAGGTGTTGGGAGAATCATGATTTTTTATCGGAATGCAACCAGGTCGTGCTGGGGGTTTTTTGGGTTTTTTGTTTGTTTTTGCTTTTTAAAGATTTTCTTTATATGACAGAGTGTAAGCAGGGGGAGTGGCAGGGAAAGGGAGAAGCAGGCTCCCCACTGAGCAGGGAGCCCAGTGTGGGCTTGATCCCAGGACCCTGGGATCATGACTGAGCTGAAGGTAGACACTTAACCAACTGAGCCACCCAGGCGCCCCCAGGTTGTGCTGGTTTAAGTGTTTTTACACATTCACATTCAGGAGCTGCACTTGACATCAAGCACAGGAGAATAGTTAGGGACTCTTTATGGTCACATGAGTTTTTCTGATTTCAAAGTGTATGAGGATGGCACATCTAGCAGTGGCTCAGTGTTTTCTCCAGCTTCTGTATGATTCAGGCAGTGGTGCTGGTTCTAGGGGATAGAGCATTAATTGTTCTTCTTCCTTCCAGCACCTTTTGGGGTCAAAGCTGTTCCTTCCACAGATGCTAGGGTCTTTTTTTTTCTATACCCATGAAATTGGTGTGTCTTATTTGGATAGCTGACTTCACTTAAAAATTCCCTACTCACACCCGGATTTTTTATCTGGAAGAGTTGGATGTAAGTGGGATAAGGACATTTTTATATAATTGCAGAGACCCATTATAATGCTCACCCTGGGCCACATTGGACACTGTAGTGAGTACTTGGTGAGACGTATACTGAATTAAATGGTCACAATTTTCAGATACAGGACCACGTCCCACCAAAAAGAGAATCCAGGTGGCCAAACCAGATTGTTTGAATTCATTAGGTTTCTTTTTGACCAGACCATCACCTTGAGAGGTAGCTTGGCCTGTAGTTTCTCTTAGAGGAAAGAAACATCATGTCATGAGATAATCAGGGCAAAATCCTGGTATTTTAAAAATAGGTCTGTATAATTTCATAACTTTTTTTTTTAATCCTAATCATTACCTAGGAAGTGGCTAAGAAGAGATGATTTCTTTTTGGGTGTGCTGCATTCATTGACCAAAGTGTCTCAAAGTGTGTGAAGAGTTGAGGAATGTAGAATTGCAGATTGTTCTGAGTTGAATGTTGAGGAGACCATTCCTGTTGTTCAGTAGTACTGGATGCCTGTGGATAGTAGAGGGTGTAGAATGTCTTGATTAGTAGTACTTGAATATTGACCTATTGCAGGTTGACCTTTATGACAAAAGATGCAGTACTACTGGAGTATTGGTGGTCCAAAAAAATGACATGGATTAATTTCAAGGGTCATAATCATGTGACCAGATTGCAACAGCAAAACTGTAACCTGAAAAAATTTCAACGGTGATGAAACACTGTTGATAGCTCCAAGAAGTGATCAAAGGTTTGATGTGTAATATGGCCTCTTTCACAGTGGGACAAATGGCCCATTGTGCCGAATGACGCTTACCCACTTGGTCTTCCAGAGTTGTGGGACCAGATGGCTGCTGCCACCCAGAGGACACTGTCCTCTTTTAATGTAGTTGAATCAGCAGTGAACCAGACCCAGGCGTTTAAGGGACCGTGATTTGAGAGCTTTATTGAACCAGAAGCTTGTTATGGTGTCAATAAGGTTTACTCCAGAGGGTAGTTGACACTTCTTTGTGCAAAACAGATGTCCCAGTGGCCAGGTTAGCTGCATGCTCAAATTACATTTGATCAAGAGCCCTAATGGACCGCCTTTTCTGTTCTTAGTTTGAGTTCACTTTCATTTAAGAGCTCAGTAGGGCAAGAACCATATACCCTTTAAAAAAGGGGTGTACATGGCAGGCACATGGCACTGCTGTACTGGTAAATAGCTTCATCTGAATATTCCACTACCTATCAAATTTTCCAACTATATCTCTGATTTTTTTTTTTTCTTTCTTTCCTTCTGGGAGCCTATAGTGTTTTTGCTAGACTACCTGAAAGGGGACAGGAATCACCTGTCATCCTGTGGTATTCCCTGAATGGAAGAATCTTGAGCATTTTCAGTACAACCATGTAACAATTAGTACCAGGTTGAAACACAAAAAACAGTAGTATATTGAATTGCCCTAAAAGCCTCACCTGCAAGATAACTTTAATTTCTCTTTCCTCCTGCTGAATTTTCTTCAGACTCCAGAATCAGTCAAATTGGGTCATTGGGGCACCTTTTCTCACTATAGTGGCACAGACTAAGAAATTATGCACTTCAGGTTTAGAATCCAAGCTTTCAGGAGATTACATGATTTCTTCATCTGTGGATGTGGGAAAGTACAGGGTGGAGGAGAAGATAACTCCTTTGGGGATTATTACGTGGTTTGTAGGCTTATTATTTCTCTTCTGAATCCGCAACCCAGGGTTGATGTTGCTGCTTCTGTGTACCTTCTGGCTTCAGCAGACTCCCAAGATGGGGCCTTTCCTGCCCGCATGCACTGTACTGACATGTCTTTTCCCACATTCCTCAATATTTTCAGCCACCCCATGCTTAGTACTGTCTCACTCCTCATGGGAGTGGGTAGATGGTGACTTGAGCATGTGTGTCTACCAGAGCTATAGAAGTTTGTCCCTTTCCTTAAATACCAGCAAACTTGACATTCTCATTAAAAATGCTGAAGTTGATACAGTGGGGAAGGGAGGGATCAGGGAGTACAGAAGGGCACAGAACACTTCCATTGCAGGGAAGCTAGAGTCTGCATTTATTTTGTTTCCAAGTAGACCGTAGCCTTAACAGATTTTCTTCTAATGACTTTTTAATCTTTTAAAACTCTGTATCCTCATTGCCGGCCTCTGTTTCATCTTTGGAGTGTCTTGGCTTAGCAGCCACAGCAGTGTTGCCTTTCAGGTGGGACCCCCGTTGTCATCATAAAAAAGTCCTATTTTTCTACTTGGGAGGGTTACCAAACCTAAATCACTGTTTGGACACCTTGTTTCAATTATACTCTTTGCCAGTTGGCCGCTAAACATTGAGGGACCCTTACTTCCACCCATCACTTGGATGACAGCAGTTGCTGCCAGAATCTTGAGAGTCTTCCCATATGCTCCTAATGTGGCCTGGAGACCCTTGTATTTATTTTTTCCAGAAAATTTAAGCTCTGTTATCATTACAACCTCACCACCCAAACTGTTAGGGGTCTGTGAATGGTTTGGGTTTTTACCCTGCTTGGAGGCCTACCATGGTAAGCTCTTAGTGTTTCATGGATGCTGGCTGAAGATACGAGACAATCAAGGGACTTTATCTTTCATGGCACCATAAGCAGCATGAGGATGAGGCTGGGGGCAATAGGAGAGCAGCACCAATAAGTCCCAAGTGACAATGTGGAGGGGCCCAGTGGATGACATGGGTATGTGCAGTGGGCTTACATTGCAGCTGAGAGACTCTGCTCATTGTCCTGGAGGTGGTTGTAACATAAGTCCAGCCCAGAGAAATGGTCAGGGCATTTTAAGAAAAGGTTCGAAGTTTTGATTATGATCTTATCGGATTAATGGGATAATACAGGGAAAGAACAGCAACCTTTAGAAATATTTGTGACTTTTATGGTTTTTATAGATTCCTAATTTTTAAAAACAGGGTTTTTTTGTTTTTGTTTTTTTTTTAAGATTTTATTTAGGGGCGCTGTTGGTTAAGCGTCTGCCTTTGGCTCGGTTCATGATTCCGGGGTCCTGGGATCCAGCCCTACATGGTAGGGCTCCCTGTTCATCAAGGAGCTTACTTCTCCCTCTCCCTCTGCCTGCTGCTCCCCCAGCTGGTGTGTGCGTGCATGCTCTCTCTCTCTCTCTGACAAATAAATACATAAAATCGGGGGCAGGGGGAGAGGCAGAGGGAGAAGCAGATACCCTGCGGAGCAGGGAGCCTGACCGTGACGTGAGGCTTGATCTCAGGACCCTGAGATCGTGACCTGAGCCGAAGGCAGATGCTTAACTGACCAAGCCACCCAGGTGCCCCTAAAAATCGTTTTTATACATTACTGTTTAAGATTTTATTCATAAGTAATCCCTCCACCCAACGTGGGGCTTGAACTCAAAATGCAGAGATCAAGAGTTGCATGCTCCACTGACTGAGCCAGCTAGGCACCTCTATATATTATCTCGATAAATTTTTAGAAATATTTGTTCTGGGGAAAAGGAGTTTGGAAATAAATCTTGAAGAACTTAGAATTTTAGCTTCATTTGCCATAACTTTCTGATACTGAAGAAAACCTTGAGCTATTTAAATCAAGTAATGTATGATACGGAGTTTTACGTTTTGTTATATAAGAGAAGTACACTATGTTTTACCTTGTTTCCCTTCCAGTGGCATTTTACTTTTAAAGTTTTTGGGTAAGTAGATGTCTTTAAGCTTTTTCGGAATGATTTCCATTAGACAAAATAGACTTACAGTGGAATCTTTCTTGATAAGTTACCAGTTATCAAATACATTGAAAGTAACTACAGAATGTTCTTAACCATTTAGAATCTTCGAAATAAATTAAGCCAGGTTTTATATTTATGTTTACCTATGTGCTTATTTTGTTTCAGTCGTCAATAAATTTTGAGAAGCATTCTGAAAACTTTTCATGGACAGAAAATCGTTATGATGTGAATCGTCGACGACACAACTCTTCAGATGGCTTTGATTCTGGTATTGGACGTCCTAATGGAGGTAAAATTTGCTAAGAAATAGAAGTTTAAGGATAATTTTCTTCAGTTCTTTTAAGAATGTTGATAGTGATTCAGTATTTAAGCATAACCATCTTTGAATTTATAATACTTTATTACAATTATTAAATAAAGGTAATTTTGGAAGGAAAGAAAAAAATGGATGGCGGATGCATGGAAGAAATGGTACTGAAAACATAAATCATCGAGGGGGATACCATGGTGGAAGTTCCCGTTCTCGTAGCAGTATTTTCCATTCTGGAAAAAGCCAAGGACTACATGAAAACAGCATACCTGACAATGAAACGGGGAGGAAAGAAGACAAGAGAGAACGCAAACAGTTTGAGGCTGAGGATTTTGTAAGTTTCTTGTAGTTTTTATACAAACAAGGTTTCCGCAGGCGCCATTTTAGTATCAAGGCTTTCTCATGAGATTTTATCACTATGGTTCATTTTCTATAGAAATCACACCAGATAGGTTCAATTTTTTAAAAAATTTTATTTATTTTTCAAAGATTTATTTATTTTAGAGAGAGAGTGGGCAGGTGCATGCATCAGTGGGAGCAAGGGGAAAGGGCAGAGGGAGAGAATCTCAGGCAGATTCCTTGGTGACTGGAGCCTGAGTCCGGGCTCAATCTCATGACCCTGGAATAATTACCTGAGCTGAAATCAAGAGTCAGATACTCACCTGACTGAGCACCACCCAGCACTCCCCCCCGCCAAAACCAGGTTCACTTATTTTTAATCCTTACTTTTGTGAGGCTCTTTGTTTATATCTCCCCTCCCAATTCCCTTCCCTCCTTCTACTTACTCCTGTGTCTTACGATATGATCTTTTAAAAACTTTAATCTCTAAAAAGCTTTTAAGCTTTTGGAAAGAATATTTTACCAGTACGTTTTGTTTAGATAGTCTCTTTTAAATAACACTTGATTATTCATTTATTACTTTTAAGCTAATTCCAGGATAACTCCCCTTGTCTTTCAGTATTATTCAAAAGTTTCTTAGTAGTCAGGGAAGGCAAACTAAGCCTATGTTAGATACAATTAGAAATGTTTACTCTTGGGGCACCTGGGTGTCTTAGTTGGTTGAGCGTCTGCCTTTGGCTCGGGTCAGGGTCCCAGGGTCCTGGGATTGAGCCCCACTTTGGGCTCCCTGCTCAGCAGGGATTCTGCTTCTTCCTCTCACTGTCCCTCTGCCCCTCCCTCTGGTCGTGCTTGCTTGCTCTCAAATAAAAAAAATAAAATCTTAAAAAAAAAAAAGATTAAAAAGAAATGTTACCTCCACTCTTAGAGACAAGTATGATCTGGGTGCCTAGGTGGCTTAGTCGGTTAAGTGGCTGCCTTCAGCTCAGGTCCATGATCCCAGGGTACTGGGGTCGAGTCCTGAGTGTTGGGTTCCCTGCTCGGTGGGGAGCCTGTTCTCTGCCCCTTCCATGGCTCATGCTCTTTATCTCTTGCTCACTCACTCTCAAATAAATAAAATCTTTAAAAAAATAAGTATGAACTAATCAAAAATAGAATTTTCTTAACTTTTCTTTATTCTTTAACTATGTGGCTATCTAAACACTGTGCTTCTCCAGTTGCATAAAAAAATGATCTCTAGTGTACAATTTTATTTATCTAATATTTTTTGTGATTTATCCCTGGTAATTTATTTTTCTGTATATGCTCATTTTTCATTCCATATGCTCATTTTTCATTTCTTGTCTGTTTGAGTGGCTCTATGAGTCTAGCTGTTGATACATGGAACAAAAATAGCAAGGTGCTTACCCTCACTGAGTTTCTTTTTTTTAAAGATGTTTATTCATTTGGCAGAGCACAAGCAAGGGTAGTGGCAGGTAGAGGGAGAGAGAGAAGCAGGCTCCCCATTTAGCAGGTCGCCTGACACGGGGACCAGTCCCAGGACCCTGGGATCATGACCTGAGCCAAAGGCTGTCGCTTAACTAACTGAGCCACCAGGGCACCCCCTCGCGTTTCTATTCTATTATATGCATTCACCACATAAAAAGAAAAAGTAATCAGTATTTTGCTGAGAATTTAGACAAGAAGTGACTGGGTGGCTACTTTGGGAAGTCAGGAGAGGTTTCTCTAGGGAAGTGACATTTAACCTGGGATCTACTTGGTAAGGAGTGAGCTTTGTTGAAACTGGAAGGAAGAGGCGAAGAATTAGTGTGAAGGCCTAACTGAGGTTGGGAGTGAGTTTGTAATGTTTAAGGGATAAAAGTTGGGTCAGTATTGGTAGTGACTATTTAACCAGATTAGAGAGGTAGCAGGGGGTTTTGCTTGATTAGGACTTTGGCAGATAAAGGTAAAGACTTTCAGTTTAATTACAGATGGCAGGAGGAGAAAGCCTCTTTGGAGGAAGGTTATGTGATCTCATTTAAATTTTTTAGAAGACTGTTTCAGTTATTGACTCTTCAGTGGATTATAGTGAGAGCAGGGAGACCAGTTAGGAAGCAGTTGCAGTAGTATCGGAGAAGACGATGGCTTGAGCTGGGTAGCTGTGATTAGTGAAGATAGTGTTTAGGTTGGGTGGAGGGTGGAAGTGAGTCAAAGAATTTGATAAACTGGATTTAGGGCAGGGGAGTGTTGAGAAAAAGAGAAGAACAGAATAATATTCATAAGTCCTGTAATGAAGTAACTTTGGAATTGCCATGCCTTCTCATTTTGGTGGTTCATTTTTTCCACCTTCTTGTTGCCATAAAATGGAATTTTTATAATATAAATAAACCAGGAATGATCATAGAATGCTCTCAGTGTTATGAGGGTTAAATGAGTAATATACAGTAAATCACTTAAAAACAGGGTCTTGACACACAGCAAGCACTGAATAAAACCTTGTTGCTGCTCTTATTGTCTCACCCCCACTTCCGAGATGGTCATCCTAGCCGTGAAGATAGATAGGCTTACAGTGTAATTTCTAATACTGTATTTTTTAGAAATCACCTATAGCCTCCACCAGAGTCTTCTGGTATCTTAGTTTGTATCAAGAAATCATGCTGGTATGCATGCATACTCTCTTGGGACTTCACAGTAATGTCAATACAGTGTTAATAGTTCACTTTTGTGAGTAAAATAAGGATTCCTTTTATTCAACGTGTTAAATACCTTTAAGGCAGGCTGTGTTACTAGGTAATATGGTATATATCTGACTGGAAGTTTAGGATTCTAAAATTAGCTTTAGCGTACACATTCAATGCTGAACTCAGTTTTCTTTTCAATACCCTGTGAATCACTTGTTGAAATAAAAATTTGTATTGTGCTTTGAGAATGAGTGTGTTAACTGATGCATTCAGTAGTGAAAACCTAACAAGCGTTGGTTAGTAGCCTGATTTTTTTTCTTCCTTAGGCTGAGAGGATTTTTTTTTTTTTAAGATTTTATTTATTTATTTGACAGAAATAGAGACAGCCAGTGAGAGAGGGAACACAAGCAGGGGGAGTGGGAGAGGAAGAAGCAGGCTCATAGCAGAGGAGCCTGATGTGGGGCTCGATCCCATAACGCTGGGATCACGCCCTGAGCCGAAGGCAGACACTTAACTGCTGTGCCACCCAGGCGCGCTGAGAGGATAATTTTTCTAGTTGGTGCAAACACCATGTTGTCTTGTGTTTCCTGTTTTTTTTTTTTTTTTAATCACACATTCTTAGGTACTTGAGGATAAGAATATTTGTGTATTTATTTTAAAAAATATTTATTTATTTGAGAGAGAGGGAGAGAGAGAACAAGCAGGGGGAGCACCAGGGGGAAGAGGGAGCAGGAGGAAGGCCGATGCGGGGCTTGATCCCAGGATCCTGGGATCATGACCCAAGCCGAAGGCAGACGCTTAACCCACTGAGCCACCCAGGTGCCCCGAGAATAAGAATATTTAAAGATTATTTCTTTGTTTTCCCTCTAGAAGTGAGAATAGATAGTAACCATTTTGATGGTTAGCAGAATAAACTGAAAGTAAGATTTATTAATAATTAGTCTTTAATAGTTAAGAGTTGATTGTATTGTACCAGGTTTTTTTTTTTTTTTTTCAGTATTTTTTTAAAAATTAATTTATGTGCGAGACAGTGCATGTGCCGAGTGTGTGCCGGAAAGGGAGGGTGGCGGGGGTGGGTAGCAAGCAGACTCTACACTGAATGCCAAGGCCCTCATGGGGCTACATCCCAGGACCTAGGAGATCATGACCTAAGCTGAGACCGAGTCGGATGCTCAACCAGCTAAGCCGCCCAGGTGCCCCTTCAGTATCGCTTTGAGATTACTTTTAAAAGGTTTATTTATGGGGTGCCCGGGTGGCTCAGTCGGTTAAGCACCCGCCTTCTCAGGTTGTGATACCACGGTCCTGGGATTGAGCCCCACGTTGGGCTCCCTGCTTAGCGGCGAGTCTGCTTCTCCTTCTGCTTCTCCCCCTGCTTGTGTTCTCCTTCCCTGTCAAATAAATAAAATCTTAAAAAAAATAAAAATGTTTATTTTTTTAAAGATTTTATTTATTTATTTGACAGAGCTTGCACACAAGCTGGGGGAGTGGCAGGCCCCCCGCTGAGCAGGGACCCTGTCATGACCTGAGCCCAAGGCAGATGTTTAACCAGCTGAGCCACCCAGGTGCCCCTAAAAGGTTTATTTTTAAAATATGTGGGCAGTGTGAACATTTGTTTTATTCTTTTTATTCCGATTTCTTTCAGCCGTCTTTAAATCCTGAATATGAGAGAGAACCAAATCAGAATAAATCTTTAGCTGCAGGTGTATGGGGTAAGTAATTTTTAATCTATCTTTGAGGGGTATAAAATGTTATTTGTAGGTTTCACTTTTTTGTGTTTTTAGAAATAAATAGGCTAGAATTAAACTTACTCTTTTAAATATGTTTTTGAGTGCTCAGCTACATAAAAAAGTAGCACTTATCTTTTAAAAACGAGATATTGGGGATAGAGTTTGATTTGAAATACTTGATTTGCACATATTAGTACCATTAAGTATACTCATGAGTTTAGTTTTTTTTTTTTTTTTAAGGGTTGTAAGTTAATGTAATGAATCAATGTCATTTCAAGAGCAGCCTGATAATCTAAGGAAACAAAAAACTTAGTTTAAATTAATTTTTAGTTTTTCACAGTTGAAAACTTACTTAACTGGAAAGATAAGTACTTCTAATCATCGTGTGACATAAAATTAATCTTTTTACTTACGAAAATGGTTGTACATAGAGAGTATTAAATAATTGTATAAATTTGCCTATGGAACTAATCTGTGTTTGAAATTATTTGCCTTTTTGATTGTCAAAGCTTAATGACATTTTTTGGGTAATAACTCCCGTTTCATTAAAACTGCTGAGTTTAATTTGATAGCATCTTACAGAAGATTAAACTGCACTCATAGTACAAATCAGACAGCTTTTTAAAGATTCAAGTGAAGTTTAAAATAATGGAAAATTTTTAAATATGAAGATTTGATACCTGAAAAATTAATTATTTGATGCCAAATTCAAAGGTGTTGAATCCTCTTTGGAACTTCTACACATGTTCATTTGTATTTTCCTATTGAAAATTATCAACTTACCAAAACAAAAGGATTGTGGCTTGTGACAGCATACTAGTCCTAATGACAAAGGCATTATTTTAAACTTTGCCACTTCCTCTGCTGTTCTTTATTGTATTTATGGGGTGATACTCTGGGGAATTACTTTGTTTTCTTTTAATCTCCCGATTTATTTAAGGGCTTTTTGAGGGTGGGGGTGGGGGTGGTCAGACACTTTTGTTAGAACCATGTGAATGGCATTGTTTTTTCTGTATTGCAAATTAGTATTTCTACCACTCTCCCCAGGCCTACACGCCCAGACACACACATACCCAACCAAAAAAATCTCCCAAGCTCCTCTCTTAGGTATGTTTCCTTATTATTCAGTTTTTCTGGGAACAACTGATTGCTTAAGAATATAGAACCACCTGGAAGGTGTTAAATAGAATCTCTAAGAAATTAGGAATAATTTGGATTTGATCAGAATGAAAGTAAATAAAAAAAATCAATGTCAGTGAGCATTTGTCATATAAAACTACCTATAGATACTATTGGTACTGATCCTTGGTTAATTTAATAATTTTAGAAATGATTTAAAGGCAAATACATCTTTGAAAATATTGAGAATAAAATGTATTAATATAAAGATTTTGGTTCTACTGTTTCAGGGTTGGTCTAAGGATTTTGAGCACTAGTTGAAAGATGTTTAAAAGGAAGATGTACTCTTTACTGTGCCTTAGGTAAACTAAGAAGTGTGTCTGCATTAGAAAAAAGAAAATGGTTAATTGTGGCTTGAATAACTGTTAAATTCCCAGTACTTCCCATAGGAATACAATGAAGAAGTTTTCATTGTATTACACTTCACTATTCCTTTCTCACTTCCCCCCCTGGGTTCCCAAATACTGTTTTGCCCATTGCAACATTTAAAATAGCAATGTTCCTGAGGAAGACATGAGAGAATTTTAGGAAAGACTTCAATAGAACTTTTCTAGTGCTACTTCCATCCAGGTAAGTAAAAATTTGTAATGGAAATGTAGTATGTATTACAAAACAAACCAATTTGTCCCTGAAACTGTCCTTTTGTAGATCAGAAATTGCAGTAGTTTAAATATAATATCCCAGCTTAAAAAAAAAATGCCTTGAGGGAAAGTAATTAACCTGCTTAAAATACAGTTAACATAAGTTTAATTCTGCTTAGAACTTAATTAGCTTTTTTGGAAACACCTTCATGTAGCTTTTATCTGTGACTTTATTTTGATCTTAATTAGGATCACTGTTGTTGGGTGCCTAAGATTAATGCTTTCTAAATTAATCTATCTCTAGGTCCTTAATAATTTAAAAGAAAAAGGTACTTGAGTGTGCCTGTAACAATTTTAAAGTACTAAGTTGTGTGACTGATTTATTTGGGAGGTGAGAAAGAGAAAAAAATGATGTGTATGTGTTTGTATGCTATTTGAGACATAATTAGTGACTGTTGATTTGTGTGTTTTCAGGAGTCCTACTGGCTATTGTGTTGATGAATTATGTCAACAATGTATTACTTGCAGAGGCTAACATTTAGTACTTAAGATACTAAATAATGAAAAATTTCATTCACTAGTAATTAAGCATAATTTTGTTTTAGCTCAGCATTTATTTTCGTGTCTATTCCTTGATAACTCGAGCTTTCCTGATTTTTTTCTCATATTTGATAATGCTACTTAAGAGTGTGGAGGTTCATTTTTAAGCATTTATTTGTTTAGCTTTCTAAAAGCAAATTAGTGACTATTTCTTAAAGATGGGTTATTTTCTAGAGAATTCCAATGATATTAGCCGAAAGCATACAGATTGAGTGACATGATTATATTGAGTTAGATCATGATGAAAACCGGTAAATTTTTTTTTTAATGACCTTGTAAAATAGAATTAAGAGAAAGGAATAATCCTTGAATTTCCTTGTAAAAGCATTCTGTTGGTAGTTTATACGTGGAAATGGCTCCACTTTCCTCTAGTATCTTATATGAAAACAGTTGTTAAAATTACAACAACAGGAAGAAAAAGGTATTGCAACATATGTCAAGGTTGAGAAGGGAAAATTAATAAGATTTTATTAGACAGTTTGACAGAAGTAAATTTCAGTGGGTCAGAGTTATAAGTATTATTTATTCGTCATGTAAGTTGTTACTCTTTGAGAAGTGTGAATAATGTAGGGGACCTTGTTAAAAACACCATACCCCTGCTGTTGGCATAAATTACAAGTTATTAAATTCTCATTTGTTTGAAACTCAAATTACTATAAATCAAAACAGATTTGTACATTAAATTTAAAAAAATTGAAAGCCAAAAAGTTTAAAACAGCATCAATTCATATAAATCAGAAACAGATTTAATTTTCTGCATTAAAATTAATGTTCACAATAGGAATTTGTCTTAATTGTTGTGGTACAGATTGAGTTTGATATTTGTGTATTATTACTAAATTTCCTCTTCAAATTAGTGTGAAATTTTAATTCACATTCACCCTTCATTTGGCTGTATGCTTTTGTTCACACCTTCAAATTGCCTCATTTCTTAGATCAAGATAATAAGGAACCTAAATTAGTAACTTGGCATCAGAAAGTAGTGGACTTTGATCTCACTTGGTAGTATGCACTACAGGCTTCTCATTCTGAACATTTAGTTAAGGCCTATTAGTAGTATTTTTAGTTGGGGATGGTAAACATTTTGAAGTATTTGGTCTAGTCATACTTTAATTTCCCTTTTCTCCGTTCGTATAATATAGTGGATAAGGGTATTTGCTTTGGGATGGGATAGACCTGGGTCAAAACATTAGGTCTTTTACCTAATGGTTATTTAGACTTGGGCAGGTGAGTTAATCTCAGTGAATTTTCTGTGAGATGAGGATGATCACAATAATTTTAATGAGAAAAGCATTGTTAATATTAAATTGTATAAAATATTTAAACTGTGTAAAATCACTGTATTATATTAAATCTTTTTTTTTTTTAAGATTTTATTTATTTATTTGAGAGAGAGACAGCCAGCGAGAGAGGGAACACAAGCAGGGGGAGTGGGAGAGGAAGAAGCAGGCTCCTAGCGGAGGAGCCTGATGTGGGGCTCGATCCCAGAATGCCAGGATCACGCCCTGAGCTGAAGGCAGACGCTTAACGACTGCGCTACCCAGGAGCCCCTATATTAAATCTTTGATCACATTACAGATGTATAATGAATGTTAACTAAGTTATGTTCAGATCTAGTAAGCATTGCATATTCTAGTAGATTTATTAAAAAGCAAGAGGAATTTCTAAGTGAGAGATCGCCCAAGAATAATAAGGGACTGAATCAGAAAATACATACAAGATACCTACATGGAGAGTGTAGTGAAACACAGAGGATGAAAAATTGACATGTCCTGGGGCGCCTGGGTAGCTCGGTTGTTAAGCGTTAAGCCTCTGCCCTCTGCTCAGGGTGTGATCGAGCCCGGCATCAGGCTCCCTGCTCCACTGGGAGCCTGCTTCTTCCTCTCCCATTCCCCCTGCTTGTGTTCCCTCTCTTGTAGGCTGTCTCTCTCTCTCTGTCAAATAAATAAATAAAATCTTTAAAAAAAAAAAAAAAAAAGAAAAAAAAATTGACATGTCCGCTCTTAACTATACATGTATATGTTATCAAATTACTTTGTATTACAGATAGCACTATTTTAATTATAACTGTCTCCAAAGAATTGATCTAGTCTTCCTCCCACCATTGACTCTGTATTTAAGGAAAAAATATTTATAGGTCTTGGGAGAGCATAAATAACAAGATAATAAAGGGATATTTAAAGTCAGTTTTTGTCAGATTACAGTTTGTGAAGATAGTGGAAAATGATGGTATGAAAATCTTAAACCAATATTTGTCTTCAGGGTGTTTTGTTTTTGTTTTTTTTTTAAAGATTTTATTTATTTGAGAGGGAGAGCGAGAGAGCTTGAGCAGGGTGGGGGACAGAGGGAGAAGCAGATTCCCTGCTGAGCAGGGAGCCATTGGGGCCCAGGCGGCCTGCCTCCAGGCGTTTTAAACTTAGATCATAAAGAGTCTTAAGGTCATGTAATTTACAGAAGGAGGTCCCTGAGATCACTTACTTTCTAGTTTTTTTATTTAAAAGTGTTAAAGTCTTTTCGCCAGTATGTAAATTTTGTCTTTTAAATAATAAGCAGTTTGGGTTTTTTCATACAGTTTACCAGTTGACAAAGTAAATGGAGAAAGTATAGAAGGAGACATTGGATACTGTTTGAATCCAGCAGCTTCAGTACTTGGAAGATTTGTGTCAGGAGAATTTGTAGAGAGGGGCGCCTGGGTGGCACAGCGGTTAAGCGTCTGCCTTCGGCTCAGGGCGTGATCCCGGCGTTATGGGATCGAGCCCCACATCGGGCTCCTCCGCTGGGAGCCTGCTTCTTCCTCCCCCACTCCCCCTGCTTGTGTTCCCTCTCTCGCTGGCTGTCTCTATCTCTGTCAAATAAATAAATAAAATCTTTAAAAAAAAAAAAAAGAATTTGTAGAGAGAATTTGAATTGCTGAACACGTTTACAAGTACAGTTGACCTTTGAACAACGCAGGAGTTAGGGGCCTTGACGCCCCTCCCCCCAGTAAAAAATCCATGTATAACTTTTGACCCCCCCCCCCCAAAAAAAAAACTTCTAATAGTTACTGTTGCTTGGAAGCCTTACTGCCAGCAGGGTTGATTAACATATATTTTGTATATTACATGTATTATGTATTCTTAAAGTAAGCTAGAGAAAAGAAAACACTAAGAAGAAAACCATAAGGAAGAGAAAATATACTTACAATATTGTACTGTTATTTATCAGGGAAAATCCTGCATGTAGGTGGACTGGTGCAGTTCAAGCCTTATTATTCAAGGGTCAACTGTAATATAAAGTGAATATAAAAGACTCAAATTAAATTTGGCAGTTAGTGCTGCCATCACCCTTTACATTACTTTTATGTAATGATTGCTATTAAGAACACGTTCTTGTTTTTATTTTTATTTATTTATTTTGAGAGAGGTCATGCAAGTGGGGAGAGGGAGGAGAGGGAGAGAATCTCAAGGAGACTCCATGCTGAGCTCGGAGCCTGGCAAGGGGCTTGATACCAGGACCCAGAGATCATGACCTGGACTGAAACCAAGAATTGGATGCTTAACTGACTGAGCCACCCAGGCACCCCCACTTTCTTGTTTTTAAATGGTCAGGCTCTTTATTCAGGGCAGTTGCACAGGACATAAGTTAGTCTGCATTCTGTCACAATTTTTCTCATTTTCCATAATGTTAAATCAACCTAAAATTTGATACAATATTGAAATACAATTGGAAGTGTATTGTAGTGGAGGATAGTATTTGACTTTTTTGGACGTTTTTCCTAGTATTTTTTAAAATTTTCACAGTAACTCTGTGACAGGACCTATTGTTTTTCATTTTATACATGAGAGAGTTCATAAGATTGGAGCAAGATTCTATAAATTGATACAAAGTACATGTTCTTAACCTGTATGTTAATATTTGAATATGAATGCCTAATCAGTGCATTAGCACTATGGCTGCTGCTTTTCCTTCCCAAACCCTATCATCTTCCTTTAGGTACCTTTATCATAAATCTGTGATTTATTTCTTAGACTTCACCCTTCTTCTCCTTCTTCTTCTCCTTCTCCTTCTTCTTCTGGCTTCACACCTAATGTGGGCCTTAACTCACGACTCTGAGATCAAGAGTTGCACGCTCTACTGACTGAGCCAGCCAGGCATCCCTTCACATTCCTTCTTTACAGAGTATTTTGTCTTTGCACTGAAGGCCTTTTTGAGGAAGAAGCCAGAATATTTCTTGCTCTAGATGTCTAAGAATCCAAATTTAGGAAAGTGAATTTTGTAGTCACGAACTATGTTGAGGCTTAATGGTAATATACCTGTTTGCTCATCTATTCTCTTTCTCTTCTACCTTTTAATTTTGATTGATTATGTACAAAAAATTTTATTATTTTTTTTCCTTGAACCATCAGCCTTCCATGTGGGATCATTTTCCTTCTGCCTGTGGTACATTGTTTAGGATTTTTTTTAGTAGGGATCTTTTCTTAGTGATTGATCTTTGAACAAAAGTTTCACTTCTGCTCTCTGCCATGTATGGTTTTTTCAAGTCCCATTTAAAATGCAAGATTATGTAAGGTAGATTAGTCCCATCCTCAGCTGTTAGGTTGCTTTGTGGATACTCTAAAGTTTTTTTTACTTCTTTCTCTAGAAATGTGGGTTGACGTCACCCCTTGCAGATGACCCTTTTTCTCTTGTATTGTTTTCTTCTTTCATTTATAGTAATTTTAACATAAGGACCTATGGTAAGGTAAAGAAGATAAATGTGTGCTTAATGGGCCATATTGAACTGGAAGTGCTTATCAGTCATGTTTGAATTTCTTTAATTGTGGTGTACTGATAGAAATGTCCTCTGCTTCAACACTTGAATTTCTCTGAGACCTTGCAAACTCTTAATACCTTTTGCATTTCCCAGCACCATTCATTCCTGATTCCTGAGTTTCATTTAATTTAGAGTTTGACTACCAGGCTGTTAAGATTTTCTCTTACATTTTTAATTTTAAGAATTGCTAATTTAAGTAATCTTTTTTTTTAACCGTTTTATTCAAGTCATCCTCTGTTCACCATAAGTAATAATTGCAAAACTTAAATTGTTTAGTGCTATTTCTAGCGTTCTGCATTCATCTGTGTTTGAGATCTTTATTCTTAGTTTTTGTTTTGTTGACTTGTGTACGTTCTTTAGAAAAGCTGTGTATTGCTGATTTAATTTCTGTGTTGTGTGCCCGAAGATTTCTTTCTTAGCCCTTATTTCTTGGGCCTTTTAAGGCCTCCAGGAAGTTGGAATGTTTGCCTTAGTAGGTGAGCCATGTGTTTAACTTGTAGGAAGATTGCTGTTTTTTTGCTCTAGGTCCTTGTTCTTTCGTACTTCACCATTATAATAAATGAAGCATCATACCGGCTGTGTATTTTGAGGAGTTTGAAGCCTCAGATGAACTTTGAGAGTACCTTCATGTCCCTACAAATCCTTGTGTAGTTGACTTTTGAGATGATTCAGTAGGAAGTTTGGTTTAGTTTGAGGTTGGGCATTCTCACAAACATGTAAGCAAGTCAGCATCTCACAGGATGTAACTTTATTTAATACATTATGCTAATTTTGATTTAGATTTTCTAACCGTTCTCCCCTTAAGTTCATTCTTTTACTCTGAGCTCTCCCACTGTGAAACTGATACTTTGAGAATTTTTCTAAGGGAGGAAAGACATACTTCACCACAATAATTGTGAACATGCTCACGTGTAACACCTACACTAACTAAACTCTAGGGGTATATATAAACTAAACTTTGTGGGCAGTTTTTCATATTTTAACTAAACTGCAGTTGTCTTGAGAAAAAAGATTTGAGTTAGCAGCTGTTACTCCTAGTACTATCTTCAGAAGGATTGATTTCATTGTCCTGTAACTTTTGCATAATGCCATCATTGTAGTTAGATGGCCAAGAAATACTGGAATGACTTGGTATTATGAGAATAGAATTCTGTTTTCTGTTAGTCATAACTTTAGTAGAAATTTAGAAATAGAGGGACGGTAGTTCCTTGTTTATTGGTAATAACTATGTAAGTGAGATAAGAATGAGAAGGAATTAGGAAAAATGTCTTTTTAAAATGGAGAAGGCAAAAATATAATGTACTTTATCTTCCAAGTCTTAGGTGCAACTAGGGTGAAATGTGCATTTAAAAAAAATTAAAAATAAGTTAGAAAGTAATTAATCTTGGTTTGGTCATAGTTAACATTCTAGGCCACTGTTGAGCTGAAATCATCTGTATTACTTGACATTGCTCAATTCTTGCTGTATTCTGTTTGATTATGTTGTAGCTTTATTTCTGAAGAAATACAGCTCATACTTATTTAGCTTAATTATTTTACCCAAGAAGCAGCTATTATTTTTAAATACAATCAAGGTTTGGAATATGCTGGTTTTTTGGTGGTTTAATTTTATGCTAAAATTTAAGCTGTGTGTAACTCTTGCTCGTGCTTTATTTATGCAGAATATCCTCCGAATCCTAAATCTAGAGCTCCAAGGATGCTGGTCATTAAGAAAGGTAATACAAAAGACTTACAGCTATCTGGATTCCCAGTGGTAGGAAATCTTCAGTCACAACCAGTTAAGAACGGGACTGGTCCAAGTGTTTATAAAGGCTTAGTCCCCAAACCGGCTGCTCCACCTACAAAAGTAAGTTCTAAATTGTTAAAAATGTAAGTTTTAAGTTGGTACCAGTTGAGTTACTTTAGGAAAAGAATGTTAAAAATTTTATACGAAAGTGAGGGGGTTGTTGTGGGGTACTGACTTTTAAGGGGAAAGAGTTCGTTGTCATTAATTTTAGTTACCTTTTAAATGGTATGTGTGTTTATCTGTGTATATGTTTTCTTGTTTCACTAGTAGTAAATGAAATCTAAAATTCTGTTTTGCCAGATGAATCTGTGATACATGTGCTTAATAATATATAGTGTTTCCTTGGTGTTCAGTTTTAGGTTTTTGGAGTTCCCACTTGTGTTTTCTTGATAATAGACAAAGCACACCCAACTTTAGGTTAATAAAACTTGGAAAAAAATAGTGTTGCAGCCAGGTATTTTTATTTGAGTGCCAGGCTTTGATTTTATTTGTAGAAAAAGGTAGAAATATGTAGAAATGATTAAGATGTAATACAAAAATAATTGTTTTGTTAGTTGCATGTAGTCATTTTTATTTTATAGTGTTCACTTTGTTATACTCTGTATAATCTTTTTGATACACATTAATGTTTGTATGTTTTTCTTCAGCCTACACAATGGAAAAGCCAAACTAAAGAAAATAAAGTTGGGACTTCTTTCCCTCATGAGTCTACATATGGTGTTGGCAATTTCAATGCTTTTAAATCAACTGCCAAGAATTTTAGTCCATCAGCAACTTCAGTGAAAGAGGTATGTCATCTGAAATTATTCCTGAGGAAGGCAGCATATCTTAATCATGATGATTTAATTAACAGTGGGCAGAAGGCATAGATTCATTAAATGAATACATTAAAATGAGATATTTCTATTCTTTCAGAAGACTTGATTCAGATAGCTGTTCTTTACTAATCATTTTTGCACTTTAAATATTTTTAAACAAAATTCCCAAGTATCCTAAAATGTAGAGAAAAAAGTCAAAGAAATACCCACTTATCAATCAGTCACAAGTACAAATTTTTAAGAAAAGAATTATGACAGTTGCAATTTTGACATTTGTGATAGTTATGCTATGCTGTAAGATTGAAACATGACTAAAAATGAGGATTTGTATCATATAATCTTTTGGGGATGATGGACATTTTATTAGTGTTAACACTCAAGGGGCCAAAGAGGAGAAGAGGAAGGGGAAGATGCATATTGTTATTTTATGGACTTTGAATGTCTGGTAGCTTAAGTATCTCTTTGTCATTTGACCAAGTTTCTGAACTTCTAGACCAGGGAGTTTCCTGATTAGTGCAGGGTGAAAAGGCATTTGTTTTTATGTTGCTACATTTGAAATTGCTCTGTGTACTGTATTGGAACATCCTAGCTGTTCTGTTGTATTCCACTGTCAAAACAAAACACCAAAAACAAAAGGACTCTAGTACATGTCCCTCTCCATCTCACTCCTGCCCTACCACAGACATTTTCCTTGGTGAAATCCTACCTCATAAACTCTCCATGTATCTGTTTGTAAATAATCATAAAATAGATTTTATTGGAGTTACTATTAGAACCTTAGAACTCTGTGGAACACAGTTTTAAAAACCACTCCTGGGGTGCCTGGGTGGCACAGCGGTTAAGCGTCTGCCTTCGGCTCAGGGCGTGATCCCGGCGTTGTGGGATCGAGTCCCACATCAGGCTCCTCCGCTATGAGCCTGCTTCTTCCTCTCCCACTCCCCCTGCTTGTGTTCCCTCTCTCGCTGGCTGTCTCTATCTCTGTCGAATGAGTAAATAAATAAAATCTTTAAAAAATATATAAAATAAAATAAAAACCACTCCTATATGTATTATAGGCACATTTAAATAGGTTTGGGATCTGTTTTAGAAAATAGTATTTAAGCTCTCAATTTAGAACAATAGTTGTTGGTAGTGTTAGACCTTAATTGTTTTATAGGGTAAGAAAAAGATTTTTTTTTTTTTAAAGAAAATTCTGTTGCTTACTCATTCATTGGGATAAATAAAACAGGGATGGGGAAAACAGACTTTAAAATCAATTTTGTATTGTGAATAGGGTGAAATAGGAAGTTGTGGTAGTTGTTAACTTTATATTGAGATTGTCTACGTATTAATATTTCTGAATTTTTTTCTTAGTGTAATCGTTCAAATTCCACTTCACCTGTTGACAAACTTAATCAGCAGCCTCGTCTAACCAAACTGACACGTATGCGCACTGATAAGAAGAGTGAATTTTTGAAAGCATTGAAAAGGGACAGAGTAGAAGAGGAACATGAAGATGAAAGTCATGCTGGCTCAGAGAAGGTAATTGAACTAGCAATAACTCTTGGTTTGACATTCACATGTCATTGAAATATTTGGGCAGGTATCATTTAAGACCTTTGAATAAACTTTGATCAAAATAGTCATCTTCCTGAAAGGAAGGCTAGTTTACTATTTGTATAAAGAATGACTTCTTTTCTGAAGTAGATTTTTATCATTCTCTTGTTCTATGCAAAAATAATGTTTTCTTTTCTATTGTCCATCTTGCCTACCTCATCCTGTTGATTTGCCTTTCTTGAATAAATGTGAAGACAGAAAGCTGTGGGTATCTTTCACAGCTTAATTTTATATCTTCTGAGGTCTCCTAAATTTATTGATGATAATATTTATGTATTACATGGAAATCTAACCAGAATCTATTAAAGATTTCAACAGCTATGTATTCTCTAACTCATTCTTTTTTTTTAACTCCCTAAAAATCAGGATGACGATTCATTTAATTTGCATAACAGCAACAGTACTCACCAAGAAAGGGATATAAACCGAAACTTTGATGAAAATGAAATTCCACAGGAGAATGGCAATGCCTCAGTAATTTCCCAGCAGATCATTCGGTCTTCAACCTTCCCACAAACTGATGTTCTTTCCAGTTCACTTGAGGCAGAACACAGGTTAGTATTCATTTTTATTTTTTTTCTCTGCATGTTTTACATCCAGGATTTTGATATTAGTATAGAAATGTGATTTATTTAACAGTTTTATTGAGCTATTTACCACAAGTATCCCCCATTTTAAGTGTACAGTTACTTGATTTTTGGTGTATTCAAAGCTGTGCAACTGTCATCACATTTATTTTACATTTCTATCTCCCCTAAAAGAAACCCTGTTCTCATTTGCATTTATTTCTCCTTTTTCCTTCATGTCCTAGGCAACTACTAATCTATTTTCTTGCCTTTGCTGGATATTTTGTATAAATAGAATCATACGTTAGTGTTTTATGTTTTGGCTTCTTTCACTTAGCATTATGCTTTCAAGATTCATGTTGTAGCGTGTATCACTACCTTGTGTATCTTTATAACAGTACACTGTATGGCTCTATTACACTTTGTTCATCAGTTTAGATGAGTATTGAGTTGTTTGTACTTGGTGAGTATTCTGGATAATGCTCCTGTAGGAACATTCCATGTACAAGTTTTTGTATGGACATGTTTTTAGTTCTTTTGGTGGGTAGATACCAGGAGTGGAATTGCTAGGACATAAACTTACCATTTTGAGACTGCCAAACTATTTTCCAAAATGACTGTACCATTTTACCTTCTTATCAACCATATATGAAGGTTCCAGTTTCTGCATATTTTCACTGACACCTGTTACCATCTCTCTTTGATTTAGCCATTCTAATGGATATGAAGTGGTATCTTTTTGTAGTTCTTGATAATGCATTTCCCTTAAAAATCAGTGTTGACTGTGTTGAGTATCTTTTCAACTACTTCCTGCCATTTATATGTCTTCTGTGAAGAAATAATCTGTTGAAAATCTTTGCCTGTTATTAAATTGTATTTGTCTTGTGTAAGAGTTCTGTATGTATTCTGTATGTATTCTGTACATATTTTGAATATAAGTCTTTAATCCTATATAATTTGCCGATATTTTTTCCCATTCTGAGTTTGTTCACTTTTTCAGTGGTCCCTTTTGAAATGAAAAACTTTAAATTTTAATGAAGTCATTTTTATCAGTTTTTTCGCGTTTATTCCTTATTGTACGTTTTGTGCATGTTGTGAGGCATAAGGGTCCAAATTCATCCTTTTCCTTGTGGATATCCAGTTGTTTCAACATGTGATTTATTTTTTGTCGCAAACTTTCAAGAGTAGTTGTGCTTTCATTATTACGGTCTTTAAACTGTTTTTAAATAGGGAACTCTTAAGTGAGTTAGTCTAAGAATTGAAGAATAATGAAGTCCAGAGTGAACTTTTATGGTTTTTTTCTCCTGTGATTCTAGAGGTAAGAGCAGGTATTTTGTAGAAATGACTTACCCTTTATGTGGTCTTGAAATAAACCACATGGTTCAGCATTAGTAAGTGAAGGATTTGTGGACTTCTACTTAATTCCTTTTGATTTTTTTGTTGTTTTAATTAAGCAGATTTATTGAAGCTTTAATTGTAGTAAGAAAAACAGTTCAACTGGTTTCACTCAAGCACCATGAAGGGAGAAATTATGACCCTCTTTACCATATATACTCGTATTAATTTAGATTACTATTCAGTCTACAGTTTTCATTTTCTTCTGTTAAAGATCTTATTTATTTGAGAGGGGGGTAGAGAGCATGAGCTGGAGGAGGGGCACAGGGAGAGAGAAAAGCAGACTTCCCTTTAAGCAGGGAGCCTGATATGGGGGCTGATCTTATCCCCGTATCCTAAGATCCTGACCTGAGATGAAGGCAGATGCTTAACCAACTGAGCCACCCAAGCACCCTTACAGATTCCATGTTTATAGGCTTTTTTCCATACATATTTTTGGAGTTTTTCAGTGTAACTACTAAAGCAATACAATGCTAATATGTACACTTAATATTGTGATATATTACCCTGTAATTGCTTTGTGTAAACAATTGTTTTTCCATTAAAAATTTTTACATCCTGAGATGCCTGGGTTGCTTAGTCCATTAAGCGTCTGTCTTTGGCTTGGATCATTATCCCAAGGTCCTGGGATTGAGTCCCACGTCGGGCTCCTTGCTCAGGGGGAGTCTGCTTCTCCCTCTGCCTGCCGTTCCCCCTGTTTGTGTTCTCTCTCTCTGACAAATAAATAAAATGACTTTACTTTCTGTTTAGTTTAATGCCATTTCTCTTAGAACTTTATTTAATTCTAAGACAGTGGGGATGTAGGCTATACCTCTGTGGAATAACTTTTAAAAAATTTATATTAAACACCCCTTTAAGTCTTTGTCTTTCTGGTCCAATTCATACATTATTCTTTATCTCCATGATGGTTTTCCCTTTACCAAATCATGTCTTGCTCTTTTTAGATGTGGCTGTAACTGTTGTATATGAGAACACAGGCATTTGTTTTAATTTTGTAATCCTCCTATACTAACTGGGGCTTCCTTTTACCTGAAATAATTTATTGCGTGGATGATAAATGTGAATGCCCATTTGATGACAGTTAATTTAACTAGATTAATTTTAAGCTAACTTAACTAGGTAGTATCTTTAAATTTACTTGTTTGGGCAAACTATCTTGTTACTATGCATTTAGTATAAATGGTTCAGTAACCACATGGGGTTTTTATACCCACCCCCAAAGGGTAGAATTCCCTTTACCTCATGATATAGTTTGACTTGTGACTCTGATCCTAGAGAGTAATGGCTGCAATGTCATATGTGCAGAAACTAGTAAACAATAATTCCTTTTTAAAAAGATAGGTGTAAGTAGACATTTCAGTATTTTTTTCCCATTCTAGTAGAAATACTGTATACCTCCTTTGAAGCTACTATTCTGTAGTATGGATATAATTCATGAAACTATTTACCTATTGATCAGGGATCCTTCCCTGTGTTTGTTTTTTTACAAATAGTGCTTGTGTGAGGCACCTGGATGCCTCAGTTAGGTCAGCATCCGGCTCTTGATTTTGGCTCAGGGTCATGAGATCAAGCCCCTTGTCACATTCTGCGCTTCAGCCTGGAGTTTGCTTTGAGATTCTTTCTCTCTCTCTGTCCCTCCCCCGTCCTTGTGCTCTTATCTTTTCTCTCTCAAAATAAGTAAAATCTTAAAAAAAAAAAAATAGTGCCCTTGCGAACATCCTTGTATTTATATCCTTAAATATTTGTGTGTGTATAAAACAAACTACTAGGAATGCAGTTCATAGGTCAGATGGCACACATAATTAAAATGATCAGATTCTGCCATGTTAGTGCTCGAAGATGTTTTTCCAGTTTCCATTCTCACCAGTAGTCATTAAATATTTCTAGTCAGACAGTAGAAGAGAACAAGTCTTGTGTAGAGAAAAGAAAGTATACAAGCCAGATGTTCTAATGATAGTAAAAGATGAGTTTTTTAGGGAGATACAGTGTAGGCAATAAAAGAATGAAGTTAAATAATTTACTTGTAGAAACTGTTAAGGCTGTAGTAAAAATTGAAACTTAATAGTAAAGTCGAAGCTTAGTATCTTTTTGTTTTTGTGTTTGCCTTCAGTATTTTTTAGCAAAAGAAGGTTGAGTGAGCCACAGTTACTTAGAAAATATTTTTATAACCCCAGTACCTACAATGAATGATTTAATGTTATTATTTCTTCATCTGCAGACGTAGTGTAGAAAGCAAAGAAAGTTTTTTCTTTGGTCCATGAAGATGCAGGGAAGAGAGACTTGACGTTCCATACCTCAACAAAGTTTGGTCCTCTGCCGACTACTAACAGGAGAAAATGGGAGATATAGGATTTAGAAACTAAGCCAAATAGAGCAAGAAGAGGAGATCCAAAATTGGAATAAACTCTTGGTGGGGAGCGTTTGGTGGGGAACCCATGGTGCATAAAGCGATTATCAGTGATGACTACCTGAATATTACATTATATATGTCTCTTTTTTTTTTTTTACGACTTTATATTATTTTGTGGAGATGTTGCACATGCTAAAAAGGATCCCAAGTCAATAAAAAGAGGAAGTAAACCTGTCACTACTTTGGAACCCTTTTAATTTGAATTTCTTACCTTGAGTTTTCTTTGTACTTTGTATAGTATATGTTTGTAAGTGTTCTACAGATGCACATTAATACATTATTTTTGAGGTAACAAAGTTGATGCCTTCTGTTAGATTTTGGGTTTTATTTCTCTGAAAATGGAGTGATAACTATTTTTCCGTGGCTTCAGATTTCCTGTAAACTTTGTGATTCTTAAGTTATGTGCATATTAAGTACTTATATTGGTTGAATTTTAACAAATCAGGTGTCAGTGGTACAGTTCTCAAGGAGGACAATTCTTAGTTCACATGTGTAAACTAAAATATAAAATGAAAAATACATGAAGCGTATAAAATATTAAAAACATATATATTGTTAGTTTTGCTGTCAAGTTTCAATATGTCATCACTATAGTGAGGATAGCTTGAATGTGAATGATTTCACATTTCACTCATTTGATGCCAGAGAAATTCAAGGGAGTTTAGGATGATTTCATGACTTGAGTACCAGTCAGAAGGAGTAATTCAGAGCTAAATTAAATCTTTAAAAGTGAAACATTAATAGGACAAGAAGTGGGTGTGAAAGGGATATTTAGTGTTGAATACATACCTAGTTTGTTTTAGGGGGCAGTGAGTGAGCTTTCTTGAGGGAGTGCGTAGTCCTTAATGGAATTAGAGATGACATTGAAGAGGCAGGCCTTAGATCTATTAAAGCATCTTCATTGCTTGAGAAGAAGAAATAGCTCAGGGAAGTGAAGGAATTTGCCTTTGGCTTATATACCTGTTTGTGATAGAGTAGAAGTTATGACCCAAGTCCTCTGCTTCTAAACCTATGGTTTTTCTAATGTAAGAAATTTGAATTTGTGGTCATGGTGTTAAAGTTAAGGAGTTTGTTCTTTAGGAAGTGGGAAGCAATTGGAGACACTTAGCAGAGGGTAGTTATTATAAAAGTCTAAGGTATATGGGTGACATGGTAATAGTTTGAGAGAATGAGGAGAGATGCTAATGAAAAAGCAAAGGTACAGATCACTGTCACAGTATATTACTAACTGTGGGGCAAAGTATTTGTTTTGAAAGCTATTCCAGAAACAGTTTACAGTTAACACCCACTGGAAGGAAGGGGAAAGGTGTGAGATTGGGCATTTAGGAATGCTTGTCTTTTATACAGTTTGAAATAACCTGTTTCATTTGCATTATTGTTTAGCTAACATTCTTTTTTTTTTTTTTTAAGATTTTATTTATTTATTTGACAGAGATAGAGACAGCCAGCGAGAGAGGGAACACAAGCAGGGGGAGTGGGAGAGGAAGAAGCAGGCTCATAGCGGAGGAGCCTGATGTGGGGCTCGATCCCATAACGCCGGGATCACGCCCTGAGCTGAAGGCAGACGCTTAACCACTGTGCCACCCAGGCGCCCCCTAACATTCATTTTTTAATAGTGAAACAAAGGATCTAGCAAAAGTAGTTAGATTGTTTTACCAATCTAGGTCTGCAGACTCTGAACTAGGTGGCATTGGGAATGGAAATGCTGTTCCATAAGAAGCCGTCTAGGTTAAAGAGCGAAGACAGTGTGTTGGAAAAGAAGTGTTGAACTATTGAAAGGAATGAGAGGAATAGTACTTGACAACCATTTGTGACATTTTGGTCTAGAGGGTTTGGTGCAATATAAACTAACTTGGAAGGAGAAAACCAGAATTCTCTGCTTCTTTGCCATCAAGTAGGCAAGTTATTTTACTTATGTCATCTTGATTCTTTATATGTAAAATAAGGGTGTTGTGTTAAATTTTATTCAGATTCTCTGAGCACTGGTATTCTGTGAGATTATTTGAAAAGGTACAAGACCTTTGTGGCAGGCTCAAGTTGAAAGATGAGTAGGTATAACTAGAATAACAAATACGTAAGAGAGATAATTAACAAAAAACCAGTACAGACAGATCAGTACAATATATGTGGCTGTGTAAGAAACAGACTTTGAAATAGTTGAGTCAAATGCATCAGCTATGACTATGATTTTCATATTTGCCTGACTGAAAAAAAGTCATTGGTTCCCTGCTAATGATTTTTTTTAAGCTCTCTTTGCCTAAGATGGAGGTATTCTCTTTAAAAATTGGAAGGAAAAGAGTATAACCGTATTATTTATTTTACTTACTTTGATCCTAATTAAGAGCTAAATATGAGAAATGTTACTGTAGAGCACAATGCCCCTTTCTTATTGAAATATGTGTTGAGGTTGATGACTGGCATGCATGTAAGAGGTGATATCAACAGATAAATACACTATAAAATGCGAAGTAGGAGGTAAGATAGCTCAACCATTTCAAAGTAAAAAACCTAATGAGTAGCTAAGAATATGATAGATTGTGATGATATTAAAGAAAACCAAGAGGAATATTGCTTTTACTTTTAATTTAAGTTTTTAGCAGTTTTTTTTTTTTTTTCAGTTTCTGAGCTGGAGACCCTTTTGCAAATTTCCAGCCTAGAGAACCTCTGACAACAAAGTTAAAGCAATTGCACAGTTGATTCTTAATCTTTTCTAAGTTTATTGGGCTTTAATCTTACGTGTTCATTTTCAGAAAGATTGAAAGCATAGAGTAAAGTTCTTTTTTATGTGTTTTGTGTTATGTGCTCTATGTTGGAGAGCAGTGGCATGTAATATACATTATGTGTATAATGGATCTGGATGGCGTTTTCTTGGACACAATAGAAATGGTATTATCCTACTTGGGTGGAGCTCTAAATTAAATTTACCTATTTCCCTACCTTCTTTTCAGATTGTTAAAGGAGATGGGCTGGCAAGAAGACAGTGAGAATGATGAAACATGTGCTCCCTTAACTGAGGATGAAATGAGAGAATTCCAAGTTATTAGTGAACAGGTGAGGGGACTTGGATCATACAAGTTCACTTTGAATTGCCTTTCCTTAATCAGAACAACATATTATACTAAGCATTTTTAAAGGGAAGGGAGGTTTTACACCTTTCTGTGTAGGAATTTATTAGACATCACAGTATATGTCAGAATTGCCTTTGTTTTAAACCAGTCTGCAGTGCTTAGGGATTAGTATAAATAATATGTCTATGACTTGTCATGTTCCAGACATTTTTTTTTTCTTAATAATATGGGGATAAGAAGTAAAAAGCATGAGTAGCTTCCCAGATAGCTTCACCTTTTATCCTTTTCCTTGCATAAAAATATTTCAAGTTCTGAAACATTTGTTTTTTGTCTCCATCGTTTCCTTTTTGAAAGAATATTAGGAAATGTTTGATAGAATTGGAATTGCTGGATCATATGGTTGTGTTTAACTTTTGAGGACCCACCATACCATTTTTCCACAGTAGCTGTACCATTTTACATTCCCACCAATGGTGCTCAAGAATTTATTTAAATTACCACTATCCTAATGGTTGCCAAGTGGTTATCTCACTGTGGTTTTAATTTTTTCTTCCGTATTGGTTAGTGATGTTGAGCATCTTTTCTTGTACTTATTGGCCATTTGTGTATCCTCTTTGGAGAAACATTTATTCAAGTACTTTTGCCCATTTTTAAATCAGGTTGTTGTTGAGTTGTGGTACTTCTTTATATATTGTGGATTTTAACTCCTACGTGATACACAAATATTTTCTCACATTCCGTAGATAGCCTTTTTACTCTTTTTGATTATATTCTTTGATGCATAAAAGTTCTGAATTTTTGATGGGGTCCAGTTTACCAGTTTTTTTCCTTAGTTCCCCCTACTATTACTATCGTATTCCAGAAATCATTGTCAAACCGGATGTCATGAAGCTTTTCTCCTGTGTTTTTTTCTTAGTGTTCGATAGTTTTGGTTCTTAGGTTTAAGTCTTTGATCCATTTGAGTTAGTTTTTGTTTGTGTTATAAGGACCTGCCTTCATTCTTTTGGATATATCTGTCAGAACTTTGTAAAAAAATCATTTGAGTATGCAGTCGCTCCTTGAAGAACACAGATTTCAACTGCATGAGTCTACTTAGATGGCAAATTTTATTTTACAGTACTGTACATGTATTTTTGTTATTGTCTTAACATTTTCATATTTTTACCTTTATTGTAAGAATACTGTATATAAAATGTATAACATACAAAAAGTGTACAAAACAGTCTTTCTGTTATTTGTAAGGCTTACTGGTCAACAGTAGACTGTTAGTTAAGTCAAAAGTAATGCATGGATTTTTGACTCCATGGGGTTGGAGGGGGCAGGTTGGTGCCCCTAACCTTTGTATTGTTCAGGGATCAACCATATATGCAAGGGTTTATTTCTGGGCTTTCTATTCCACTGGCATTTTCTCTTTGATAATCTGCCAGTACCACATTGTCTTGATGACTTCAACTCTGAAATAAGTTTAGAAACCAGGAAGCATGAAACTTCCAACTTTGTTGTTGTTTTTAAAACATTATTTTGGCTATTTGGAATCCCTTGAGAGTCCATATTAATTTTAGAATGGGTTTTTCTACTTCTGCAGAAAATACTTTGGGATTTTTATAGGGATTGCATTTAATCTGTAGATTGCTTTAGATAATATTCACGTCCTAGTAATAAGTCTTTTAATCCAGGAGTATGGACTGTTTATACATTTATTGGTGTTTTTAAAATTTTTTCAGCAGTAATTTATAGTCAGTAGTGTACAAATTTTTGGCCTCTTGGTTAAGTTTATTCCGTATGTTTATTTCTAAGTGTTTATTCTTTTTAGTACTGTGGTGAATAGAATTGTTTTATTTCCTTTTCGGATTATTCATTGTGACAGAAGCACAGCTGACTTTGTGTGTTGATCTTCAGTGTACAGTTTTGCTATAGTCTCAGTTCTTGTGTGGAATCTTTAGGGTGTTCTGCATATAAAGTCATGTTGTCTGTGAACAGATCATTTTACTTCTTTTCCAATTTCATACTTCTTCCTTCCCAGTTTAAATTTTTTATTCAGAAATTCTTAGTGAACCATGGTATTTTCCATAACATGGTTATGAAGCTAATGCAGGGTAATAGTTTTAAGGGATTTTTTGTCTTGTTTATTATACTGTATATTTTACATAAAAACATTGACTTTAAGCATACAGTGGGACAAGTCTTGACAGAGGTATAACCATCATCCCCCTTGGCATTCAGTTCTACTCCCAGCTGCAATCCCTGGCAGACATCAATTTGTTTTCTTTCGCCATAATTTGCCTCTGGCATGTTTTAGTAATTGAACCAAGTACAGTATAGTCTTAGATTTGGCTGCTTTTTTCCTTTTGAAAGTAGTCCATTGTATGGATTTACCAGTTTGTGAATCTGTTTAAACAGTTCTGAATCTGGTGAAAGCCACCAGGTACCATTACCATAAGTTAGTAGTTCCAAAGAACACAAATACTGTCTGACCAAGATAGTTGGCTTTCAACTTTGTGACTTTGTAACTGAGGCAGGCAGATAAAATCTGACAGAGTAATATAAAAATATTTTGCATTCTCTATGTTGGAGAGTAGTGGCATGTACGTATAGTGTCTAAATTTTTGTGAACTAATAAGGACATGGATATGTTTATATTAATGATGACATATCATTTGACACAGGTACCCGAAAAACCATTAGGGCTTGATGCTGTTTATTAAAGGTTTTATATTTTATCTGATAACAGAGGAGACTCTGATTTCAAACTCAACGTTTTTTAAATTATACCCAAGAGACTATGGACTTTTACATAGATGAGCTCCTTCATAGAGTGACATTTTAATGCAGGTAGAGGGATTTCCATATAGAGCAGAATGTGATTGATTTCAAAATATTGAAGGTGAGAGCAGAAGAGAACGAGCCAGTGTGCTGGAGGTTTGTGTGTGTGTGTGTGTGTGTGTGATGTGAAACAATTGTTTGTACATAATGAAGTACAGGTGTAGTATTAAGTATACATTGGAAGGGTAGTTTGGAAGACCAGAATCAGGATGATTTGTTGGGAATATATTGTAATAATTAGAGGAGGGATAAGTGAGGGCCTAAAATAGAGAAATGATAGTAAAAAATGGTCTTGATGAGACTAAGATCTGAAATAGAATCAGCAGGATTTTGAAATTTTTAACCTATGAGCTGATAATTGTATGATTATAAACAGTACAGGAGGAGCTGGTTTTTAGAAAGCTTTTAAAAAGAAAATGCTAAGTTAGATGTTTGTGGGCACAGTACAGACATCTAGGAAAAACAGAGAAAAAGATTTAGGTTTTTTTCTTTTTTTAAAAGATTTATTTAATAGTTCACACAATGGGGGGAGCGGCAGAGGGTGAGGCACAAGCAGACTCCTGGCTGACCGTGGAGCCCTATATGGGGCTCCATCCCAGGACCCTGAGATATCATGACCTAAGCTGAAGTCAGACTCAACTGACTGAGCCACCCAGGTGCCCCTTTCCCCTTTTTTAAAATCAAAGTTCTCCAGCTGATTTCAGGCTGTGGAAAGATGAGGTAGCATTGATGTTATACATATGTGAAAAGCAAGGATAGAACTTTGGGGAATGGTAAAGATGTAGCTTTAAGAAAGGGTCAAGGTGTATTCGTAATCATCACAGTGGCTGAGAACACCAGGGGATACGTACGTGGGCTTTGGTTTTTCTCAGTAAAGGTAGTATGAGGTTATTTGTTCAGAGTGAAAGGGAGGTAGCGTAAGCTGTATAATTTAGGTAGAAAAGAGAATCTGCTATGGAAAATAGAGAAATAGGGAGGGCAAAAGGAAAATTGAGGGCTGAGACTCGAGACTTGTTATTTCTTGTTTGTCAGAGTCTATAACAAAATAAGCTGTGATATAAGTGGCTCTTTTCGTTTGGATCCTAACCTAATATTCAAGATTTAATGACTGAAAAAAAAAAAAAAAAAGACCCTCTATAATATGAAACTTCTAGACAGGTCCAAATAATGATATATAAGTGGATTTGGTCTTAAGAAGGTTTATTCAGAGATTTTTATGGTGTAAATTACCAGAGACTCGTTTTTCATGAAAGAAATTCAGAAGACCAGAGTTACTAGAGAGTATAATGTTACTATTATTAATGTAACTTAATTTCGTGTCTTTAAATTTTGTTTCTAATTTGGATCAACCACCCCCACCCAATTTGTGATCTTTGGGCCCAGTTCTTATTTATTGCCATCTAACCCCTTTAGTTCTGATTTCTCATTTTCAGAAATGGAAGACTATTTTCCCCCAGTATTAGAATCTCTGTGGTTAAGCAAAGGGCTGTATTTGAATTTGTTATTTTGTGCACCTTATTAGAATACTTACCTGCTGGGGCGCCTGGGTAGCGCAGTCGTTAGGCGACTGCCTTCGGCTCAGGGCGTGATCCTGGCGTTCCAGGATTGAGTCCCACATCAGGCTCCTCCGCTGGGAGCCTGCTTCTTCCTCTCCCACTCCCCCTGCTTGTGTTCCCTCTCTCGCTGGCTGTCTCTCTCTGTCAAATAAATAAATAAAATCTTTAAAAAAAAAAAAAAAAAAGAATACTTACCTGCTGGAATAGTTTGTATTCTACTTATTCTGCAAAGTGTGAATAAAGCAGTTTGTAGGGAATAGTCCAGTTTGGTCAGAATAATAAAAATAACAGCTAAAGGTTAATGGCTGCTGCTTTTATTCTGGTTAGCATCTGAAGGTATTCAGTACAACTTTCACCTCAGGAAGTGAAAATTTGGAAAGGATTTTTTAGTACCTTAACAAGTGATAGGGTTTTATCCATGCCAACCCTGTCTGGATTGACAATCTGTGCTCTTTCCACTATGCTAATAAACACTAATTTTATTTATTTACTTTTTGGTTTGGTAGATGTTAATTGTGGTTCTCTAAAAGGTAAGGATTTATTCCTAGGAAATACTTCCTTAGGACAGTTGGATCAATAAACTGTATTTAACTTGTTTTCCAGAAATGATACCTGGAATTTTCAGGGTAGAATACAATTTTATTAATGTGTTCATGGTTACATTGAATTATTAACAGTATTCTTAATTTATAAAGTAACCCCTGGAGGATAGATTATGTATTTTAATATATTGTTTTTGGTCTTTTAGTTACAGAAGAATGGTCTGAGGAAAAATGGTATTTTGAAAAATGGCCTGATCTGTGACTTCAAGTTTGGACCCTGGAAAAACAGCACTTTCAAACCCACTATTGAGAATGATGACACAGAGACAAGTAGCAGTGACACATCAGATGATGACGATGTGTGAAGGATTTCCTGACAGCTTTAGAAATTTTAGTGTGATACATCTCTCATACAGTTTGGGGTGAATTGTAAAAATGAAGAACTATAATTTATGTAGTAAAATACCCCATTAGAAGATGATTTTTTTGAGGGACTTCACTATGAAGAAAACCAAGAATGTTGTGTTGGGCTGTGTTGAACATTATTTCTTTGTAAATGAATGTTGTAGAAATGAGGACTTTGGTTGATCCAACATTGACTTTCTTCATCACTGCAGCATTTCTCTGACTAGCAATGTGACGATGTAACAAATGAGATTTTCTCATTTAATAATAAAAAATTGTGTAATGTTTTGCAAAGCTTCTGTCTTAAAATGTCCAGGTCTTAAGAAAAAAAGGCAGCTTACACTGTTTTGCTTGCAGAGTCATACCTTTTTCGTACAATGGAAATCCTGAAGTCCACTTTGTGCCCCCCACCCCCAAAAGGACAATGTAGCATGTTGGCTAAAACTGGAGCAAAGTGCACTAAAACATTAATTTCCTGAACTCAAGTGTTGTACTAGTCACCTTTTAAAACATAAATTGCTCTTTAGCCATTTGTAGTTTGGTAAACGTTACAGGAAAGACTTGACACACTTTCTTCCAAATTTTAAGAGGTGATTTTCAAGAACTTTATTTGGGTATGTTGTCAGACCAGGACTTTCAGAGTTGATGGAAGAGTCTTGTGGGAAAACTTATTTTGATAAATTATTACACATGCAGAAAAACTGATCACACTGACTGGATCTGTCCACACATGGAAAATAAACTGGATTTTCAGAATATTGTTGTTCTCTCTAGTGTTCGAGGTTTTGGTTTCTAAACACATAATATGCTTTATTTACTTATTAAAACAAAGTTATACTTTCTTTATCAAAGATAATGATTACTTTCTTAGTTTACAAAAAGAAAGTTAATGGAAAATATCCTTTTTATTATCAAATGCTTAACAAGTTTATTAAAATGAATGTTAAATAGTCACTTTATTTTTCACTTGCATATTTTAGAATCATTACTGTTTCATTGCTGACTGGAATAGTAATTTGGCTCTGTATATTTGTATTTTGATTTTTCTGGTTTTGTTTACCTGGCATTTGCTTATAGCTTTCCTTATCCCATTTCCATCCCGGTTTAAATATATGCTGTTTGTAAAGGGTGTAATCTCAGAGTAAGAATGTAGGTTTTCTGTTACCATAAGCTAATCGTCAGAGTTTTTTCTTGTTTTAAATTATATTTTCTCAGAAGGCTGCAGTGTTTTTGCTGTTTCTACCTCAAGATCCTGCCCAAACTCCCCAGCTTTCAAGAGAAGCCAGACTTTTTGTTCACACCGAGACTGGTGGTGATGGGGAAATTAAGGAAAAAAAAAAAAACCAAAAAAAACCACAAAAAACAAAAGCACAGTTTTATCCCCACAAAACTCAGAGTATGAGTAAGAGTGGTAACAAAGTATTAAATAGATCTTAAAGTTATCTTTTAAATAGATTCTTATATACCACAGTTCAATCCAGTCACCTAGCATTAAATGTAATATTACATCCACAGGAGGACATAAAGTATGTTTTGACAAAGCTCTGTCACTATCACATAATGAATGTTTGGGAGACTCTTAGATTGACTGGTTAACAGATTAATGAACTCTATCAGATAGAAAATGTATTTGCTAACATAAGCTAGAAGGGACCTGAGAAATGTGGTTTACATTAAAAATCTGCCTTCACTGTTTCCACTGAATAGCTTTCAGAAAAGATTTTTTAAGAAAAGTTTTCTGGCATCTTCTGCTTTATATTCAGATAAATTTTTTTTTGCCTTAATTCTCATCAGCAGTTAAGTAATGTTTATTGTGTATTCATGGCGTTGATATGGAATGTGTTTAGTAGTTTACCTTTTATGAGCATGGTAAGATACAGTGGTGTGGTTATTCTACTTATTAAATGATAGCACTAAGTTTGATTACTGAGTGGGTGGATCCATACAAAGTATTTCAATAGAACCATTAAAGCTTAGCATAATTTTAACTTGCTCTCTGAATAATGGGTAGCTGGTAAAGAATTTGGACCATATTGTTTGAAAAGGAGCTTGTAAGTACAGAAACTAATTAAATTACACACCCAGTGTGGAATTGTTGAACTCAGAAATACGCCTTGGAGGTCTGGGGAAAAAAAAAAAAACGTACTTTGGGCTGCTTACGCAGTTTCTCTGTGGCAGGTTATTTTTTTACAATCCACTTAAAGTATAAATTGACATAAACTACACATTTAAGGCATATACTTTGATAAGCTTTGACATTTGCGAAACCATCACTGCAATCAAGGTAGTGAACAATACCTGTCACCCCCCCAGAAGTTTTTTTTGGTGTCCCCTCCTTTGTAATTCTTCCCTCTTATTACCACCACCCTCTCGGCACTTCCTCCCCCTTTTTTGGTATGAAATGTAATTAATGAGCAAAAATCTTATGGTAATGGGTTTAAAATAGTATTCAAAAATTGTATCTTGCTTTATATTAAGATAAGAATTAGAATTATTTATATTTCCAAAAATCTATTTCTATTAAAGTTGAAATAAATGTAGTAGTGTTAACCTAAAAATAATCAGATTGATTTGAAAACATCAGATTTATATTAACTATTAAAAATTCAATGTCTTGAAGGGCCTGGTTCCTATAAACAAATGCTTTTAAGTTCCTTTTGCTAGTGTTTATTATGTACTGTTGTTAGAATGTGGTTATATGAACATATTTTAAACTTAGGAATATGTCATAAATGACTTGTTTTTGACTCAAAAACCATCATTAACCTGACATCGCATTCTACTTGGATTCTCCATAATCTCATAACTTTATAAAAGGTGTTTTATTAAGAGGTGCTTTTATTCGAATCTAAGTACCTGGATTTAGAAAAGGCACACCCTTCTGAAATGTTTCTTTCAAGTGAGATTTTAATTGTTATTTAGAGTTACATGATAAACTTAGGGATACATTGCTAGGGCTTTTAAGTAATAGGATATCACTGATTGAGAGCTGGATATTATGACTGTCTTTTGAACAGTTATGTTTCTGGAGGTTATAATGGCCACCTGGCCATGGTGGAGGGGGTGGGCTGGGCATTTCAAACAATAGAAAAATCCCCCAGAGCCTTCCCAAGTACTGCAGAGAAGCTTCAGTTATTCTGTTTTGCTACTTAATGTTATTTCCTTGCCTAAGGACTGCATGCTAGAATTTAAAACGTTTGGTGCTCCAACAAAAGAGATGTGGTGATTGGTCATTTTGGGACACATGCACCTGAAAAGTTTGTAGTTAAAGAGTTTGGAAATGTGTAATTCAGTAATTACCTACTTTCAATTTTTTGTAATTGAGTTTTTCTTGTTTACTTAGACATAAATTGTGCAGTTAATCATTGATTAATTTATCCTGTTAAGTTCCCTCCACCTACCCTTATGTAGTATTTGTTTTGTAGAAAACCTGGCACAGTGATTTAAGTTTATAGTGTGTTAAATCACAAGACCTTTTGGAAGAACACTTTTGCTTCATATTCAATGCAGCAGTCCTAATTCTTGGGATGCATAAGAACCCACAGAGTAGTTGTTGCCCAACTTGTCTGCCCATTGTTGTCACTGGAAAGCTTCAAAACACGGTGAGAACTGGCTTTGCCCCTTATGAGCTGTGACCTTAATTCAGATACTTAATGCTTTAGATGTTCATATCCCAAGGAGTTACTCTGAGGATGAAAATGATGAAGAGTGCCTGGTGTAAACCTTGGGTACACAGTAGCTGCTGCATAAATTTTAGCTGTTTTATCACTGCTTAACACCATGTTATTCAATAGAAAGCTTCAAGGAGCATGTAGTGTTATGTTTTCAAAATTACATGTTAGATTAAACAGGTGGATCCTGTTCCAAATGGTTGCATATGACGAGAAGCATCTGGTTGAGTTCTCGAACTAAGACTGAGCTGTTTGAATCTCTGCTTCATTTTTGTTTTTGGTATTGTGTTCAGCTATGAACTAAGCTTGATAATCTGATTTGATCTTTAAAGTGAGGTTTACCAGTTTTCTGAGATGTAATCATTGCACTTTAATGGTAAATCACGTCCTTGTGAATTAATTACACAGATGGCCCTCAGTGCTTTCAAATCCTTAAAAATAGGGTTGCCTCCAATAGTTCCATCATTTCATGCTATTTGTGGAAATGACAATTCTAAGCTGGAGTTCAACTCCATTTCTTTCAATGTTTTTTTTTTTTTTTTCCTTTTTCTGGGATGCTAAAGATGGAACAGATAACGGGCTGGTGAATTGTGATGAAAGGGAGATAACCTTTGGCTTCTTATGGGCACTATCATGAGAACAAGCCCAGTGAGTCTAGGTGACATTGATGATTTGAAGATTAAATTATAGGTGTCAGCTTTAGCATAAGTTTATGATCCTGTAATAGCATTCTTCTTTAGCTATGAGTGCTTTTTTCAGTGGGGAATATGCTTTTATTGTCATAGTCTTAATTGCATTTTAACGTGGTTTTCTTTAATGCCTGAGAAGAGGGCAAACTAGCAATTGATTAACTCAACGGAATCTCCCTTCAGGTAGTCTGAGTACTGTTAATAAGTAGATGTAGTTGCTTTATAGGAAGTTAATTTGGTGAGGTGAAAAAATATTTTTTCCCATTTAAAAAATTTTTAATTAAACTAGAATATACCATACAGTGTATATTAGTTTAAGGTGTATAATATAGTGATTCAACAATTCTGTACATTACTCAGTGCTCCTCACACAAATGCACTCCTTAAGCCCCAGAGGTGAAAAAATACTTTATTTGGAGTTTTTCCCCCCTTATATCTGGATGTAATGTCCCAACAGTGTTAAGCAATTTTTACTATTTTGGTGAAATGAGTTGTAGAGTTACTCATTTTGCAGAACAGATAAAACCTATGTGTTGAGAAGTAAGGAAAATAGAGACCATCTCTCATGCCCAAATAGAGGTGTAGAGGTTTCATACCACCTATTAAGATGTGTGGAGTTCCATTTTGGGAGATTTTTTCTGAGTTTTACAGAAAGCAAACTTTCTGTAAATTGTAGATACTAAATATTTTAGACCATATAATTTCATGCAGCCACTCTGTCATTGTAGCATGAAACCTGCCATAGACAATACGTAAATGAATGTATATGTCTTCTGCAATAAAACTGGCCAACTGGGGGCCAAACTAAGCAGCAGTTAGTTTGCTGCTAACTGTTCTAAATATTAAGGACCAAGTCTTTCTTTGTAAACTTTAAAGTGAAAGAGATGTGGTGTTTGATCTTTACACCATTACCAGGATGGTCTTTCAGTCTTAGAAATTGCCTAACTTTTAAAAAATTAATTTTGCCCCTTTTAGTAAACATGGTTGTAGTACTGTGTCCACACAGGATCAAATACATGGAACCCTGAATCACACTGAAAGAAGTGCACATTTATCGGTGCAATACAAATAGTATTTTAGTGAGAAAATGGGAAAACCGTAGTAAATCATGGGGACAGTTTTGAAAGGGCAGTCCTACTTTCCATTTCTCCTCTAAAAGTAATTTCTTTCCTGAATTGGTACTCTGCTAGTGTTCTCTACTTTGCATTTTTGTAAAGTTAAAAGTTTTGACTTCGTCTCATTTGGGTTATGCCAACAATAATATTGGCAATTTATTCGAAAAGAGACTACTTGTGGTTGAAACTAGAGCTTTTCTCTGACGTGATGGAGAAGTATTTGGTAAAGAGTATATTATCTCTTTGTTCTGAACATGAGTGAGAACCAAAAGCATCTCTTTACCAGCAATAGGACATAAAATGGAACAAGAGCTCTGAAAAAAGGGTCCGAGGTTTGGTATTGCAACTTGCTATTCCAAGGCATTAGGTTCCCATCAGAATTTTGGTCCCTGCTTTTGAAGTCTGGTGGGTGCCAGTGAGACAAGGCCCATATAATTGCTCAGGTAACAAAAAGTGACAAGTGGTGAAGTTAAGTCTCAGTAGTGCATGCTTCAGGCTAACAATAGGGCACAGAGAAGAGGGCAGTACTGAAATTCTTTCTGGAGTGGAGGTGAGGGAAAGATCGTATGTCTGATAGGGGAAAGAGGTAAAATCAGTGTATCGAATCTGAACCCAGGAACTAGATACCAGAAACACCTTCCTCAGCTACTGAGGCTGCAAGGTGATAATGCAGTTAAGCCATGCCAGAGTGGCTTGTGGACTGTAAGTGTGCCACATGGACTGTAATACGCCAGAGTGCCACATGGACTGTAAATACACAGAACAAGGAACAAGTTGCGGCAGTAAGGACTGAGAATTCTACCATACTAATGAGGAGGCAGAGCTAAACAGCTTCTAACTGGATGCGAAGTTCAAATTGCTTGCTTTATCCAACCTGGGTAAGAAGGGATCCGATTGAAGATGGAGAGAAAGTACATATGAAGCCTACACTAGTTTACATTTTAAATATGATTAATGACTAATAGTAAATGTTCTTGAATCTGCAATTTCTCAGGTTAAATCATAAATTGACTAAAGTGAGGGCCTGCTAGGTCAGGCTCTCTGCTGAAAGTACAAAGAATAAAGATAACCCCTGAGCTGAAGTTGATCACAGCCTTGTAGGAAAGACATTGCAAATGAGTTTTCAAGCATGTGTAGTGTAGAGGGTTACAGGGTCAGAGGGTTCAGTGAACGCTTTCCAGAGGATATCATAGCTTGGTTTTAATGAATGAATAACAATTTACTAAGGCACAGAAGGCAGAAGGAAATTTTAGGCAAAGGAATTGGCCTGTGCAAAGGCATGCTACAGCCAAAGGGGTTCAGGAAACCTTACGGAGTTCAGTATAAGTATAGGAGCAGTAGAAGGAGGTGAGGCTGCAGGGACCAGATCACGAAGAACCTTGTTTACCAAGTTGACCAAACTTTGATTTTACCCTGCAAGCAGTGGGAAACCATCAAAGACCTTAAAATTGGACTGCAGGACTCACTGTTGCTTCTGTTTAGCTTTAAAAATCCTTTAACATGATTGCTTAAAACTGCAGGGAGCGGGGTGGGGGCGGGGCCCTAGCCATCTCAGTTGGAGGAGCATGCAACTCTTGATCTTGGGGTCATGAGTTCGAGCCCCACATTGGTATAGAGATTACTAAAATAATAATAATAACAACAACAACAACCCTGCAGAGACAGGTGGAAGGGTTAACTTGTGAATGCCTCATTCCAGGTGTGACTGTAGGTGAAGAGTTGTCTGGGTAGAGGAGTGTATGTTAGCAATGAAAGAGGCAGACTATTCCTGGCATGTTGGAAAGCAGAACAAGGATCTGGCCTGCATCAGAGAAATTCCCCAAGGCAGTCCATCAGTAATACCTTCTATAATGACTTAAGGAAAATGGGGTTCTAAGAAGTTATTTTTCTCTTTTAACAAGTAAGCCTTTTGTCTGTGTCCAAAGTAAATCTGAAAGTTTACTAAAAATCAAGTAATTGAATAATTTGGGGCAATTACCATAAACATAATGTAGTGTTAGTGAATGGGGAAATCCAAAGATAAAAGGGTGTGGCCCTGCCTCAAGATACATGGTCTATTTAACCTATGTTATGTGTATCCATATAACTAAGATCAGGGAAGGTAAGTCTTGGATTCTTTGTGTAGGTAGCTAGGCACATTTCAGAATACCTGAAAAAAAATTATTTTTCAAAAACTTCTCTTTGAATAGTGCTTTTGGCATTTCTAAAAATACACTGAATTTACATTAAAATGTATTCAAACTCTTCATGGCTTATGCAGTTTTCTATGGTTTATTTCTCAATTGAGAGGAAGAAGGAATTCCACAACTTGTTAAATAGTGAGCTCTAAGGATAAGAAGAGCTACTGTCAAAGATAATTAAAATAAACATATGTCTTGATTTGGAGGACTTAACCAAAAGTATTCTAAAAATGCTTTAAGCAATGGCAGCATCACCAAAATAATTCACATATTGAGCGCCTGCCTTCTCAGTGCCTAGCACTGCCCTGCACGTTTGTGAGTGCAGAGCCTACCAATGTGACTACTCTGAAGGGAACATTAGTCTTTCGGATGGTCCAGTTCCAATGTGTCTGTCTGCTAAAAAATAAAAATCACATGTCTTTCTTTTCTAAGATGTGACTTAAGTGAAAACATTTGAGAGTAATATTGGTTGTTTGCCTTGAGTTTTAGCTATTGATTTGGTAGAGAAGAGTTCCACTGAAATTGCAGTTGTTAACTGACAAATTTTCAAGCTGTTCTTTTTGACTTGAAGAGAATTATGAAGAGAGGTTAGATTCTTCCAGAATGTCTCTCATTGCAGGCTGGGTGGCTGCTCCTGGGTATTTGTCTTGCTGTACCTGATTAGCATAGGCATTCTTGGGTCTCAGAAGGGCTCATTGCTTTGACCCCAGGATTCTGGGCCAGCTTTCTGGCCAGGCTTTTCTGAGCAATAGATTTTTGCGTGTGCAAGAGTGCCCGAAAGATAAGGCAAGTAGAAAGCAGGTAGGAAAGCTGTCTTCAAGTATTTCAAGTATTATTAGGAAAAGAGATTAATTGCGTAGTTTTTGTGTGATGTTGGCTGAATTACCTAACTTGTATGTGCCTCAAATTCCTTAAGTGTAAAATGGGATAGTATTTGGAGCGATCTCAAAAAAAAAAAAAAAAAAAAAAACCAAAAAAAAAACCCACATGTAAAGCCTTTATGGGAGCTTGGCAGACAGTCCACTCAGCAATATTAGCTTTTGTTATTATTATTTTTTTTTCTGTGTATCTCAATGGAAAGAACTCTAGCAAGGTGATTTTCTAAATGTGTATTTCATGGATAAACATATGTTTACCAAGAAGTTTTAAACATGTTCTTATAGAACCTTAGACCATTTGCTGGAGTGAAGTGGAAAGCAAGAGTACTCCGCATTTTTACAAGCTGAAACTCAAGAAGGATAGCAATCTGCCCAAAGTCTTCCTGTGAGTAGGAGTGCACTGGTACTTGAATGAGGTCTTCTAACTTCCTAAGTCAGTGTGCTTTCTACTATATCAGGTTACCTTAATAAAGAAACTAGGGCCAATCCAAGGATGTTGGAGGGATGCAGAGTTCAGTCACTGAATGAAAAATCTTTTGCTAGAGTTCTTACAAAATGGTTTGTTAGTGGGAGTGAGCAGTGGCAGTATTCAAACAAGAGCTTGGTGACCAGTTTTCATAGATACTGTGAAAGACTTCTTGCATTTGGGAAAATCTTGCCCTAGATGACTGTAATGGTCCTTTTGACTTAGATTGTATGGTCTTAAGTAAATTAAATTTGTTAGCTCATACTTTTAAAATTTTCATTATTTTTCATTGTAACTCATCTCAAAGTCATAAATAATGTAAGCTGCTCTGACTTAGACGTTTTGTGTAATTTATTTGCCTTATACTTTTTGATGGCAAAATGTGAGTAACATGACCTGGTATATTTAGCCTTAGGTATATGTCCCATTGCATCACAGACATTGCACGTCTATTAAAAAGATGTACTCAAGGGTTGAAATCTAGTAGAATCAATAACTTTTACTGTTTTAACAGAACATTCTTAAGTGAATCTGTTATTCCCCCCAACCTTACTGTTAGTACCAGGGAGCTAAAAAATAGAATAATTACTAATACTGTTTGGTGTCACCACCTCGATTCATAGTGAAGTACCAGCAGTTTATCCATTTCTTTTGTACCATCAGTGAAAATGTTCAACACAATTGTTGCAGTATAAACTCTGATTCAAAAAGTTAGTGTTTTGACTGCTTCAGCATCACTTGTGTTTGTTGGTAAGTATTCACATAAAAGAAGATATTCTTTGATAATTGGTGCTAATTATCAGATGAATATAAGCAAAATAGTAAGTTCAGCACATCTATAGATTCATCCACTTGTAAGGCAAGTACAGTTTTTTTTTTTAAGATTTTATTTATGAGAGAGAGAGAGAGAGCAGGGGTGGGGGAGGGGAAGGGCGAGGAGAGGGGGAAAGAAGCAGACTCCTCACTGAGCAGGGAGCCAAATGCGGGGATCCATCCCAGGACTCTGGGATCATGACCTGAGCCAAAGGCAGGCAGACGCTTAACCTACTGAGCCACCCAAGTTTTGAAGATGAGCTATTAACTCAGTCTTCACGTTACAATTAAATTTTTAACTTGAGGGGCGCCTTTAACTTGAGTCTCAGTGGGGAGCCTGCTTCTCCCTCTCCCTCTGCCTGATGCTGTCAAATGAATAAATAAAATCTTTAGAAAATATTTTTTTAACTTGATGAATTACTATGTCATTGGAAAATGGCATTCCTGTGACTTCTATACTGAATTTTCAGGTATTCAGCAGTGTCAGTTGTATCACGGCTTTAAATTAGCCTCTCAGCCACTTAAGTGGTTTCCTCTAGGCAGTACAATACAAAAGATCTGTATGATGCTTCAGTGACTTCTGTATTTCTGTTTGGAAATGCCGGGTACAAACAAGTTTTGGCTTTTAAAGACCTCATAACTTCTATGTTTAAAATATTTGCATGGGGGCGCCTGGGTAGCGCAGTCGTTAGGCGTCTGCCTTCAGCTCAGAGCGTGATCCCGGCCTTCCGGGTTCGAGTCCCACATCGGGCTCCTCGGCTGGGAGCCTGCTTCTTCCTCTCCCTCTCCCCTGCTGTGTTCCCTCTCTCGCTGGCTGTCTCTCTGTCACATAAATGAATAAAATCTTTAAAAAAATAAAATATTTGTATGAGTTTCATAGGGCTGCCTAACAAAGTACCACAAACTATGATTTAAACAACAGAAATTTTGTTATCTCACAGTTCTGGAGCCTAGGAGTGTGAAATCATTGTGTTGGCAGGGCCATGCCCTCTCTGAAGTCTCTGGGGGAGGATCCTTCCTTCACTTTTCCTAGGTTTGGGTGGTTTCTAGCAATCCTTAGCATCCCTTGGTTTGTGGCAACAAAACTCTAATTCTTGCCTCGATCTTCACATGGCTGCTTTCCGGGTGTGTGTATGTCTTTGCTTTCTCTTCTTCTGAGGACACTAATCATTGGATTAGGGCCTAATCTAGTATGATCCATTAGCTGATTACATCTGCAGAGACCCTGTTTCCATAAAGTGACATCCTCAGGTTCAGGGTGATCATGAATTAATGGGCACACAATTCAACCCAGTACAGTATTCCATTCCTTTTTCTTTAAACTCTTTAAACTTGGGTCTCAAACTGATGCTGCTATTTAAGCAACACCATAGAACTACTTGAAAATGTTCTGCATAAGGCGCAATAAGTTAAAGACCTCCATAAAGCCAAAGTGAAGATGTTTTCATCATACTTTTGTTGATTTATAGCTTTGTGCAGTTTCTTTGGAGTAGATTCCTTCCTTCCATGAGTTCATTACTTTCAACATCTTTATGTGGTAGATGGTGCAGCTCTGGACTGTGAAAACCAGTCTTTTAGTCTCCCTATATTAAGCCAACTATCCTTAAACATAAGAAAAATACATAGTTAATTTGAGGATGAACTATTAAGTTACAAAGTAATATTTTAGATATAAAAAATCTAGAAAAAGTTTTTTAGAATTTAAAAATATCTTGAAACAAGGTATCAGAGAATATTTAGTACTGTTGTTTCCACAGAGTGTAAGAAAACCTTGTGGGCTCCAAAATCATGATTTACTGCATACTGAGCAGAGACCATAGCGAGTATAACTGAAGATAGCTAGCAAGAGCCCAGTAAGAGTACAGAGAACAGAGTTAATCTCTGAAAATGCACAGACTTATAGTCTAAAGCAGTTACCTTAGTTTTTTTTTTTTTTTTTTGACCAGGACTGATTTATTCATTATCATATGTTCTAACAATCTGTTTATCCCTCCACAGAACCACAACCTGGGACCTAGAATCTGAAATCTGAGGCTCCCTCCTCCCTAATTTTGTGGCTTAACTGGGTACATAGTCCAGGCAGAACAGGTGTCTCCTTTTGGGTACTGCAGAAGGAAGGGGGCATAGGCACACCCATACATAAAGATGGCCACACCAAGAGGCAGGTCGGAAGACAGTCTCATGATAAAGGCACTTTCCCTTCAATAAGGGCCTGGGAGTTGGCTGGGAGTATTGTAGGGGCGGGGAGGAGTTATTTCCATGGAAGTTTTTTTGCAGGCTACAGAAAGAAATGAAGGGAGCTCACCTACACTGGACCATCCGCAGGGTCAGTGGGGGCGGCTGTAAGTCTTTACTGCCTCTAGGGGAAGGTGACGTATAAGCATCATAGCCGAAGAGGCACTTATCGATTAGGCCCAGTACTCCTTGCGATGATTCTAGAGTATTTCCTCTCTCAGCAAGGACAATGGAGGTGATCAGATAGAGGAAGAAATCACTCCAAGGCCAGTTGATGATCTGTATCTTGGTGTGCAGGTCACACATGTAGATGGCAAATAAGATAGCAGCAACGATCGTCTCAGCCACAGGCAGGGAGGAGTGACCTGGTGTGGAGGTGCTGGAGCAGGTTAGAACCGCCAGCCAGGATGTAACCTGGGCAAACAGGAGAATTCCCTTTCGGGTGCAGGAAAAGTTGGTGCAGGAGGAGGGGAGGGGTGGCGGCGGGGGAGGGGGGTAGCTGGGGGGGCGGTGTCGAGGTGCCCAGAATCGCTGTGGGGGGGCAGGGTCCCTGCGGGCGCAGAGAATCTCCTCACTTGCTCACGGATTCGGGGACGCTGCACACCCTGCGGTCTTGTGCGTCTGCCCCCAACCCCAGGGCACTGAGGGAGTGATCACCTCGGTACCTTAGAAATTTCTTTAAAAACACGATCTACAAACACATTTCATTACCGAGGAGAGCAATGACATTATCACGTCATGAAGTCTCTGGAAAACACTACAGATGCCTGAGAAAATAGAAGTGACAGAAGCAAAACCATGTTGGTATTATAATGAAAATAGTGTGAACTGAACCAACCCTGCGAGAGTCTCAGAGACTCTCAGGAATCCGGGCCCTAGTTAGAGAAGTAATGTCGAGGCTAGATTGAATATGCTTATACCAAATGACAATAATTATGGGCCCAGCACCCCCAAATGAAAACAGTAATTAATGTGAAATACGACATTCTCTTCAGCAGCCAGCATTAAGGCCACTCCCACTCATTCACCAAGGCTACTGATCATATTTGATTTGTATTTGTGTCCTTATCACATCTGTTTGTTCTTAAAAAATGAACAATGCTCAATAAATATTCATTGAAGAAATTAGAGGAACTTTTTATTTCAGCAGAAAACATGGTGAAAATATTTTTAAGTCTTTGGTGCCCTCACGTGGCACAATGTTGCAAAGCAATTTAGAAAAATACTGCATGTATTATTATTACTACTAGTAGAAGTTTTTTTAAATCTTGAGTCCAATTTGAGTTTAGGTTGCTACTTCTATGTATTAATAAGTCTTTTCTTCCACTCCAAATTATCTCACATGAGTCAAATAAATTATTTGAATATATTCCACCCACACCTCCCATTTCATGTTGGTACAGTTTGGAATATCAATATTCATTAGTGAATAGTTTCCCACTACAGTTATCCAGCTGACCAATCTACTATACCCCACCATTCCTTGCTCTCTTGTGGCCAAGAAAAAATTGACATTGTTGCAGTTAGTTGTCTGATGAGAGAGGTGAGTTGTATATTTGAGTCCTTTTTTTTTTTTTTTGGTAGTGTTCTTATGCTACCTTTGCCTTTGATTCAATTCTTCACTATTTAACCTTATGGATGTGCATTTCTTTTGAGAGAGACATTTATTTCGTATTAGGAATGTCCAGGGTATTTTTGTATCTTCCTTTATTTTATATATTTTTTTGTTACTGTCTCTTCTGAAATAGATGAGTTTTTTACTCTGTGAATTTGTAGGTTTGCGTGTTTCTATCTAAAGTTGCCTATTCACGGGCAACTCTTAGATAAATAGAAAACGTGGGTGCTGTTCCCAGGTAATATTTAAGAATTTGGTAAACCTGATGACATGACATGAGGTGTACTGTGTTCCTTTTCCTACTAAAATTGTTAGAGATACTTTTAGATCATTCAATTACCCCGATGGTCAGTGCAGTGGAAAGAACCAGGAACGAAAAGAAGCAGGAGTGTGAGATACCTGTTAGGGATGCCCAGTCCAAGTTCAATTCATTGTGAAGAACGTGCAGTGGTTTTTTGTTGTTTGTTTGTTTGTTTTCTTTTTGTGGATGTTTACCAAAGTGATTAAAGGAAAGGTTGGAAGAATTAAAATTGTTTGTCTAGGGAAAAATCTAGGGAAGACGCATACCCAAAGTACATTTACAATATGACTACTCTTATTTAAGTATGCTGTTTCATTATGCCAACAAGTACTTACGGAGAATTTAATATCAGCACTGTCCTGGGCTCTGGGAACACAGATACTGAAAACGGAGTCCCATCCTTCATGAAGTTCTTCACCTAGTGTGGAGAGAGTGAAGTTAAAACCAAGATAGCATTATGAATGCTGTGACCTGCGTAAAGACATGTCAGAAAATTCTCTGCAAATACAGAAAATTCTCCTCCTTATTTTGACAAATAACTAAATGTTAGGTGGATGAAGGAGGGAAGAGTGTTTCAACAGAGGGGCTAGTGTGTAAGCAGTGGTAGAGGAGTGTGTGTGGAGGGATAGGCAAAGGCCACTGTAGCAGACAGAGATCTCGACAATCAAACTAAATATCCGGGATGTTATCCTGGAGGCAATGAGGAATTACTGAAGAGAAGTCCTATGAGAAGATACATATATTTTAGAAGGATCACTCTGACCACAGTGTAAAGAAAAGCTAGGACGGGGGTACACTGAGAATTAGGGAGATAGTTAAGAGTGTTGCAGTAATACTGGCAAAGAATGGAAAAGAAGTGAACTAAGACAATTGTAGTGGGAATGAAATTGAGGTGTTAAGGAGAGAGAGTCACTAGGATTTTGTTGGTAAGGGAGTCAAGAGGTCAAGGCTATCTGCCCTCTGCTTGGCTTAGATGGTTCTATCATACATTAAGACAAGAAATTGAGAGGGGCGCCTGGCTAGCTCAGTTGGAAGAGCATGAGACTCTTGATCTTGGCATTGTGGGTTTGAGCCCCACATTGGGTGTAGAGATTACTTGAAAAAAACAAAATCTATTGTTTTCCACTGAAAGAAGAACCTGATCAAGAGAAATTGAGAAGGAAGAGTATATTTTGAGAGAAAGAGAGTGTCCACCTTGGATGTTGAACTTGAGGCATTCAAATGGCCACATCTAGATAGCACTTAGTTATACAGATTTGGAGTTCAGAATGGGGTCACTAGAGAGACGAGCCGGCAAAATCTGGAGGGGGGTTGATCTTAGGAGAAATGAATGGGACTGACTCAGTTTCCTGTTTTGATGACTTCTAGCCTGAGTCAGGACCTAGTTAGGAAGAGTTAAAACACCAGTAGAAAACCTGTCTTTCTGGGTGGAGGACCATAGGACAGAAAGTTAGGGGTGACTTCCAGAAGGAAATGACCCACAGAAGGAAAGCTCCAAATTCTGTCTATAAACTCTGCTTAAATCCGTTGGACAGACTTACTTTGGAGCCTTAGTGGCTGACCTGGAGCAAGGTACTTCAATCCTTAAAGCCTTCATTTTTATCTTTATTTATTTATTTTTAAAGATTTATTTATTTATTTGAGAGAGAGAACATGAGCAAGGTGAGGGGCAGAGCAAGAGGGAGAGAGAATCCTCAAGCAGACTCCCGGATGAGTGCAGAGCCCGAGTGGGGGCTTGATCCCAGAACCCTGAGATCATGACCTGAGCCAAAACCAAGAGTCTGAAGCTTAACTGATTGAGCCACCCAGACACCCCAGGTTCTTCCTTTTTAAAATGCAAAAACTAATATTTTGCAGTGTGGTTATGAGCAGTAGAAAAATGCAAGTGTTTCACACAGTGCCTTGCCATATACTAGACTCTCAATAAATGACTGCTTCTTTAATCAGGAGTCTGCTAGTGGCAAGTGACAGAAACTGAACTCAAACTGGTCAAGCAGAAAAGGAATTTGATCAATAGTAAGGAAGAATGGGGGTAGTCAGCAATTCTTTATCACCAGGACTTGTGAGGGTTCTCTCCCCCTTTCTTCTCCTTCTCTCCCATACATACCCTGCCTTATCTCCTGAGGTTTACCCTTACTGTCCTGTTTGTTGATAGCTTCCTCCTTTGGAAATGAGTGTGGGTGCAGATGGGGAGAAGACTGGTACAGAGTGGTCCAGGCTTACACCCTCTGTGGTAGCAGCAGAATCGCTTCCAAAGGTGTTCACGTCCTAATCCCACGAACCTCTGACCATGTTACCTCACGTAGCAAAAAGGAATTAAGACTGCAATTGGGGGGCATTTGAATTGCACTTTTTCTTTTTTAAGATTTTATTTGTCAGAGAGAGAGAGAGAGAGAGATCACAAGCAGGGGGTGGTAGCAGGCAGAGGGAGAAGCAAGGAACCTGACATGGGACTCAATCCCAGGACCCTGTGATCATGACCGGAGCCAAAGGCAGATATTTAGCCAACTGAGCCACCTAGGCCTCCCTTGAATTGCACTTCTGCCATCTTTCTAGCCCTCGGTCAGGTAGGCCAGAGATGCTTCTGGAAGAGCACAGTGGCTGTCCTAGGAGAACCCCAAGTCCAGTTCAAACTTGTTTTGGTTGGTGATGGTGGTACTGGAAAAACTATGTTCCTGAAACGTCATCTGACTGATGAACTTGAGAAGCATGTAGCTACCTTGGGTACTGAGGTCCACCTCCTTGTGTTCCATACCAACAAAGGTGTGTATGGGGTATGGCTGGTCAGGAGAAATTTGGTGGGCTGAGAGATGGCTATGAGATCCAAGACATTATAATGTTTGATGTAACATCAAGGATTACAAGAATGTGCCTAACTGGCACAGAGATTTGGTATGGGTATACGAAAACATCCCCATTGTGCTGTGTGGCAACAGAGTGGACATTAAGGACAGGAAAGTTAAGGCAAAATCTATTGTTTTCCACTGAAAGAAGAACCTTCAGTTCTATGACATTTTTGCCAAAAGTAACTACAACTTGAAAAGCCCTTCCTATGGCTTGCTAGAGACCTAAATGGAGACCCTAGCTTAGAGTTTGTCGCCATGCCTGCTCTTGCCCCCTAGCGGTTGTCATGGACCCAGCTTTGACAGCACAGAATGAGCATGATCTAGAGCTTGCTTAGGTAACTGCTCTCCTGGAGAAGGAGGGTGCCCTGTGAGAACGTGCATCTGGAGCCCGGCATCAGAAGCCCAGTTTTATAGGCAACGGTTCTGTGATGTCAGTGGTGCAGTATGTTTGCTACTTTATTATATAGCTGAGCAGAACATGTGCTTCATCTTTGGGATGCTGAAAGAGATGAATGGGCTTCAGAGTGAAAGTACCCTCATTTTTTGGACCTGCACATTTAGCTGTTTTAGAATGCAGTTGTTTCCTTTCTGAGTTTCAAATATAAGATTACTATAGTCACATCACAATATCCAGTGATAAAATCTTGTTTGTTACTGTTATTCCCATTCTGTTTCACTTAGAATCTGAATAAAGTTGTATTTCAAATATATATATATATATATATATATATATATATATATATATATATATATATATATATATATATAAAGACTGAAGATGAAATTAAAATTGTTAATCAACTAACAAAATGGGGAGATTATGCTGGATTATCCACACTGGCCCAGTGTAGTTACAATCGCTCTTAAAAGTGGAAGGCGGGCACCTGGGTGGCTCAGGTGTTTAAGCATCCAGCTCTTGGTTTCGGCTCAGGTCATGATCTCAGGGTCATGGGATCAAGCCCCAGGTCAGGCTCCACGCTCAGCAGGGAGCCTGCTTGAGATTCTCTCCCTCTGCCCCTCCCCTGAGTCATGTGCTGCTGCACGCGTCCTTCTTTCTCTCTAAAAATAAATAAATAAATAAATAAATAAATAAATAAATAAATAAATCTTTAAAATAAAAGGTGGAAGAGGGGGGCAGGAGAGTCAGGGAGACTTGACTACTGGAGGTCAGAGTGGTGGATGTGAGAAGGATTTGATCACTGTTATGGCTTTGAAGATAGAGGAGGGGACCACAAGCCAAGGAGGGTGGACAGCCTATAAAAGCTGGAAAAAGCAAGGAAAGAGATTCTCCCCTACAGCCTCCAGAAGGAGTTCAGCCGTGCCACTGATTTCAGTCCAGTGAGACCCATGTCAAACTTCTAAAACCTATACAACTGTAAGATAATAGATTTGTGTTGTTTATACCTCTAAGTTTGTGGTAGTTTGTTAAAGCTGCTGTACAAAACATCATCCCAGCTTAGTTGGGGTGACTTAGGTTTTGTGGAGCCTAAAACTTATACAGTTTGGGGGGCTCTCTTTAAGAGAAATTCAAAAGAATGAGGCTGTTCATTTAGAATGAGAACAAATCACAAAAAATTGCAGATTTTAAAAAGATGACGAATGATGGGTGCCCGGGTGGCTCAGTCAGTTAAGCATCTGACTTTGGCTCAGGTCATGATCCCCTCGGTCCTGGGATCAAGCCCTACCTTGGGCTCTCTGCTCAGTGGGGAGCCTGCTTCTCCCTCTTCCTCTGCTGCTCCCCCTGCTTGCAGTCTTTCCCTCTCTGTCAAATAAATAAATAAATAAAATCTTAAAAAAGAAAGACGAATGCTATAAACTAATAAAATCCAGAAAAATGACATTTTAAAATTAGTTAACTGGCATTCCTCTCCAACACGTTTCTGCTACAATTTTTGGTTGCATTTTCTCTTTTTCATATGACAATATTCTGTTAAAGTGGGTTAGAAAGACAATCCACTCTTCCCTCTAATGTCATTAATTGGAACAAATGGAAAGGACCCTGAAGAAAGCATACAAAACCCACAAGCAGAGAGTGGCAGACTTCATCAGATACCCGGATACCCTCATGGAGCACCATGACATTCCCAGAGTCAGCTGGGTGAAGTAGCTTCCCCATCCAGCATATGGAGTGGCACCGAGGGGAAGGAGAAGGCAAAGTTGGGGTTATGTTTGGTGCCTTCAGTATTTTCTAGGAATTAATGAGGACTTTTGTAGACAGGTTAGGGCTGAGAGAGGAACATGGCAGAGGTGTTCCAGCAAAGGAGGGCAAGGTGCAGGGTACAGAACGGCAGTGAACAGGCAGGACAGCAGTGGCCAATAAGACTAGAGTCAGGTAAGGAGGCAGAAAATCATGTCAAATGCTGGCAAGTGGCTAAAGAGAGAAGATCACACTTTAAGTTAAAGTGTCAAAGGCCTGACTTTGATCGCCAACCACTTGAAGAACATTATGGAAAATATTAAGGCTATTAACACTGAGTTTGGAAAAACTTTGGTTTGAATCCTACCTCTGACTGCCCCCAGGCCATCTCTTCATGCAGACAGTGCTGCCTCCCTCAGCCAACATGTATGATAGGCACAACCAGATCAAATTCCTAAAGCTGCCAGTCTCCATCTCCTCAAGGCCAGATGGGCGCATTCTGTTTTCCACCAGTATGATCATTTAGCCGCCATCTATGTTCCCTCCATTGACCTGGAAGACATTATAGGACACAAAGAAGTCCTTACTAAATTCTCCCAACAAGCTTTAAATGATTGTTGGCAAAGCCTGGTTTTACTGAGCACTGAACTCTCTCTAATGATAAAAGCGGCCCTCCGAAATAGAATGGACATTATTACTGCCTGCAAGGACGCACCTGTGCCATTATCCAAACAAAATATGTTTATAACTGATGAGTCTGCCAATGTATCATCTTTATTAAATCACGTGAGGGCACAAGTGAAAGCCCTGAGTGATCGGACCCCCAGTCTGTGGGACTTAAATCAGTGGTTTGGATCATGGGACTCTGGGCAGAAAAACTTAGTTATTTTGGGAACCATTATCTTGATGCGAGTCTTCTCTGGCACACTCCTATCCTGCTGCTGCAGTACCTGCCTCCACTGTACCCCGCAGCCCCCAAATGAGCCACCACCCTGATAGGGGAACCCCTTGCTGACTGATCCGGACTCACTGTAGAAGGGGGGGGAGCGCCGGGTTGTAAGAGCCTCCGCAGGCACGCAGTGTCCGCAGAGGTCACGGAGAGGTCATGACCTCCAGTTGACTCCCCAGGTGGATCCGGGCATTCAGAGGCCCCTCGCCCCGCCCAGTCGTTGGAGCGTTCCTTCTTCGCACCGTTTCCGCAACGGGAGTCGCTTTCCGAGGCGCAGCCTCGAGGGAACCATGTGCTGTGGAGACTTCGGGGTGTCTGTGACCGAGCGCAAGGGAGGCGTCCGCATCAACTCCAGACCGTGGCGGCGGCTGCGGGGGTCCGCGCGGCTGGCGGCGCCCGGGACCGCTTGGTGTGTAAGTTCCCTGGCAGCGTGCGTCCTGCCGCCCCTGCCCTCCTGGGGGGCCTTGCCGCCCCTGCACGTCACCCCCTGCCTCCCGTGTGCGGGCTGGTCTGCAAACCAGCACCCCCTTTTGCTTTCTCTGAGGAAGCCCCTATGTCCCAGGGTCTCTAGGCGTCTGCTCCTTTTCTCTCCCTTTCGTCTCTCTGCTCAGCCTGCAAGCCTGTTAAGGGCTTCTTTGTCCAAAAAGAAACCAACTCTTCACAGAACCCGCCTCTTTCTTCTTCCTTTTGGTCGTTGTTTGTTAGCAACACGAGGAATCCTTCAGGATCTGGTCTCAGAGGCTTTAGGAGGTTCTTCCCGGGCGCGATTGCTGAGCCTCAGACTTCCATATTACTCGCTGCGCTTTGACAAATACGTATTTTTTCACACTCACAACCTAACCCCCCAGGCCTGGAGTCATGGGTTCCTTCTGGCTCATTTGCTTCAACATCTAACCTTGTGAAACACCTTCTGTCTTCTCTAGCCAGGAGTAGGTGGCTCTGAAGGCATTTGGGGAATTACAATAAAAAGAGAAATTAAGAGCTATCCTTCATTAATTGCTTACTACATATTAGGCCCTGTGCCAAGCATTCTTTATATATTGTTTAATTTAAATGTATAACTCTCAAATCCCATATCATGTTGTGCTGTTTGTTTATATATATAGAAACCTTCTAGAGGTCAGGGCCAGGTGGTCTTGACCCCTATGTTCCCAGCCGGGAACACAGTGCCTGCACATAATGGGTATTCCAGCATTATGGAGTGTTTGCTTTGACTTGAGGGTCTAACCCATGAGGGTCCTAATTGGTGGTGGAGCCAGTCTTCCCCAGCCTGATCCAGGACAAGGCAACCCTCTGGCTCAAGGGTTGGCAAAGTTTTTCTCTAGATATCCAGATAGTATTTTTGGCTTTGTGGGCTATTTGCTCTCTCTTATAGTTATTCTACTTTTGTAATGAGAAGGCAGCCATAGAAAACATGAAAACAAGTGAATGTGGATGTTTTTGAATAAAATTTTATTTGCAAAAACAGTTGGCCATCCTCACTCTACATTGCCAGCCTCGTATCTGCAACCAATCAGCTGGTTTAGAACGTGAACTTTCCAAGTGTCCAGCATAAAGAGCAGAGAGGTGCTATTCATCCTGGTATTTGTCTCCAAGTGGCTCGCATATTATTAAAGATTTCTGGAGAACACTGTAGTTTTAGAATATGTTTATGTCCCTCAACCTGTGAAATCCAGACGTTCTTTTTGTTCCCCGTCACACTTCAATTCATTTTTCTTTTAACTGAAACATGACCCTCCTTATTGTACTGAAGAAAAAGAACACTCACTAACCTGGGAACTTGGTGGCTGTTTTATCAAATAGTTATTAATCTTGAGCTTTCAGACAGTTCTATGGTTTTGTATAGTTTTCTAGTGTATCAGTTTTCTTAAAAAATAACTTAAAATTCTCTTCAGAAAGAACCATAAAGGCACACCATATGACTGGGAATTTAGTGAATTAGACAGAATTTTTTAGGCTACAAATGGTGAAAAACAAACTGAAGTTATCTTTTAAACTGAAATTGTTGGGGAGGGAACCACTGCTGGCTGACTGTCAGCTCTGTCAATCTCTGTGTTATTCTGCTCTCAGGCATGCTTTGTCCTCAGGCAGCTCCAAACTTATCTGCTTTCAGCTAAAGTCCAGTGAAAAGTAGAAAATTTGTTTAACAACCAGTTGTAATACAAGTAGTTACCAGTTTATTTATTTAGGTGCTATGTGATTTGGATAAATAACTTAATCTCTTTGGGTCTTAGCTTGCCCTCTTGTAAAGCAAGGTGGTTGTAGTGGGTGATTTTGCTTAGACCCTCTTAAAACCTTGTATTTGGCAGTTGGTTGATAGCATCCAAACTAGTGAGTGTTTGGGATTAATGGAGACCCCCATGCATTGCTGGTGGGAGTGTGAATCTTTGAGGATCATAAAAATACTTACTATCTGGACCTTTAGAGAAAAAGTTTTTTAACTTTTGAACTAGAGGGTGGCCTTGTTCTGGATAAGGCTGGTTCTGGAACATTAACTCTATCAGAAGTTAGGAACCTCATAGTCAACAAACAAATAGCCTTCATTATCTAATAAAACCATAAATTTGTATGCCCTTTGATCTAGCATTCCTCAGAAAAAATGGCAGGATGTAAAGATAAATAGTTCTGGTTCTTTCTTTTTGCTATTTTATATGAGTATATATTTATACATATGTATCTGTATTTTTGTCACCATATTATGTTTAAATGATACATGTGTATATAATATCTATATGATACGGTAGCAAAAAGTTACTAGAAACAACTGAAATGTTCATGAATAAGGGAATTTGGGATAAATCATGATGCATCCATATTATGGATTATTGTGAAACTACTAGAAAGAATAAAATATGTCTATATATTACCTGAAGAGGTATCTTTGAAATATTATTAAAGATTTTATTTATTGAGAGAGAGGAAGAGAGAGTGCGCGCGTGGCACGCTCACATGAGCAGGGGGAGGGGCAGAGGAAGAGGGAGAAGCATACTCCCAGCTGAGCACAGAGCCTAAAGTGGGTCTTGATCCCAGGACCCTGAGATCATGACCTGAGCCGAAGTCAGACACTTAACCGACTGAGCCACCCAGGCACCCTTATCTTTGAAATATTATTAAGTGAAAAAAAGAAAGAATATTATGTGTAATCTGATCCTGTTTTGGAAAATTAAAAAAAGAAGAAGGTGCATGTGCCTGTGTATTTGTGTATTTCTGTATGAACATAGAGAAAGTTATAGAAGGATTGTTAAGGTTGATTACTTCTGGGGAGGTGGGATTGGATGGGGATGGAGAGATAACCTTTACATCAGTTTTTAATTACTCAAGTAATTAACGAATCCATATGTTTGTAAGCTGGCGCCTTTGAATACCACCCTTGGCCGTCTTCCCTGCCCTCTCCCATGTTATCTGTTTAGTATGTGGCCTTCCTGGTATTTTCTGCATATTTACATGGTTATATATGTACATAGAGAGAATTTATAGTATTTAAAAAACACGTGACACCATGCCATATGGATTTTTCTACAATATACTTTTTTCCCTTCACTGTGTTTTTGAATATATATCCACACATTAGCACATGTAAACTACCTTATTCTTTTAAAATGCTGAATAGCTTAAGGAATCAACCATAGTGTAGATAATCACCATCTACTTAACTATGCCCCTGCTGATGGGTAGTTAGATTGTTCTCATTTTTTTGATAATACAAACAGTGCCACAGTCTCCAACTCTTGTGGCGTTGTATACATGCTCCTGTTTCTCTGGGAGAGTCACTAAGTAGTGAAATTGCTGGGTCATAGGGTATGCGGTGAAAAAAAAAAGCTTCAAAATAGATTTTCTGGAATTTCTTTTAAAAGTTGCTGTGACAATTAAAAAAAGGTCTAATTTTTAAAGCCAGCATGTATTACTTGTATAATCAAAAATAAAGAAAACCCATGGAAGTATTTGCTAACTCTCTCTCTCGATATGTGGATGAGGCAAGGTGGATTTTTACACGTCTGGGATCTCTCTAGGGAGTCCTCCCATCTGAGGCAGGAGGTGGAGAAAGTCCCTTCAGACAGCAAAGACTAATGAGTCTTCAGAGACTTGTTTCTGTCCATATGGCATCTGGAAATTAACTGCAAGGATGAAAAAAATCTTTAAATTTACCATTTGGTTTTCTCTTGCAGATCTAGCGTGAGAAAAAAGTATCTTTGAGCACCAGAAAAGATTTATTTTAATTTTTTAAAGTAAATTCTACCCTCAGTGTGGGACTCAAACTCATGATCATGAGATCAAGAGTCATATGCTGTACTAACTGAGCAGCCAGGTGCCCCGAGATTTTATTTATGTGAAAATAATGGCTGAGGGGAAAAAAGTTCTTTGGAATTCACAGAAAAGTGTGAGATGGTAACGTTTCCTTCTGTGACATTGCCAGTGAATGTAGAACATACTCAGATAATTTAATGGGATTTTTGATAGAAATGAAACTACTCAGCTAATGAATTTGTTAGCTTACAGGAGGTTCTCAGCAAAGACATGCAAGTGCTTTCATACTCGTTGACAAGGGTATCACTCACCAGCAGAGGGGGCCAAAGAACTTTCCATGATTGGGAAACTCCCTGGCTACAGAATGCGGTCAGGATCTCCTTTGCCTGCCTGATGGTGCAGCCTATACAGTGTTTAAACTTTGGTGTCCGAGAAGCAACAACACAGCTTTCATTAACATTATTAAAAATTTATACATAGAATAACATGCATATGTTAAAAATATAATACTCAAGCATTAACACAACAAATCTTTTTGTATATAAAAATAGAAAATGATACGAAATATCCCTATTCTCTCCACGCCTTCATTGTCTTCAGTTCTACTGCCCAGGGGCAACCATTTTCAATTCCTCTTTCTTTTGCCTTGGAAAAAAAATCATATGTCTTTTTGATAATACAACCTCAAAGTACAGGTTTAAAAAGTACAGAAGGATGCTTAGTGAAAAATATTTTTCTCTCCCACTTGCTTCCTCAGCCTCCCATTTCCCTTCACTAGTGACAACCACTAGGAGCAGTTCATTGACTATACTTCCAGAGGAAATCCATTTGATGTGTCTTTAACAAATAGAATAATTCCAGAAAAGCAGTATATACAAATGGCTCACAATTCAAAAGCTTCCAGTAGGAATTCAGAGAATGGTCTCCCTCTCACCTCTGTCTCTCAGAGGCAAAAGATTAAGTCATATTTCTGAATTTATCAATCAGAGACGTTAGCTACTGGCTTTGTATTATGGCAGATTGTTTGCCTCTTGTACTCCCCATTCCCGTCTTCAACATCGTGATGTAAACATAACAATGACATCATTTTGTAGACCATATCCCTGATTGCTGAGTTTAATTTTGGAGTAATTTTTTCCTTTCTTATATAATCTTTGGTTAACCTGGTGTTGTCTCACTTTTTCATTGGTTTAGCTTTTTTATGCCCTTGGCACTCATTTTGCATGCATATCATCACATTTGTCAAATGCCAGTGTTATTTTCTAAATTATCAAACATATCTTTTCCCATTCTCTGTCTTCTTGCTCTAAGCTGAACTGCTTGTGCTCTCAGCCTTCGCAGAGCTCCCATCCTCCAACTTGCCTTCACCCCTTCACTCTGTTGGAGCTCCTTTTGCCTGGGTCCCATGTGTTAAATTAATTAAACAGGAAGGCCACTAGACTGAAGAGGCTGTAATGCTGTGGTGACCTATGCAAGCAAACTGAAATCTAAGCCTGTAAATGCCTCAAGGTTGCAAAATTTAAACACTAGAGAAAACCAGTCGTGGACAGCCAACTAGCCTTTAAGCTATAGCCAATTATATAATATCCTTTTTTTGCTTCCACGCCTTCTCTAAGTCTTTCCCTTGCTTCTGTTGAGGGAGCACTCCTAACCACCTCTGGTTTGACGCTGACCGATCAAATTAATTTTGGCTTTAACTCTTGAAACTTTTAATGTGCCTCAGTTTATCTTTTAACACATTTTCCTTTTCTGGGTTCATTCCCTCATTTTCTGGAGCACATCTTCCAGAACCTTCCCAAGAGAGGGTGCACATGTAATATGTTGAATTCCTTGCAAATCTGAACATGTCTTACTTCTTGATATATACTTTGGCCCAATATATATTTCCAGGTTAGTAATTTTTTCCCTGCAGAATTTCTCTATTGCCTTTCAGTGTCTCTGGTTGAGAAGTCTGAAGTCATTCTGATTCCTGATTCTTTGTATGTGATCTGCTTTTATCTTTATTTCTAGGTCCATGGAATTTTGTGAAGATACTACTTTGTGTAGGTCTTCCTTCACTTATTCTTCTAGGCATTGAGGAGGCCTTTTCAATTCTTGGAACTTTTCCTATATTTCTTTACTTTATTCCCTCCAGCAGGTCATCTCCTGTTGTATCCGCCCCTGCATATTTGTCCCTGTGGTCTTATAGGTCTCATATGCATTTCCTATTACTTTAGTGAAGTCCCAAAAAGATTGAGGAGATAACGCAGGTGCTACGTTGGCCACAGTAAACCAAGTGTTTCTATCCCTTTACTTTTTGGAGGATTCCTGAAAGAGGGCCTGGAGTGAATCTATAGAAAGCATCCTTGGAAACACAAAACACAGAACTAGCAGAATATCTTTAAGTAAATGGTTTTACAAGGGGAATGTTTTAGAAAAGGTCCCCTTTTCTTTTGACCTTGCCCCTTCCTCATTACCAGAATTAAAGTGAGAACTGTAGACAGGGAAGGGCTGCATTTCAGAAAGCTTGACAAGGAAGAACGAGCAGGACGTGAGGCCTGCCTGGCTGTGGAGAAGAGGAGACGAGGGAACAGGGCTGACAAGCAGCAGAAGCTACTGTCTCCAGTGCCTCCACCCCTCCCATAATGGGGCTCCTTTCACCTTGGGTGCCCACTCCCAGATCCCAGTATCACCCTGGCAGCGCCTGTTCTTGGCCGCAGACAAAATCCTAAACTCCCATGTGTGTCCTTGCGCTCACCTTCTCTGCTGTCAAAAAACTTGACTTTTTTTTTTGTTTTTAAAAATACTGTCCTTTAGGTCTTTTCTGTACACGTTGGTCCTCTCTCATGTAGTAGTTCAGTGGTTCTCAAATCTGGAAGCATAGTGGAATTAGTTGGGGAGTTTTAAAAAATACAACTGAACTGTCCCAGCTCTACTTATTCAGAAATTCTGGGGGTGAGTCCCAGGAGTCTAAACACTGCTCTGCAGATGCCCAGCCTGATTTGGGAAGCGCTGGGGGTATCTCATGGCTTTTCTCAGGGAGAGAATTAAACTCTCCTTAAAGAGACCATGTTGAAGTGACGTGGTGGTGACTTTTGTGGTTCTGGCTTTGTCATGTGGTCCTTTGGAGTTCTTCTTAACCTGTTGATGGCTCTGGTTGGTGAGTGACAACTGGAGGAGAAACAGAAATCAGGTTTCTGTTCTAAACAACTCACGTATGTGGTAAGAAGACCCTTTTCTTTAATTTAACTTAATTGTGATTTAATTTGGCTATTTCAGTGACATTCAAGGGATAGTTTTCTTTGGAAAGACTGGGAAGGAAAGGAAAATGAAAAATTAGGGTTGTTATAAGGATTTGTTAAACATTTTTAATAAAAGAAAATGAACACGAGGGGGCAGCAAACCACCGTTCAGAGGAGGGTCTGCCCAAAATGCAGCAGGGCAAAAAAGATTGTTTTCTTAAAAATGTGATGTGTTTGTTAAATATCTTCTAAAAAAGGTGGCCTTGATGTCAGAGCCACTCTTCCCTGAATGATAGTTTCAGTCTTTTCAATGTTTCCCTCCACATTATCCTCCTATCCCCATATGTTTTCAAGAAGCACAGTCCCATATGATAGTTGACACTTTTAGTGTTTCCACACGCTGGAGCCCTCACAGGGAACCCTCCTAGTGCCTTTCCCAGAGGCTCCTCACATTGATCCTCCAAGGACACACCACCTCTCCCAGAGAGAAGCAGCTGGAGTAGTTCATGGCCTGCATCTTGAGGAATGAGGAAGTAGAGGTCTCTCAGTATAGAGGTAACAAAAGCCCTCACACAGGTGATAGGACTTGGGGAGACCAGGTCAGGTGTGTCCGTGCTCAGGGATGACCCTGAGATCTTGCACTGTGCTGAGGGACGTTCTGTATAGCCAAAAGCTAAATGGTGTATGGCTAGGTATTTTATCCTATATCACCTAAGTCTGTTTCCTCTGCTAACTCTGGGAGTTGTTACCCAGGTTATCTTCTTAACTAGAACTTTCCATAGTCCATTCAAGCAGGAGGAAAAAAAGATATGTTACATTTTGATTGTTTAAGTGGCCTTAATTTGGTTATTTTTGGTGAAAGAGTAGAGCTTTTCAGTTAGCACTCATAGGGGCCTTGGTACCATATGATGTTTTCTGGTAAGTACTAGTGGAGGCCCCGCCAGGGCCTGGAGTGTTGGGTTATGATGTTCTCTTCCATGAGCTGTGTGACCTTGAACAGGTCACATAACCTTGATGTCCTCATTTGTAAAGGAAGGAGTTAACCTAGAAGGTGGTTCTTCATCAGGAGCGAGCACTTCTGGGTCTGGTTTGAAGCATGTAGATCCTCAGGCCACATCCTCTCCCACAGAATCACAGTCTTCAGAGGGGGGCCCCGGGCATGTGTATGTGGCTGGTGGGGGCAGGGAGACTGGGAATTCAACCCACTCTGGGGGGTTCTGGTTAGCTCCCTAGGGGATGAACCTTCAGGCTAGAACATTGCAAATATTCCTTCTAACTGTCATTCATTTACTCATTCATTTATTCACCAAGAATTCAGCACAGATATGCTGATTTAAAGGTCTTCGTGAGTCTATTTGGAATTCAGATCCACTAAAAAATTGCCAGGAAGATTATATACCACACACACACATGCATACGCACACACTGTTCCAGTACGTATAGTAATAGGCACTTGGTTAGGTAACATTAATATCATTATTTGTTGTCTAAATCTCAGTGACCTGATAGTAGCTGATAAAATGAAACCCCCTAGGACATATGAACCAAGAAATGAGTGACATGGAATTAAGTAGCTGATGCATGGTGGTGTGATCTGGGCAAAATGTCTTGAGTTTCTTCATCTTTATCAATTATTACTTTCCAAAGGGGATTATAAAAACTACTGTTTATTGCCCAGGATGAAGACTAGGATTAAATGAGATCACATGTGCAAACACACTTTGTCAACTATAAAAGCCTTAAGCCTTAATAATATTGCCATCACTGCCTTTGCCTCTTCTATCAGGCTGGAGTGGTGGGAATTTTCCTCTCAACCCATATCTCTTAAAGGCAGCAGTAGACTCCGTTGGTTTTTAGTTTGTACACAGTGAGTGACCTTTTTGGGTTTTCTCTCTTTTACTTTCCGTGAACCACGACAACCCACATCTTTATGGACCCGTCCCTAGGCAACTCCTGCCCGAAGCTTCCTTCACACAGCATCCATCTCCTCCACCAGAAAAATGTGCCCTGTGGTCCAGAGTACCTCAGCTGAAACTTCCTCCATGGTATCATTTATTTTCTTTGTAAATGTTAGGTTTTGTGGTGAACTGTGGCTTCGGAGATACAAAAGCTCCATTTTAGTTTATTTGGGATGGGATTTCCAAGAAAACAGAGCTGAGTGAGCTTGAGAAAAGCTGACCAGCATGTCCTGCACTGTCCTCCTCATCCTTCCCTTGAGGGTCAGGGGCCTTTTACACCCCCATCTTGGGCTTCAAGTTAAGCCTTTCTTGCTTCAGATATTGAGGGTCCTTTCCCATGCTGCTTCTTTGTTTCAGAGTGAGGAGAGGGGTTGGTGCATTTGTGTCCTGTTTTACAAGGGAGAAGGAATACATTATTTACTGGGAGAGGCGTTTTGGGATCAGATGGACCAAAGAAATGGGTGTGGAGGTGCCACAGCGCTATTGTTCCTAGGGGACACGGTACCCTGTCCCCTTATAGTTCTTTCCCCAAGGGAAAGGCGAGGCATTAGATGACTTTATTCAAGATCACTCATAATGCTACATTTCTAATGAAGTCTCTGCAAGGTGCTGAAGACAGAACAGTTTCTTCCTAATTTTACACACTGCAGGGGGAAAGTTCTGGGCTCACCAAAGAGAACTCCGGAGATGGACAGCTGTGTACCCTTGCACTCCCAGCTCCCCTGGCCCTGTCTTCTCAGTGGTCACTCTCAGCGGGCAGGTGGCTCCTTCCCAGGACACATGCTGTGCTACTAACAGCGGTGATTCCCAGATGAAGAGAGATGGGGAGTTGGGTTCCTTCTCATCAGCAATGAACTTGGGGTGGTTTCTGAGCTATAGATCAGCATTCCTCATACCCTCTGTGGGGGAGGACCAGCTTTTAAAAAAATTCCTAGTCCCTCACCATTTTAACAGATATGCTACTCTGTCAAATTTCTATACATGTTTGAGAAGACTTACTTTCTGTTGCTACCTGAATTTGTTCTGTAACAGTTCTTCCCCTGGGACAGCTGTATGGTTGGTACTTTGGGAAGCACCACTCTGGAGGAATTTGAAAGTTGGCACCCTCCAGTCCTGGGCCCACCATTTCGTGGCTGTGGCAGGGTGCAATCTCCGTGCCTCAGTCCCCTCACCTGCGGATAGAATAGGGCAGTGACAGTGCCTACCTCATGGAATCATTGGGAAGATGAAATGCGTTAGTACACATCGACCTTTTAGAACAAAACATTGCTATTATTAAAATGTGAGCCAAAGGCTGTCAGTCCCAATTGACAGTCAGCTCTTTATGTTGAAGGTTGTTTGTGTCCCTGGGATGGTAGCCAAGCTAGAAATAAGAGAACTTTGAGCTACCTGCCTCTGCTCATCCCAGTAGATGGCAAGACTTTCTTTCTCTCACCAGTACTCATTTAGGTGACTTGGAACTGCAAACATTTCATGTTTTTTGCTTTTTCTGCTTTTTTACAGTTTGCCTGTAGTTTTGCTTGGAAAATGGGGATCTATTGGGTCAATGTGTTTATCTTCTTTATTTCTGGTTAGTTTCTCTTTCTAGTTAAAATATACAGAAGATTTTAAGCTCACAGTACGTCAGGCGTATGTTTAGATCTAAAATAAACTCTTTTGTCAAAACTAAGAAACAAGAAGGATGCATTCAATACATGCACCTTTTCCTCTAGAGATCCTAAATTTTCTCTCAGACTCGGAGTTCCTTTTAATTAGTATAGGGTATCTTATTTCTGGTGACATTTTACGTTGTGACATGTTCTCCAAGCAGAACATATTAGTAAAATGTTTTAAACAACTGAATCATTCTTATCGAGTCATCAGCCGAAAGCTGACATCTATAGTGTTAACACTCTGAAAATGACCATTTTACTTTATTTCATCAGAACTTGGCCTCATCTTTACATTGTATTTTCCCTAAGATACAACAAAAAACTGGGGTAAGAAATTTCTGTTTACATTGTGAATCCTGTTTCTCCACTGGCTTCTGTTTTGTTTAGGAGTTGCCTTTTCACAGCAAGTGTTTTGACTTGAGCTCAGAATAAAGGCTGTGTGGTATTCCTGTGTTGAAAGTCCCATTCAATCCTTAGGGAAAAATCGGTCAGATGAACAACTGATGTTTGGCTCTCTGTGCACCTACAGAGTAATAAACCACAGAGAATAAACTACACTGAGATAATTCACAGGGCATCTCCTTTGTGCTTGCGTGTGTGTGTGTGTGTGTGTGTGTGTGTGTGTGTGGTGATTCCAAAGTACTTCACCTGTGTGTTGCTAGCCTCACCTGCTCAGGAGTTCTAAAGGAGCGAGGTGAATGGTGCTAATTCACAGTTCTCAGGATTGCATGACCACTGCAGATGCAGGAGGGCACTTAGTTCACATCGGCCACCACCCTGCTGCCCCTAGAAGGCTGTGTCCGGGGCTATTTGTTTGCTGTTCCTGAGTTACCGGCTGCTCTATTTTCTGAAGTCCTGGCTGAGCAAATGCCAAGTTATGTACTGTGATGAGCTTGAGACTGCCCCACTGACAGTTGTGAGCTATCTGCCATCCAGTGTGTACCAGAGCACCTGCTGTCCCTTTCCTGAAACCAGTTCTTTCAGATTCTGCTGCAGGGCCCTCTCTGACTGGGTCCAGCAGTGACTCCTGGGTGTCTCACTCAGGGCACAGTAGATGGACTGTGCTGTTGGCCTCTTTCCCCTCAGGCAACCCTACCTAAATGCCTTGGATGTACCCCCTCAGCTGCCAACCTCCGTTCACACCAACACCTCACAACCTTTCTCCCAAACTAGGGGGTTTCTTTTGGATAATGTAACTCACCACCAACAAAACTGAATTTGTACTTTGAAATAAGCATGCATGAGGGAATGATTTAAATATTTGAAGCATTTCAGTTGCATTGGTTGAAAAGTATTTGTTTGAACTGGATAAATGTTATGGTCCCTCTGTTAACACTCTGCCCCCACAAAGGCACCCTCTCTGTCACTAAGTGGTAGAGTGTAAGATCACTTCCAGGAGCCCCATGAGAGGGACCTCTCTGCCTGCAGAATAGAACAGTCACCTGCAGCATATCTGTTTCTGGGCCATTCTCTCTTCTTTTCTTCTGGGTCTCCAACTAAACATGTTTGATCTTCTCACTGTGGCCTTTATATCTTTTCTCCACTCCTTTCTATATTCCATTCCTTTAATCTGTGTTTCATTGTTTCTTCTGACATAACTTCCAGTTCATAAATTCCTTATTCAGCTTTCTCTAATCTGCTAGTAAACCAGTACATTATTTTAAGTTTTGAATTTCACCTGATTTCCTTTTCAAATCTGCAATGTTACATTCTCTCTTTTCCAATTTCCTGCTAAAATTATTCGCTTTTGTTTTTTTTCTCTGATCAAATTGATCATAGTGGTTTTATAGTTTTTTTAATTATGTTATCTTAGTCACCATACAGTACATCATTAGTTTTTGATGTAGTGTTCCATGATTCATTGTTTGTGTATAACACCCAGTACTCATTACAACACCTGCCCTCCTTAATACCCATCACTGGGCTCTCCCATCCCCCTGCACCTTCCCCTCTGAAGCCCTCAGATTGTTTCCCGGAGTTCATAGTCTCTCATGGTTCATCTCCCCCTGATTCCCCCCCTTCAGTTTTCCCTTCCTTCCCCTAATGGCCTCTGTGCTATTCCCTATGTTCCGCATATGACGGAAACCATATGATAATTGTCTTTCTCTGTTTGACTTACTTCACTTAGCATAATCCCCTCCAGTTCCATCCATGTCGATGCAAATGGTGGGTATTCATCCTTTCTGATGGCTGAGTAATATTCCATCGCATATATGAACCACATCCTCTTTATCCATTCGTCTGTTGAAGGACATCTCGGCTCCTTCCAGTTTGGCTATTGTAGACATTGCTGCTATGAATATTGGGGTGCATGTGACCCTTCTTTTCACTACATCTGTATCTTTGGGGTAAATACCCAGTAGTGAAATTTCTGGGTCATAGGATAGCTCTATTTTTAACTTTTTGAGGAACCTCCATACTCTTCTCCAAAGTGGCTGTACCAACTTGCATTCCCACCAACAGTGTAAGAGGGTTCCCCTTTCTCCACATCCTCGCCAACATTTCTTGTTTCCTGCCTTGTTAATTTTTGCCATTCTAACTGGTATAAGGTGGTATCTCAATGTGGTTTTGATTTGAATTTCCCTGATGGCTAATGATGTTGAACATTTTTTCATGTCTGTTAGCCATTTGTATGTCTTTGGAGAAGTGTCTGTTCATGTCTTCTGCCATTTCTTGACTGGATTTTTTGCTTTTTGGGTGTTGAATTTGAGAAGTTTTTATAGATCTTGGATACCAGGCCTTTATCTGTAATGTCATTTGCAAATAGCTTCTCCCATTCTGTGGTTGCCTCTTAGTTTTGTTGACTGTTTCCTTTCCTGTGCAGAAGCTTTTTCTCTTGATGAAGTCCCAAAAGTTCATTTTTGCTTTTGTTTCCCTTGCCTTTAGAGGCGTGTCATGAAAGAAGTTGCTGTGGCTGGTGTCAAAGAGGTTACTGCCTATGTTCTCTTCCAGGATTTTGATAGATTCCCATCTCACACTGAGGTCGTTGATCCATTTTGAGTTTATCTTTGTGTATGGTGTAAGAGAATGTTCGAGTTTCATTCTTCTGTATATAGCTGTCCAATTTTCCCAGCACTATTTATTGAAGAGACTGTCTTTTTTCTGTTGGATATTTTTTCCTGATTTGTTGAAGATTATTTGACCATATAGTTGAGGGTCCATTTCTGGAGACTCTGTTCTGTTCCATTGATCTATGTGTCTGTTTTGTGTCAATACCATGCTGTCTTTGTGATCACAGCTTTGTACTATGGCATGAAATCCGGCAATGTGATGCTGCCAGCTTTGTTTTTCTTTTTCAACATTTCCTTGGTGATTCGAGGTCTTTTCTTCTTCCATACAAAATTTAGGATTATTTGTTCCAGCTCTTTGAAATATGCCAATTTTTTTTTTTTAAGATTTTATTTATTTATTCGACAGAGACAGAGACAGCCAGCGAGAGAGGGAACACAAGCAGGGGGAGTGGGAGAGGAAGAAGCAGGTTCACAGCGGAAGAGCCTGATGTGGGGCTCGATCCCACAACGCCGGGATCACGCCCTGAGCCGAAGGCAGACGCCTAACCGCTGTGCCACCCAGGCGCCCCTGAAATATGCCAATGTTATTTTAATAGGGATGGTGTTGAAAGTGTAGATTGCTCTGAGCAGCATAGACATTTTAATGTTTCTTCTTTCAATCCATGAGCATGGAATGTTTTTCTGTCTTTTTGTGTCTTTCTCAATGTCTTTCATCAGTGTTCTGTAGTTTCTAGAGTAAAGATCCTTTACCTCTTTGGTTAGGTTTATTCCTTGATATCTTACAATTTTTGGTGCTATTATAAATGGAATTGATTTCCTAATTTCTGTTTCTACAGTTACATTGTTAGTGTATAGAAAAGCAACTGATTTTTGTGCATTGATTTTGTATCCTGCTACAATACTGAATTGCTGTATGAGTTCTAGTAATTTGAGGGTGGAGTCTTTCGGGTTTTCCACATAAAGTATCATGTCATCTGCGAAGAGAGAGAGTTTGATTTCTGCTTTGCCACTTTGAATACCTTTTATTTCTTTTTGTTGTCTGATTGCTGATGCTAGGACTTCTAGAACTATGTTGAATAATAGTGGTGAGAGTGGGCATCCCTGTCGTGTTCCTGATCATTGAGAATGATAGTCACAGTGGGCTTTTCATAGATGGTTTTTATGAAGTTGAGGAATGTTCCCTCTATCCCTACAGGGTAGAGGATTTTTATTAAGAAAGGATGCTGTATTTTGTCAAATGCTTTTTCTGCATCAATGGAGAGGATCATATGGTTCTTGTCTTTTATTAATGTGTTCTGTCACGTTGATTGATTTGCAAATGTTGAACCACCCTTGCATCCCAGGATTAAATCCCACCTGGTCGTGATGGATAATCCTTTTAATGTACTGTTGGATCCTGTTGTCTAGAATCTTGTTGAGTATTTTGGCATCCATGTTCATCAGGGATATTGGTCTATAATTCTCCTTTTTGATGGGGTCTTTGCCTAGTTTTGGGATCAAGGTAATGCTGGCCTCATAGAATGAGTTTGGAAGTTTTCCTTTTGTTTCTATTTTTTTTTTGAAACAGCTTCAGAAGAATAGGTATTATTTCTTCTTTAAATGTTTGGTAGAATTCCCCCGGGAATCCATCTGGCCCTGGACTCTTGTTTTGGGGAGGTTTTTGATTACTGTTTCAATTTCATTATTGGTTATTGGTCTATTCAGATTGTCAGTTTCTTCCTGTTTCAGTCTTGGTAGTTTATAAGTTTCCAGGAAGGCATCCATTTCTTCCAGGTTGCTTAATTTATTGACATATAGTTGCTGATAATAATTTCTAATAATTATTTCTATTTCCTTGGTGTTAGTTGTGATCTCTTCCCTTTCATTCATAATTTTATTAATTTGGGTCCTTTCTCTTTTCTTTTGGATAAGTCTGGCCAGAGGTTTATTGATTATTAATTCTTTCAAAGAATCAGCTTCTAGTTTTGTTGATCTGCTCTACTGTTTTTCTGTTTTCTATTTCATTGATCTCTGCTCTAATCGTTATTATTTCTGTTCTTCTGCTTGGTTTAGGTTTTATTTGCTGTTCTTTCTCCAGTTCCTTTAGGTGTAAGGTTAGCTTGTGCATTTGGGATTTTTCTACTTTTTTGAGTGAGGCTTGGATGGCTATGTATTTCCCCCTTAGGACCACCTTTGCAGTATCCCATAGGTTTTGGACCGATGTGTTTTCATTCTCATTGGTTTCCATGAATTGTTTAAGTTCTTTAATTTTCTGGTTGACCCAAACATTCTTTGGCAGGATGGTCTTTAGCTTCCAAGTGTTTGAATTCCTTCCAAATTTTTTCTTGTGATTGAATTCCAGTTTCAAAGCATTGTGGTCTGAAAATATGCAGGGAATAATCTCAATCTTTTGGTATCAGTTGAGACCTGATTTGTGTCCCAATATGTGATCTCTTCTGGAGAAAGTTCCATGTGCATTTGAGAAGAATGAGTATTCACTTGTTTTAGGGTGGAATGTTCTCTATATATCTATGAAGTCCATTTGGTCCAAGGCTGATTTCATGGGTGTTCAGAATGGTTTGGTAGATACCCAGCTACATTCAGGGGACTGGTTGAAATAGGGTCCCCTACTCCTCCACCCTCTTGCCTCTCCTCGGTTTTATAGTTTTTATCTGGTAATTTATTATTTGGACTACCTGTGTGTTCATTCCTATTGTTATTGTGCTGTTATTGTTCGTATTGTCTTGTTTCTTTTGAGGCCTGGTTATATTTGATTGTGTGTTGGATTTTATATTTGAAAACATTACTTTCAGAAATAATTTGAGGCCTAGAATGATATCTTTCCCCAGAGAGGATTTTCTTTGCTTCTGCTGGGTGCCTGGATGTAACTGGAATTGCAGTCCAGGATTATGGTAATTGTAAGGTTTGAGACTTTTGGGGCACTCAAACATCTTTCAATCTGGCTACAACTGAGAGCAGTTTTTTTAAAAAAAATACTTATTTATTTATTTTAGAGAGAGAGAGAGAGAGAGCATGCACATGTGTGCAAGTGAGGGGAGGGACAGGAGGAGAGGGAGAATCTCAAGCCGACTCCCCACTGAGTGTGGAGCCTGATGCAGGACCCTGAGATCATGACCTGAGCTGAAATCAAGAGTTGGATGCCTATGCTACTGAGCCATCCAGGCACCCCCTGAGAGCAAATTTAATTGCAGTTTGCACTTATTTCTAGAGTGCAGCTCTCAGAATACCAACCCCAGCACTGAGTGGCTCACTGGAGCGCCTTTGTGGCAGGGTCTGGACTCTGTCTTTTCTCTTCTATCCTCATGAGCTATTGAAAGTACTGCTTTGGGGGCGCCCGGGTGGCACAGCGGTTGGGCGTCTGCCTTCGGCTCAGGGCCTGATCCCGGAGTTATGGGATCAAGCCCCACATCAGGCTCCTCTGCTATGAGCCTGCTTCTTCCTCTCCCACTCCCCCTGCTTGTGTTCCCTCTCTTGCTGGCTGTCTCTATCTCTGTCGAATAAATAATAAAAATAAAATCTTAAAAAAAAAAAAAAAAAAAGAAAGTACTGCTTTGCTCTTTAACTACCTCTTCAGGGCAAAGCCCCCCCCCCCCCCCGCCAAAGTGGGGCCCATTTCTCTGAATTTCCATTTTTTAACTAGAGTATGGCCATGAATTCTTCACTCTTTCTAGCTATTTGGTCCATTTATGAAAATATGTTTGTATAATTCATTTAGCTTTTACAGGTTGTCTTCATCAGAAGAGTTGGTTTGAATGATCTAGTCTGTCTTTAATGGAAATAGAAGTTGGGGACAGTTTTGTAAAGGCTAGCTAGTGTCAGTCACCAAGGAGAGAAACTTCTAGCTCCTTGTTCTCTGCTACTGTGCTGTCAAAACTCAGGCATGTGGTCACTGGTGCCCTCCACAGCAACGAAGGAAGCATCTCACCTGGGGACCTTTGGTCCTGTCATCCTGCGTCATATACTCAGGGCTGGCTTGAGGATGTAGCAGGTGGAGACAATAAAACTTTCATGAATACAGAACAGTCTTAGGACTTCACTCTTAAGCTCTCAGTGTGGTGGCAACATCCTGGGCCTGCGAAATATGAGGGAAGGGCCTGGTGGCTGGGAGAGGGCCACAGAACCGCCTCTCGAGACCTGAACTAGAGTGCACTCAAAGCAAGTACCTACTCCCACACTGCCTTCTACCATGGACTGTGCACTTGTAGGATCATTTTTAATTTCTTGTGTGTGCCTACTCCTCCGGCTTTCAGACTTCAGCATGCGTGAGAATAATCAGAGAGCTTACTACAACACAGGTCGCTGCCACCACCTGCCCTCCCAGAGACAGAAGAACATGAAGCCAGAAAGAAGCAAAATAAATGTAAAGAGAAAAAGTCAGAAAAGAGAGGAAGAAAGAACCTTCAGAGTCTGAAGTAGGTGGCTCACGTACCGTCTTTGGCCGCTGTCTGACTGCGTCTGGAGAAGGATCCTGGCAAGTAGGCTTTGGTGTTTACTGTCCCCCACTGGCGGGTAGGGAAGGACTGCCCAGTAGGTAGGTGGTGAGAGAGGCTAAGCTTTTCTCAGACACTTGCTTGTCTTCTCTGAGGGATCTTCTTCCCTCTGTGGCCCAGTGTTCTCCTGATGCTAGCGGTCCCTCCCATCTGGTGAGCTGGTATGTGGCTGGACATTAGAGTATTAACGACTGAAGGGCGTTTTCATTTAGTTTAGTTAAATTCCACAAATTATTGATTATCTGCCAGATGCCAGGTATCTCTAGCCACTGGAAGTAAAGAAGGAAATGCCACACGGCCTCTCCTTTCATTCTAATGGGAGATGCAAGGCCCTGTGGCAGGGGCGGGTGGAAGTCAGGAATGAGGAATGACTCAGTTGACTGGGCATTTCTTCATCTACACTGGGACACTTTAGAGACTGAAAGGAGATACTAAAAAACGTCATAGTGGAACGGTGTAAAGGAGGTCACCTTATCTTATCAGGGGCTTAGGGAGTGAGGAGAAAGGTCTCCTTAGTCCAGCCTAGCCAGTGGGTTGTGGGGTGGGGGTTTGGACTGGAATTCCAAAAAGTTACTTTGTAAAGATTGTGTTTGTGTAGTGTCTTAAAGCCTGAGCTTTTGCATTTTAAAGCAGGACCCTGAGGAAGAGGAAAAGGTGTTACCCCCAAATGCCTCTATTGGTGGAATTTAGGGTGGTTACCCCTGGGGGGTGCACAGGAGGAAAGCTTCCCAATTACACTACTCTGGGTGACCATCAATAGACCTTCTTTACTTAACAAGCATTTATCATTTGTAGGGGCAGCAAAAGTCACTTGATAGTTCACTGTTCCTCATTTCAGAAAAACAAAAGGCCACTTGATGAATTCAAAGCTCTTAAAAACAGGGAGAAGCCCTTTCCCCACCTTTCCCATACTTCTCTCTGTCTCTCTCTCTCTCAGTAAAAAGTAAGTAAAGCCATAGTTGTAACAAGGTCAGTCCCAGGCTAGGAGATAATCTCTCATATAGCTCTTAACATTTAGACAAAGCTAAATTCTTTGCAGTACAGCTAACTGGCATCTACTGGGTGTGTGCTTTCTCTCACTGGGCCTCTGCCCTGCGTCTTGCCTTTGTTGCCAGGTTTCTTTTCTAATCACCTGGCCTGGTAGTGCAGTCTCACCTGCTGAGAACATATTCTTACAGTAGCATAATTGCATAGCTGTGGCTTATATTTTGCTACTACTTTGGGTATAGTTTGCTGCAAGTAAGGACGTTTACAATCCCTGGGAGATGTTGAAACAATCCCAAAATAGCAGACATGCAAATGCTTTGCCTAATTAGCTGCTACTTATTAAAACATATGGTTTAAGGACTGAGTACCAATTTTATGTTTCCATAAAGTACGTATGGTCTTGTATAATGAGGAAAATGGCAGAATACTGATGTTTATGGAGCAGTCAAATCTGTGCATTTTTGTAGGCACAGACCATGAATTCTAACTTGGAGTTTCATGTTAATATAGGCTTTTTACATTATTATTATTATTTTTTGGCATTATGTATTTTTAACATTTTTTACCCTAGTGAGGATTGAGCTCTGTTTCCCTTGTTGGATTATACTTCAGTCTACTGTCTTTGACCTTGAGATTTCTGGGTGTACCAAGAGTAGGAAAGGCTTAAGGTTTTTCTTTCAGAAAAAGCACTAGAATCCTAGTGTCTGGTTATGTAGATGGTGGTTATGGGTTGAATTGCACTCTCTGAAAAAGACACATTGAAGTCTTGGCCTATAGTACTTCAGAATGTGAGCTTATTTGAAAATAGGGTTATTGTAGATGTAATTAGTTAAGATGAAGTCATGGTGGTGTAGGGTGGGCTCCAAATCCAAAATGACTCTTGTCCTTATACGAAGATTGCCATTTGAAAGCACAGACACCCAGGGAGAACGCCACATGGAAACAGAGGATTGGAGTGATGCATCTACAAGCCAAGCAGTGCCAGAGATTGCTGGCCAGCCACCAGGAGCCAGAAAGGGGCAAGGAAGGGTTCCCCCAAGGGTTCAGAGGGAGCATGGCCCTATAGACACCTTGATCTTGGACTTTTGTCTTCCCAAATGCAGACAACAAATTTCCATTGTTTAAAGCGGTCCAATTTGTGGTACAGTAGTTAATACTCCTTCATCTGCACTTTTGGTCTCTGAGGTTTCATTTACCTGTGGTTAACTGTGGTTGGAAGCAGATGGTTGTCCTTCTGACCAATTGGCAGGCTGAAGTAGCCTAACACTTTGTCACAATGCCTGCATCCTTCACCTTGCTTCATCTCATCACAGAGGCATTTTATCATCTCACATCACTGTAAGAAGGGTGAGTACTGTACAATAGGATATTTTGAGAGAGAAAGACCATAGTCACATAACCTTTATTACAGTATATTGTTACAGTTGTTCTATTTTATCATTAGGTTATTGTTGTTAATCTCTTACTGTGCCCAATTTATAAATTAAACTTCATTATAGGTACATATAGAGTTCAGTACTATCTACATCCACTGGGGTCTTGGAACAGTTACAGGAGTCCTGGACAAGCGGGGAGACTACTGTACTTTGTTATGGTAGCTTTAAGAAACTAATGGCTAATGATGTCTGGGGCCTCCTGTGGATGCAACACTCGCAGAAATGGCTTAAGGTGGCCTGGATGGAGTAATATGGTGTGGTAGAAAGACGTCTGGGCCAGAAGGTGAGATAGTCATCCTTCACACTTGTGGGGTTCCTCTGCCTGGATTGTTTTAAGCCTGCTGTTCTTCTCAGAGTTTTTCCCATCCCCTTTCTTCTTGGTTTCAGCTCCTTTGATAATCGGTGGGGGGATGGGTAGGGTGCTCATGGTCTTGACAAGACCAGTCATTGTGCCGTGTGCCTTGGCAACAGTGACATATAACTCAGAACCAGAAAGGGTCCTTCCCTGCAATGGATAGAAAAGCACTGGGAGTAAGTGCTTTCTCTCCATTGGAATGCTAACTGGGACTGCAGGCAGCCATATATTCTGAAGTAGAGAGGGCCTGTCTGCTTCCAGGGAGGGAGTGGAAGCCCCATGTTTTGAGTCACTGGGTCTCATCCCCAGGCCGCCAATCTTGCATTTCTGACCTCCATCTTGTGAACTGTTCTTGGATTCTTCCTAGCTACAAGATTTACTATGTTTCATTTCTGCTTGCGTTAGAATTCCTTCTTGTCATTTATAACAGTCCAGCCACACCTGCCAGTCTTTCCTGAATCTTCCTTTTCTCCCTCTTTCCAGGTAAAGAATTACTTTCTTTTACTTCCATTTTACCTTATAAATCCTCTTATTAGAGTACCAGACAGTAACTTTTTTTTGTTTTGTATGTTGTTTTGTATGTTGCTGGATCCCATTAGACCATGAATTTCTTGAGATCAGAGGTTGCATCTTATTCATTTTTATTTCTTAGGGCTGTGCCTGGATTATAGATGTGCCCAATTTTTGGGGAGGTTGACTGGCTAAATGATCAAATGAATAATGAACCAGCTCTAATGTGATCACAGAATGTTTGAGCAGTAAAGGAACCTAGAGTTGTTCCTACTGTAATGGTTTTCAAATTCTAGAAGCCGTATCCTTTCTTCAAGGGAAATCTTAGGTGGACGCCAGTACGTAAAGCATATGGGGGTGGAGTTGTTCTGGTTGAAGTGGAGGTGGTTGGCCCGGGATGCTGCCCCCTCATCCTTTTCCGACCGTCCCTCCCCACAAGGTGGTCTCTGTGGAACTTCTAGGGTTTTGTGGATCAGTGTTTGGTAACCATTTTTTCTTAGACTCATTGAGCTCGAGTTTCTTCATCTGGATTCTCTTCCTTATAAAGAGATTTTGAGACATTGTAAGGTGATGCTATTGTACTATAATACTTAACCTCACGTGTGTGTGCACTCAGGTGCACATACACATCCCTCTCTCAAGTCCTGATGAAAATACTGCAAAGGATGATGTACACAGTTCAGAGTCTCACAGGATAATCTGTGGAATTCACAGTGGCTCTGTTGGCATTCTGGGAATAGGACCAGCTTAAAGGATTAAAGTTTGATCAAAATTTATATGGGTGAATCTACTTTCTGAATTTTAACACCTTTCCCAAACCCCTTTCCAATTATACTGTTCAACCTACTACTCAACATCATCAGAACATTTCATCTTCTTTCATAAACCACTGACCTGTCAGGAGAGATTGAAAACCAACGTGGTAATATGATCTTCCTATTCTATTAAAAAATGTTTTTGTTAGGGTTTCAAGTTAACCTTTCATTTTCAGGGTTTTGGTATCTGGCATCATTTAGCTTCTAGTTGTTTGCAACAGAAAAGTCCTCGAATAGATGTGGGTACTACCAACATCTTGCTACCAGGATGACCATTTCCTATGCTCAGTGTTAGGAAATAAACATAAATATTGAGATTGCCTATCTCTCAACAGGAGACTGACTGCACAGCTATATGGTCAATTAATCTTCCACAAAGCAGGAAAGAATATCCAGTGGAAAAAAGACAGTCTTTTTAACAAATGGTTTTGGGAAAACTGGACAGCAACATGCAGGAGAATGAAATTGGACCAATTTCTTACACCATACACAAAAATAAATTCAAAATGGTTGAAAGACCTAGATGTGAGACAGGAAACCATCAAAATCCTAGAGGAGAACACAGGCAAAAACCTCTTTGACCTCGACCATAGCAACTTCTTATGAGACACATTGTGGGAGGCAAGGGAAACAAAAGCAGAAGTGAATTACTGGGACTTCATCAAGATAAAAAGCTTCTGCACAGCAAAGTAAACATTCAACAGCACTGAAAGGCAACCTATGGAATGGGAGAAGATATTTGTAAATGACATATCTGATAAAGGGTTAGTATCCAAAATCTATCAAGAACTTACCAAACTCAACCCTCTCAAAACAAATAACCCAGTTAAGAAATGGGCAGAAGACATGGATAGACACTTTTCCAAAGAAGACATCCAGATGGCTAACAGACACATAAGAAGATGCTCAACATCACTCATCGTCAGGGAAATACAAATCGAAACCATAAGGAGAGACCACCTCACACCTGTCAGAATGGCTACAATTAGTTACACGAGAAAGAACAGGTGTTGGCAAGGGTTCAGAGAAAAGGGAACCCTATTGCGTTGTTGGTGGGAATGCATCCTGGTGCAGAAACTCTGGAGAACAGTATGGAGGTTCCTCAAAAAGTTAAAAATAGAATTACCCTATGATCAGCAATTGCACTGCTAGGTATTTACCCACAGGATAAAAAATTACAGATTCTAAGGGGTATATGCACCCTGATTTTTATAGCAGCATTACCAACAATAGCCAAACTATGGAGAGAACCTAAATGTACATCAACTGATGAATGGTTAAAGAAGATGTAGAATATATGTACAATGGGATATTACTCAGCCATCAAAAAATGAAATCTTGCCATTTGCAACGATGTGGGTCGAGCTACAGTGTGTTATGCTAAGTGAAATAAGGCAGTCAGAGAAAGACAAATACCATATGATCTCACTCATATGTGGAATTTAAGAAAGAAAGCAGATGAATATACAGGAAGGGGGAAAAAAGAGAGAGGGAAACAAACCATAAGAGACTCTTAACAATAGGGAGCAAACTGAGGGTTGATGAAGGGAGGTGGAGTGGGGATGGGCTAGATGGGTGATGAGTATTAAAGAGGGCACTTGTTGTGATGAGCACTGGGTGTTATATGCAAGTGATGAATCACTAAATTCTACTCCAGAAACCAATATTGTACTGTATATTAACTAACTAAAATTTAAATAAAAAAAGAAAAGAAAAAAACCAAGACAAACCCAGGAGACTTTCACATTAAATGAATTCACATTAAGGCAGGGTGTGTGAACTGATTTGAACAAAGGATGATCTTCAAATTATAGTGAATTGAAAAAGCACCACAAGAACTTATAAAATAAAATTTGCATGTGAATTATAGTAGATAGCAAATATGGAATCAATATGAATTAATTGCTGTAAGAAATGAATTTTATTTAAAAATTTTTACAATATAATGGCACAAAATTATATAAATGAAAATTTTGTTAAGAATAAAAAAATAAACTGTACAGATTGAGCAAAAATTTATTTTACATTCTCTACCTAGAGCAGTATTTTTTGATGTAACATATTAGTTTCAGATGTGCAACATAATGATTTGATATTTGTATATATTGCAAAATGATCACCACAGTAAGTCCAATTAACATCTGTCACCATACATAGTCACAATCTTTTTTCCTTGCGGTGAGAACTTTCAAGATCCACTTTCCTAGCAACTTTCAGATATGCAAGACAGTATTATTAACTGCAGTCATATTGCATCCTCACGACTTACACATTTAATAACTGGAAATTTTTAAAAAACATTTTATTTATTTATTTGAGAGAGAGAGAGTGTGAGCAGGGGGAGGAGCAGAGACAGAGAATCTCAAACAGACTCTATGCTTAGTGTAGGCCCGATGTGGGGCTCAGTCTCATGACCCTGAGATCATGACCTGAGCTAAAACCAAGAGTTGGATGCCCAACCGACTGAGCCACCCAGGAACCCCTTAATAACTGGAAATTTTTATCTTTTGACTTCCTTCATCCATTTTGGCTATCCTCCATTCCCTGCCTTAGGCAACCACCAGTCATATCCATGAGCTCTGTTTTTGTTGTTGTTTTGTTTGTTTTAGATTCCACATGTAAGTGAAATCATACAGTTTATGTTTTTTTCTGTCTGACTTGTTTCACTTAGCATAATGCCTTCAAGGTCCATCTACCTTGTCATAAGTGGCAAGATTACATTCTTTTTTATGGCTGAATTATATTCCATTGAATATGTAAACCACATTTTCTTTATCTACTCACCCATCAATGGACATTTAGGTTGTTTCCATGTCTTGGTATTGTAAACAGTTCTGCAGGGAACATGAGTGTGCAAATATCTTTTTGAATTAGTGTTTTGAGTTAGTGTTTTAATTTTGTTTGGATAAATACTCAAAAGTGGAATTGTTGGATCATGTGGTAGCTCTATTTTTAATATTTTGAGGAACCTCCATACTGGCTTTTTCCACAATGGCTGCACCCATTTACATTCCCATCAACAGTGCACAAGGTTTCTTTTTTTTCAACAGCGTTGGCAACGAGTGTATTTTTTGTCTTTTTGGTAATAGCCATTCTAGCAGGTGTGAGGTGATAAGTCATTGTGGTGTTGATTTGCATTTCCCTGATGATTAGTGCTGTTGAACATCTATTCATGCACGTGTGGCCATCTGTAGGTGTTCTTGGGAATAATGCCTATTCAGATCCTCTGCCCATTTTTAACTGATATTGTTGTTTCTTTGCTCTTGAGTCGTATTAGTTCTCTATGTATTCTGAATATTCTGAATAGTCCTTACCAAATAAATGATTTGCAAATATTTTCCTCCAGTGGGTTGAATTTTTCCTTTTTGATGATGATTTCCTTTGCTGTGCAAAAGTGTTTTATTTGATGCAGTTCCTTGTTTCTTTTTGCTCTTGTTCCTTTGCTTTTGAAATCAAATCCAAAAAATAATTGCCAAGACCTATGTCCATTTTTGAGTTAATTTTTGTGTATGGTGTAAGAAAGTGGTCCAGTTTCATTCTTTGACTTGTGGTTGTCCAGTTTTCTCAACACCGTTTATTGAAAAGACTGTCCTTTCCCCATTGTACATTCTTGGGTTCTTTATTGTAAATTAATTGATCATATAAGTGTGAGTTTATTTCTGGGCTCTCTAGTCTATTCTATAGATCTATGTCTGTGCCAATACCATACAATTTTGATGACTACAGCTTTGTACTATAGCTTGAAAATCAGGGGGTATGATGCTTTCAGTTTAGTTCTTCTTTGTCAAGATTGATTTAGTTATTTAGGGTCCTTTGTGTTTCCATATGAATTGTAGGATTATTCTATCTCTGTGGAAAATTCCTTTGGGATTTTATTAGGGATTGTACTGAATCTGTATGGAAGCAATGTTTTTAATCATTTTTCTATGTCTGCTAAATTTTATAATGATATCGCTGAGTCAGTTTCTCATATCAAAAGCCATGTAGAGTCCATTCTTATATATTTTAAAATTACAGTCAAATTTGGAAATTCCATTTTGCATTAGGAGTCTTGTAGCAGAAGGAAGATTAAGATCACCTATACATTTTAAAATAGGTCAATATGAATTAGACTGCTTTAAAATTCATGAATTGTTTTATTTTGGACAACCTCTTTCTCAGTTTCTTAGAAATCCAAGACAAATTTTTCAGTTTTACTTTGGAGAATTTTAAATTTGTGTATATTTGATTTAGACACACTTTGGGGGCTACAAACCTCTCTACTTTTTATGCAAAGTATCTTTCTTTCAGAAGTAGCACTGTGGGAAGTATGTGTGTAAGGTATAGATGTTCACTACTCAATAAAATAAAAAATATCAAATCCATACCCCAGACCAGGTTGGTGTACAACCTGCCTTGGAGATATGGTTTGCCCTGCCCACGAAGAAGTGCCCTGTGAGCTTACCATGTGCAAAAACACCTGGTGCCTAGTGTCCTAGCTGCCTGTGGGTTAGGTCAGGTGATCTCTCGTACAGTTACAAGCCACAGTATTTCATTGCTTTGAGACACTAGTGGTTGCACCATTGATTTAATAATAGCTTTTTAGGAAAAAATGTGCCACACATCAGTTACTAAGATCACGTTGATTCCAGATTTAAAATGTGAAAAAAATGATTCATTTTAGAATCAGAGAAATAATAAAGCTATACATATGTGCCTAGCATTTTTCTAATTTTTGTACCTTTAGAAGAAAAATATTGCCTCCTATATATCTATATCTATCATATATATATTATTATTTATTTATTTGGAATAGTTTGGAAACACTGCTGTAAGTTAAAAGGGACTACAGAATGTCATTGAACAGAAAAATAACTCATAAAAGTGGTACTAGCCAAAGGAAGCCAAAGTGGTGAGGAAGGCAAGCCAAGGCAGGTCTGAAATATTCACTGACAGCAGATCAGGACCTTGCAAGCAGGATGCCAGCAAAGTGCTCTCTTCTCCTATGGTATGTCCCCACAAAATGAAATTAGTGTAAAATTTTGGCAATTGTTTTGAAAACCACAAAAGAGCATCTGAATGTTTTGTTGTTTTCCACATTTATTCCTGCTTAGCTGAGAACAGAAAGCTGCAGATGGCCATCAGTCATATGAATTGTGGGGTCTGAGAGCACTTTCTTGGCCATTAGGGACACTTTTGGGAGAGGCCAGACTCCTGTGGTCCTGAATTCAGTCATTGCCTTCTCTCGCTGGTCCCATCCCTCCCAACCCAAGGTGCCCATGCTGCCCTATTACTGTGCTGGAATATGCCTGGTGGGTGAGGGGTGGGGAAAGGTGTTTCAATATAGCTCCATATTTCTTCGACTGCAGATTCTTTGGGGCCAGATTAGCAATTTGAAAGTGTCGATTCCCACTCCCTCAACCCCCAGGCTTTTAGGTGTTCCAAGTTTCATTAGAACTTCCCACAGGAATTTGGCCAAAATACAGAAAGGACATGGTTTCAAATGTACATATTTAAAAGTATCCCAGAAGATTTATTGGAGAAGTAAGTTAAAATTGATGAAGAGTTGGGGCACCTGGGTGGCTCAGATGGTTAAGCATCTGCCTTCAGCTCAGGTCATGATCTCCAGGTCCTGAGATCGAGCCCCACGTTGGGCTCCCAGCTCAGCAGGCAGTCTACTTCTTCCTCTGCTCTCCCCTTGCTTGTGCTCTCTCGGTCTCTCTCTCTTAAAAAAAAATTGTTCATATGAAGAGAAGTTCTCAGAGCCTATGTTAGGATGTTGGCTGACTTGAGCCAAAGATCAGGGTTCAGACTAGGAGTGTGGGAAGGATGCCACATATGAGTGTCTACAGGATTCTAGTGTAGCTGTTTTGGCCCCTTAGAAGACAGTGATAGTTAGCAAGAGAAATTTTTTCACTGCTCATTTATTGTTATTTTTCATTATTATTATTATTTTAATTTTTATTGTGGTAAAACCCACATAATACAAAATTTATCATCTTCACCATTTCTAAATGTACAGTTCATTAGGATTAAGTGCATTCACAGTGTCATACAGCCAAGCTCCAGAAACGTTCTTCTTGCAAAATTGAAACTCTGCACCCAATAAACAATACCCCAGATCTCCCTTCCCTCAGCCCGTGGCAGCCACCATTTTGTTTTCTGTCTCTGTGAATTTGACTACTTTAGATGCCTTATATGAGTGGTATTTCTCCTTTTCTATCTGGCTTATTTCATTTAGCATAATGTTTTCAAGGGTCATCCATGTTGTTATATGTGTCAGCGTTCCTTCCTTTTTCAGGCTGAAGGGACAGACATTTTTTAAGAATCTAGAGAGTAGACCACAGTGGCTGGGCATGTAGAGGGCACTTACTGTATAGTCACAGGATAATTTTTATTTTTCTGGTCATGTTTCTTAAAGTCTTTTAAGTATTTGTGTTTTGAAGTTTCAATAAGCAGAACCAGTAAGAATGCCCTGTGGATGTGGATGCTGGATGGAGGAGACCTATCTGAGGATGCTCTGAGAGTCCCTGAATGTTCTACAAATGGTCTCTGCCCTTTTTGGTTTTCAGAAAAAGGCTCCTTTTTAACTTTGAGTGTTGGTCTCAACTCAGGTGTGACATGATTCTGTCCTCCTCCAGGGGACATTTGGCATAGTCTGTAGGCATTTTTGATTGTCACAACTTGGGGTGGGGTGGTGTGCTGTTGGCATCTAGTGGGTAGAGGCCAGGGATGCTGCTAAAACATCCTTCAATGCACAGGATACCCCCTCAACAAAGAATATCTAGTCCAAAGGTTAATAGTGCCGAGGTTGAGAAGCCCTAACACAAAGGCACAAATTCAGGACGGTCACAGTGTGTGTGTAAGTTTAGTCAACAGAGAACTTCCAATCATTACACATACTGATGATTCTCCTCTTTGAGAAGGTCTGGCATATACTGAAATAGAACAACGTCCATCTACGTCAAATGCTCAAAGTTGATACAAAAGATCACATCAACAGAGGCTTTCTTACCTAAACACCATTTGTCTAAACACAAAGCCCTTCAAACAGCTGACATTCGGGGAACATAGTCTCTGCCCTGCTCTGGGAGCCCCAACCCAGAATATTTCATGCTAATATAAACAGGATAAGCCTTTTCAGCTGCAGTGCTGTTTACCAGGAACCTGCTAGAATAAACTAGATTGTTAAGTTTAATTTAGTCAGCAGCAGTAATCACTGGGGTTCTTCATTTGTTGAGAAGCAACAAATGTGTGGGCACATCTGACAGATGCTGTAATCTGGATTTGCCAAATTCTGAGGAGCATTTTGGAGAGTTTTTTCTCCCAGGCAAATGATGAACTTATCAGTAGCAGTCTCCCTCCCTGACAGAAAAGAGCCAGTTTAAAAGTGAAAGAATCAGATGAGCACGGTGTTATATGCAACTGATGGATTCTTGAACACTCCATCTGAAACCAATGATGTACTATATGTTGGCTAATTGAATTTAAATTAAAAAAATGCATTTGAGGTTTACTGAAAAAAGAAAGTGAAAGAGTCAAGACTCATGGCTCTTCTCTGAGGGCAGGAATAGAAATGACCTCTGGAGGTCCCCATTACAGCTAGGAATCAGTGAGTCGGCGACAGAGTTAAAAATGAAATATGGAAGATTTGTATATTATCTTTCTCCCATAGGTGGAGAAAATACCATTTGATAAAAATCGTACAAGACTTTTTCATGTTTACCACTTTACAGTTCCCATCTGAGGAGAGCAGGGAAAAAGCTCTCAGTACTGGGAAGAAATACCATGTAGCTCGGTGTCCCTTAGATGTCCAGTTCTTAGCTTAAGAGCAGAGGCATCTCTTTGTTGTAACTATGTTTCCGTGCCAAAATGGATGGCGTTTGGTCTAATTGCTGGCCAGGCCTGGTTGACCTAGAGAAAGATTTTGTTCAAGTGTGGTAAATGTCTCACAGGGAAACACAAGTGAGTTCATGTCCAGGGGCTCATTTCAGCTACACCTTTTCAATCATTTCCTCCTGCCTTTTGCTCTATTTGACATACTGAAGTTATAGTTGTTCCTCTGCAGGGGTTAGGAGTCCAGGCTGTAGACTAGAGTCTGCAGGTTTGAATCCTGGCTCGGCAATTACTAGCTCAGTGCCCTTCTCTGTATCATTTTCCTTGCCAAAATAAGATTGAAAATACCTGTACCTACCTCATGCTTATGCCAATTTAAATGACTTAATATTTGTAAAGCACGCAGAACAGCTCCAGACAAATGGGGAATATTTACTAAATATATAAAATGACATTTGACATCTTAAACCAGAAGCTTTAAATTCACCCATTAGATTGTAACTTAACAGACTTTGGAGTCTGGAGCTAAATTGTTACAGGGTGCAGGTGTCCTAAAAGTTAACCTGCATTTACCAAACAGCCCGCTTCCCGAGGGCTGATTTTAACCGATTGCAGAGAACTCCACCATCTCAGGCCTACCATGCTGAGGGGGCCAGTCATCCTTGAAAAAGTGTCAGGTGGTTTTTATCAGGTCAGCAAGTGACAGATTATTTGCCTTTCCATCCACTGGGTGGGTGGGATGTGGGACTAACTGCAAATGGGACAAAGCTGGGAGCTGGGTATCAGAGGACAAATCCTGCAGGACCCTTGGCATGGAGTTGTTTATGGCAATTCAGGCTGCAGGTGACACTGCCTTGGTTGAGGGGGCAGAATGAGGAGCTTGCATCAGCTGTAGGACAGGGCTGTCCTCACGGTCAGCTATGATGAGAGAGACCCCCCTAAGTGACCTATTCAGTGGAGAAAAGGGAATTGGGAAGGGACATTTGCTGCCTCGTGGAAGAGTTCTAATGCCCACTTCTGTCACATCCTGCTGGACAGTGAGGCTTTACCCTCTTCCTCCTTGGCCCTGGAACCTTTCACCTTAGGCTCATATCCTCCAGGAGGAGGGCAGGCATCCTTTTTGGGGAAACTGGCTGAAGAGAAGCAGTCTACAGACACTGGCATTTGGGGGTTCCTCAGTAAAGTTCTGCCTGATTATTCTACAGTGAAGCCCACCAACTGACAAGCCAGAGCTTCTGTTTTAGTGCTTTCTCCTTAGATATGAATGTGGGTCAGGGACCACTTGGACCAAGGCCAGCTGAGCCTGGGCATGGCCATGGCAAGGAGCAGGCTGGCACTTCCATCTCAGCCTGGTTCTTCTTTCTCTAGAGCGTTCCCCTTCCCCTGTGTAGAAGAGGGAGGGTTTGAAGCAAACAAACAAACAAAATGACTTGGAAAACAATTGTACACAAATAGCTTGCCTACTTCCTTGAGTTCCGAAGAAGTTCAACCAAAAAACAGCAAGAAAAAACCCACAGGTTCCAAGTGCCTGTGTGTGGGCCAGCACGGGCATGGCTTCACAGGCTTTGGAATCCCAAAGGGAGAGACTCATAAACATAACATGTTGCTGTCTGCAAAATTGTTACTTTCCACTTTACCTTTTTCCTTTGAATTTCCTATGGACAGTATTCTTGGTATTCAGGGTTGAAGAGAGTAGGGAAGGAGGCAAAATAAATTATTTGGAGGGGAGTAGGGTAAAATTAAGACTGGCAACCAAAGGCTGACGATTACTTCCCATCTGCCTTGAATTTGGGAGAAGAAGCAATGGAAAAGGCTGGTTCTGAGTAGGGAAAGCCTAGGGCCCAGCACACCCACTGCTGTCTCAGATTTAGCTTGATTTTTATTCATCTGCTTGAGGAGAGAAAGGACTGACCTTCTGAGAGCAGAGGGCTCAGGCTGTTTGTCTTGAATTATCAGCTTCCTCATTCCTTTTTTTTTTTTTTTAAGATTTTATTTATTTGAGAGAGACAGAACAAGCATGGGGGAGGGGCAAAGGGAGAGGGAAATGGAGACTCCCCACTGAGCAGGGAGCCTGACATGGGGCTCCTAGGACTCGGGGATCATGACCTGAGCCGAAGGCAGACACTTAACTGACTGAACCACCCAGGCGCCACTCAGCTTCCTCATTCTTAAAGAGAACCTTTCAGAGGTTAGCGCTTCCTGAAGGACTTTTGCAGCCCCGAAATGTGCTGTCCGTAACCCATGAAGGCCATGGTTTTTCTGAAAGGCTAACCCATTATTATCCCACTAACTGTTCCCAGGGCTGAGTTTTCAGCTTTGTTGTCAGAATGCTTTGTATCAGTCTTTGTTATGGGTTGAATTGTGTCCCCCCAAATTCATATGTCATAGTCCCCAGTACCTGTTACTGTGACCTTATTTGGACATAAGGTCTTTGTAAATATAATTAGTTAGGATGAGATCATGGGGGTGGGTCCTAATTCAGGGTGACTGATGTCCTTATAAAAAGGGATATTTGGAGACAGACACATGCAGCCGGGAGAATGCCTTGTGAACAAGAAGGCACACATCAGGGTGATGCTTTTACAAGCAAGAAGTATGAAAGACTGCCAGCAAACCACCAGAAACTAGGTGAGGGGCAGAGAGCTCCCTCATAGTCCTCAGAAGGAACCAGCTCTGCTGACACCTTGATCTCAGACTTCCAGCCTCCAGAACCGGGAGACAGTAACTTTCGGTTGTTAGAGCCACCCAGTCTGTGGTACTCTGTCACAGCAGCCCTGGAAAACTAAATACAGGCACCACTTGAAGGTTTGGACTTCCCGGAAGAAAACACACAAATTCATCACCGCAGGGATAATCGGTCCTGCATTGTCCATACAACCCTAGATTTGGCGTTTGCCAATAACGTTTTGTGCAATGACTCTTGGTTTCTTTCTGTCCCGGATCCCCCTATATCTCTCTGGTGGAAAATTTCCTTGCTGCTTGAGGGTGTGTGTGGGGTACCAAGAATGGAGTTCTTTGTTTAGAATTTGCGTGGTATACATAAATAACGAGCATATGGGGAACTTTCAAGCCGGAGGCATTTCAGAATTGGGCAAGGGAAAAGAGGCTTCATTTGTTAAAGACATTTCCTGTTCAAGTTCATCAAGAGCTTCCCTACATCCTCCCTTCCCCGTGTCCTGCTTTCCCCACAAACCCCAAATATGTAAGAGGCTTTCTTAGCAGCGTAGGCTCAACAGGATGTTGAGAGAAACGGATAATAAAAAATAGTACATCAAACCAGATGAATAGAAAAAGCCCTGTTTCTTTCTATGCATGTAGCTTCAATTGTAAAAAAGGAGTAAGAAAATTTCTTCACAGTGAACATGCCTTAAGTGTGTTTAAATTTTTTATACAAAGGCCAGCCTTTAGAAGTTAATTAACCCTGGTGGTTTCCTTTTAGATACTGGGATGTGTCCTGAAGTTCTGCCTTCAGCCTTCATACAAAGACTTCTTATACTCCGGCTTCCATCTGCTCCAGGCTGTAAAGTAGGGTGAGCAGGTCAAGTTTAAGGTACACAAGTTGTTCTACCCCAGCCCAGCCCTCCAAAAAAGGCTTGGCCCTGGGATGGTTTGAACTCCTTGTTCCGTGAATGCAGGATGCCCCACTTACTGAGTGGTATTTCCTATCATGTGAGTGCTCTATAGCAGCTTCATCTATTGGCTCTGGAAAAACCCTTTTAAATTAAACTATTTCATTAGCTGCCAGGGAATTAGTGAGGTGAGCTGTGAAAAAGGCAGTTGCATTTGTGCTTGTGTCTGGGAAGGAGGTTGCCTCCTGGATAGCACAGGCATCCCAGTTTCACACCCCATTAACAGGGTGTCAGTCTGATTTCTTCCTTTCAACCCAAACCACAGCCTTGGGGAAGGCAGCCAGCCTTCCAGTGGCTTCTGCTGCAGATCCTCATGCCTCTATGGTCCGACTTAGTGGAAGCGGTTTCTTACAACAGTTTCAGAAGAGGCACTTCCACATGCAAATGTAGACATAGGAACACATCCCAATGATAAATATACATTATCTGATTACTTCATATTTTGAATTACGGTGTCTTCTGGACAGTCTCCTGAAGACCAATGGTATAATTGGTAATTTGTAGTAATATTAGAAACACAGAAGTCACAAAATAGTCATGATTTCTAGTAATACAGATACTTGTTTAATGGTATGGTGCAAGGGGTAGAATATAGAACATAAAGCATGAAACTGAAGAAGTCAGATTTAGGAAAAATGTATTGAAGATTTGTTTCTGTGCTAGGAAATGCATGTGGTTCTTCATGTATCCTTAAAAAGGAGGGAGAATGGGGTAGGGGGAGGGAGGGAAAGAGTGAGAAAGAGAGACAAGGAGAGAGAAAGATGAGGTCTATTTGGAGAACTTATCCCTTATCATTGAAGAAGGGTAATTTATATGAGTGTCAGGAAAAGTCATTTAAGAGTCTGAGGGGAAGTGTAATGTAGCAACCAAACCATTTTTCTGATTTTCAGACGGGTCAATTCCTTGAATAATGTTTAAGGTCAAGGCCCAAGCTTTTCTTAGAAATAATTGGCCTGTTGCCTGGAATCAGTGGTTTGGCTTTTAGAGACCAACACACTAATCAGAAACAGCTTTCAGGAAGATTTTATTCTGTCCCAAGCCTACTACAGCTACTTGCACATAGTATGACCTCAAATAAGATTTTGTCTAATGGGCAAATAGAAGATTTTATATTGAAGGGTTGTTTGTAGCAGGCAGTTTCTCTACTATTTTTTCACTACAAATGAAGAAGAGAGACTTGTCTCAATTGCAATAAGAGAAATAGAGGTTAGAATTCCCAGCTGCAAGCAAAAAGATATATTGGTAAGAGCTTAAGTGGGTTAATCAAGTTCTTTCTAGAGGTATTTATGGCAACAGAAAGGTTAAGCATAGTCCCCTAGAGAAGAAAAGTTAGGATTTCAGTGCTTTGTTCCTTGTTTCCCCTTCTCCCTCCATTTATTCTCCACTAGGAGACATAGCCATGCTCAGCATGGTACTAAATCCCCCACGAGTGATGGGATTTTTCTTTTTTTTTCTTACAGTCAAGATGCTCCACCTTTTTGAGGACATAGGGATTACTCAGCTCATGTTGCTGCAACCATTTTATAGTATAAAGGGGGTTCATATAATTTAGGAGTTGGTTCATCTGAGAGTGAAATGAAAACTCCAAATAAAATGGCAGACACAAAATAGAAATTTAAGAATTTCAGTTCCTGTCATTGTCAGGAACCACTATTCTCATTATGTAACGTCTGCCTCGTGGTCCAAAATGACTGCTTGAGCTCCAGCCATCATGTCCACATTCTACCCAGGAGGAAAGAAAAGATGAATAAGGGCATGTTCCTTTTCTATAAGGACACTTCCCAGAAGTTGCAAAAGACATATTTGCTTACATCTCACTGCTCAAAACTTACATGCACACACCCTAGCTTTAGAGTGGCTGAGTAATGTGGCCACGAAAGCATTATCTTCTGCTTTAACTGTCCACAGTTAGATTTCCACTGATAGTAGGCTACTTTCAACTGGCTACAATCACTTGACACTCCCCTTGATTCTTCTCTGGATTTTTCTGAGTAGCTGAATTTGATTTTGAAATCTTTTTTAAAAAAATATTTTATTTATTTATTTGACAGAGAGAGAGAGAGAGAGCTAGCACAAGCAGGGTGAGCAACAGGCAGAGGGAGACAGAGAAGCAGGCTCCTCATTGAGCAGGGACCCTGGGATCATGACCTGAGCTGAAGGCCGACACTTAGCGACTGAGCCACCCAGGTGCCCCTTGATTTTGAAATCTTGACAGCAGGAACTTTAAGGCAAATCCTGAAGGTGTTTACAAGGCCTTAGGGTCAGCCTGGGTTCACGGGAGCATAGTAACGTTTCTAAACTCTAATGGAAAAATGCATTTTGAGGCAGTAGGTCTGGCTGGGGCCTGAAATTCTGCATTTCCAACAAGCTCCCAAGTGACACCATGCCACTGGTGCGTAGACCATGTTTTGAGTGCAAGGATTTAAAGAAAGTTCTCTATGGCTGTCCAAGTCTTAATTTGTTGTAGAGTACTTAAGTAGAGAGGAGGTGGTGGTGGTCAGAGTGTATCTGTCTGTGGTTCCTACATGCTACTGTTCATAAGAATGCCCTGCAGAACTTGTTAAAATGTAGACTTCTAGGATCCCAGCTATTGTTTTCTTTTTCTTTTTCTTTTTTTTTTTTTTTTAAAGATTTTATTTATTTATTTGACAGAGGTAGAGACAGCCAACGAGAGAGGGAACACAAGCAGGGGGAGTGGGAGAGGAAGAAGCAGCCTCATAGCGGAGGAGCCTGATGTGGGGCTCGATCCCATAACGCCAGGATCACGCCCTGAGCCGAAGGTAGACGCTAACCGCTGTGCCACCCAGGCGCCCCCCAGCTATTGTTTTCTAAGTAACAGGTGGCAGGCATCTGATTTTTACAATAGGCACTCTGGGTAATTTCTGATAAAGGTGTTCTAGGAGCTGCGTTGTGAGAAATATTGGTGCCAGGTGCCTCAGCTGTCTGTGCAGGCAGCTGTCTTGACCTCTGGATCATAAGCCTGTAAGATCCTGGCATTCTGGGATTTCTTTAAATAGTGTAGCTGAGTTCCTTAAAGGAGACATATTTTATTAATCATTGGGACCCAGGAGAATTTCATCAAAGGCACATGCATCTCCCTTTCCTGTTTTGGAGCCAAGGGTTTTGTTCTTCCAGGAGGGTTCGTGGGTGCCTTTGTCAGCTAGGACTGCGATAACAAAATACCACAGACTGGGTGGCTTAAACCACAGACATTTATTTCTCACAGTTCTGGAGCCCAGAGGTCCAAGATCAGGGTGCCAGCATGGCAAATTCTGGCGAGAACACTCTTCCTGGCTTGCAGATAGCCTCGCTCTATGGCTGCCTTATGCCCATAACCTCATACGTACTGGCCCCACCCTCATGACCCCATCTAAACCTAATGTCCCCCCAACACCATCACATTGGAGGTTAGGGCTTCAACATAGGAATTTTAGGGGCATACAAACATCATAACGGGGATTTTGTGTCACTGAGAGTGGTGCTGGCTGAAAAGCTAGAGGTCTGGTGGGGAAGAGGCAGATGTGGGGCAGGGGTGAGGAAGAATCAGAAGGGAGGAGGGGGGAGGGGAAGGGAAGAAGCCAACCTCTCCTGTCATCTTCTGTATGCAGGCACTGTGTTAGCCATTGTGTTAGTAATCATGTAGTCCATGAGGTGTAGGGGCAATCCTCATGTACCTCAGCTGTTTTAATACTCTTTTTGCACATATTAAATCTTTAATTTAATATGAGTTGGGAGAAAGGGATAGCTTTTGTGAACACAGGATGCTAGAGGCCTTTTGCCTCTTCACCTTTGTACCATTTTCACTGCCTAGAAGGTGTTCTTCCCTCCCTCTCTCTGTTGTCTCCTTCCCGTCCCCAGCTCCTCTTTATCACTTTCATTTTCCAACCATCTCTACTTATAAAAAGTAAGGGGCCAAGTTCAGGGGCCAAGTGGATTTCTCTATCACCATCTCCAGGAGTCCTAGATCATAGCAACCTTCCATAGATTCAGTCTTCCATTCACATGTTAGAGGTTTCATTAGGCTTCTGCAATCACCTTGGGGACTCGTTATATTGACCATGTCTTTTTATTTTCTGTATTTTTCATGCTTTGGCATCTGGGGCCTTGCAGACCCTGGAAGGACTGCCATTCTCAGGATTAGCCAGTTCCTAGAGATAGTGAGGGACAAGCCTGCTAGTGTGCCTTTCATACGCAGACCAGCTGATGCAGAGCCCACTTCCTCAGCCTCCTCCTTTATGGAACTTTGCTATCCCAGGCCACTGCCTGCCTGCCCGGATATCCTCAGAGCCAGGTATCAGGCAAGTAAGGGCTGCCCCATGCCACACGGCCTACTGAAATAATTCAAGCTGGCCAGCCTTAAGCCTGTTCTCTGGCCTGCAGTGCTCACTCCTTCCTGTGGGAACCACAATAAAAGCGCTTGCCCACATTTTCCCCCCTCCATCCACCTCCTGACTGATTGGTGCTTTCCCGGATGACACCCCATGGCCAGGCATGCCTAGTCTTTTGGGATCTGAGTATAACAAGCTGTCTTTTCACTGGAAGTCATCTCCTGATCTGTTGGTCTTACCATACCTGAAAAATAATAAACCCCACATTTTATTAGCTTATTTTTTATTGAGGCATAATTGACATACCATGTTATATTAGTTTCAGGTCTACCACGTAATGATCTGATATTTGTGTATATTGCAAGTGATCACCACAATGAGTCTAGTTAAACTTCATCACCATATATAGCTATAGGGTTTTTTTCTTGGGATGAGAACTTTTAAGATACTCTTTTAGATTTCAGATATACACTATAGTATTGTCAGCTGTAGTCACTGTGCCCTACATATTCTCATGAGTTTGCCTCTTGACCCCTTTCATCCCTTTGGCTCACCCTTGGCTGACCCCCTGCCTCAGGAAACCACCGATTTGTTCTCTGTATCTATGAGCTTCATAAAACCTACATTTTAAAATGCTCATGTCAAATTCCATATACCATGAATCCTAACCGTTTGGTTACTGTGTTCTCTTGAGATTGAGGAGCTGATGAATGAAGGGCTCATTTGGTTGCTTCTCCAGCAGACCCTAGGGTTTTTTTGTTTTTTGTTTTTTTTTAAATCTTTCAGTGTATTGGTAGAGAGCTGGCTCATCTTGTCTGTGTTAGCTTCCCTGAAGATCAGGCTGATTATAGCCCTGAGCTCCAAAGCTTCCCTTTCTAACAAGGCCACTTCCTTGACAAGAGAACATCGAGTGTTATGGTCATGCAGATATTCCCTGTCCTCTGTCCCTGCAAAGGTTTGAAGCTTGGTGGTGGTGGGCTCTGCTCTACTGGAACACTGATGTATATATTTTTAGATTTTCTTGATATTACGATGTTTTGACATCTTGAAAAATCTTTCTGGCTGGGGAGAGACTGCCCCTCTGGAAACTAGCGCATACTTGTAGATAGCAAGGGCTTAGTGGAGCATGCTTTTGATATGCAAACTAACCAATCCAGAGGCAACCTCTTCTGTTTGGCTCCACATCCCAGGAAGCAGTATGTCTTGGCCTTAATCATCCCAGTGCTATATACCAGGCAACTAGGGACCACCCCTATAGCCCAAAGCCCACCAAACTAGCTGATCCAAAACTGTTTACCTTGCCCTGGGAGGAACCCCAATAAAGGCTGTGGTCTAGTTGCTCCTTTTGCTCCTGTCTTCTGATTCCTGGCCATGCTGGTGTTTTCCTGTGTGGTGCTGCCTGGTGTGGCATTGGTCCTGCCTGGTGTGGGATGCCTCCTGTCTCTAGGACCTGGGAATGTAATAAGTTTTGCCTTCTTGAGCCTCTCTTGTGTCTCCTCTTGTGGTTTCATCTGACTGATCATCTCATAAAAGAGGATAAAACAGCTGACCATGGGGATTGGAGGTTCATATATGCCTGGCTGAAGCCCATGGGAGAAGGAGAGCTCAGGGGACTGTGCCCTCTGCTACTTCTCTGCTTGTCATCCCCCCCCTCCTATAAATCCAGTGATGTGTGTCCATGACCCCTTTGTGAAACAGTTTCCAAACTGGTCATTAGCCACTCCTACATTTAAGGATAAAGTGACTTCTGTGATGACAGGAAGCTAATTTACTCCTCTGATAGATTGTGAACTAATAACAAGTGGTGGGATCATTGCTTTCTTCCCACTTAATAAATATTCCATGAATAATTGAAGCTTATTGAATTAGTTGGGCCACAAAGGCTTCTTCCTCCTTTGCTGGGAATGCAGCCAGAGTTGTGTTTAAGACACGCGCACACGGGCTGACACTTAGTGAATTCCCTGGGAGAGAGAAAGCAGGGGATTTAGAAAGACAGAGAAACGCAGAAAGCAGCACCAGAGGAAAGAAATATATAAAAGCTTCAGTAGATGATACAAAAGGAATGGCAATACATTCCCCAAGAGAAGGAGATGATGCTATTTGTGGCTTTGTATATCCTGTTTCTTTTTGTGATTCAGCTGAAAGAAATGAATAATGTGGGGAGGGCGGGCAAGCTGATGAAAATCCAGAGCCTGATACCTCAGTGTCACGGTGCTGCCTTTTTTTTTTTTTTTTTTAAAGATTTTATTTATTTATGTGACAGAGAGACAGCCAGTGAGAGAGGGAACACAGCAGGCGAGTGAGAGAGGAAGAAGCAGGCTCCCAGCAGAGGAGCCCGATGTGGGACTCGATCCCGGAACGCCGGGATCACGCCCTGAGCCGAAGGCAGACGCTTTAACGACTGCGCTACCCAGGCGCCCCTCGGTGCTGCCTTTGTACTTGTTTTCTGAAAGCCCACGGGAGTGGCCTCTCCACCTGGTGGAGAAACAGAACCAGTTTCCATGCAGTCTAAACAGCTGGGATCAGAGATAAGGTGCAGAGTTTTCTTTTATTGGCTCAGCGGCTGGTGCCTTTTCAATTAGTGCAGCCAACTTGGTGGGGGACGCGGGAGAGAGAGAGTGAACATCTGCTGTGTTCCCAACCGTGGAGGCAGACCACGTGGGCATCCCGCGTGGAGTTTGTCCAGACTGCATGGACCATCTTAGAGGCAGTCCTGTGGGTGGAAAAGAGGGAGGACTCTGGACAAAGACGACCTGGGTGCAAATTCTGCCCATTCAGGGACCCCCAAGTCCTTGCACAAATGCACCATCTACTTGCCAGGTCGAGTTTTGGGAGCTGAAGATAGAGTGCTGAACAGAGGGACTTTGATTCTAACAGGAAAGATAGGAAGATAGTCTAAGAACAGGTAAAGAGAAAACAGAAAAATAGCAAATTATAATAAACATTATAGAGGAAAGGCAGGGACTGAGAGACTAATGGTGGGGAAAGTGGGGAAGAGGACCAAGTCAGATATGGTTCCTACAGTTAGGGGACTCATGTCCTAGTGGGAGAGTCTCTCTCTCTCTCTCTCTCTCTCTCTCTCTCTCTCTCTCTCACACACACACACACACACACACACACACACACACCATGAGAAACTATGAAAGAAATAAAGAAGGGCCTGAGAGAAAGAAAGGAGAAAGGCACTGGCATGCGGGCGGATGAATCTACTTTGGGTGGGTTTCAGTGAGGTTAGGGGTGGCCTCTAAGGAGGTGACACTTGGTCCAATAAAAGATATGACAGTGCTTGCCCTACAACAGTGGGAGGACATTCTGATTCTGAGGGCAGCAAGAACAGCCTGTACAAAGACCCTGAGGAGAGAAAGAGGTTGGAGCTCTTGAGGAAGGGGCAGAAGCCTGTGTGGCTGGAGTGCCTGAGACAGGATGAAGCCAGGGAGCCTGCTGGGGGCTTCCTCACACATGGCCGTGTAGGCTCTGATGAGGATTTTGGATTCTCTTCTAAGTGCAGAAGAAAGCATTTCAGCAGGGAAATGACATAAGCCAGTTTATTTTTAAAGAAGTTCATGTCAGTTCTCTCTTAAACTCTGTAAAATGGAAATATTAATAGTATTGACTTGGGAGGGTTGTGTGAGGGTTAAATGAGATGGAACTATACAGCAGTTAGCCCAATGTCTAGCGCACAACGAGTTCAAGGCACGTTCTCTATCTGCTGTTGTTATTACTCTCCGTGGAAGGCTGGATTTTGGATCTGCTAAACTCGGCTCATTCTAACCTTGGTTGTTTTCACCCCAGCCCCTTGGAGCTGCTTTGTGGGGACAAGGTGAGAATAGATTGTCTGTCTGTGTGTCTAGATGGAGTAGCCGGAGGTGGAATTAAAATTTTTCTCAGAACACAAATTTGGACCTGCTCTGACATTCAGACAAGTGGGCAGTGAAGTTCCAAATTCCCTGACTGTAATAACTTTCATCTAAGAGTTATGAAAGGTCTACCTTGGTCCTAAGGCAACCACAGAATACCTAACTTTAAGCTAAAACCTTTTGGCTTTCTGGTAAACTCTTAATGTTGGATACTCTCTTTTACCCCCATTCCATTGTCCACCCTGCTGTCCCCCTGGGAGGCTGGCCTCTGTGTGCCACATCCCCTCTGACTGGTCAATGGTGTGGGCATAGGCAGGAGATAAGGGCAGACAGACAGACAAAGGGGTCTAGAGATTCATTCCTCCTGTTCTCTCCCTTTCCAGCTGTCTAGAAGCAGCCCCCTTCCTCTACCAAAGGCCCTACAACTGCTGGGGTGGCCCCAACTGCACTGTGGCTTTCTCTGAATTCAGGTAACCTCTCTTTCCTCTGACATCTTCAGGCCCAGAGGGTGTAGCAATTTCCTCTTGTTGCTATCCAGAGATGCCTGTTGGCTTTCCTTAACACTGCCCACATCTTGATAGTCACTTCATTAAGTTCTCTTTAATCACCCCTTTTATTTTTTATTTATTTTTATTATTATTAACATATAATGTATTATTTGTTTCAGGGGTACAAGTCTGTGATTCATCAGCATTACACAATACACAGCCCTCACCATAACACATACCCTCCCCAGTGTCCATCACCCAGCCACCCAATCACCCCTTCTAGTTTGCAACATCTGTTTCCTCCTGGGACTATACCCGTATACTCTCTAAGAGAAGATGCTTTCAAAATGTGCCCTTCCTATAAAGTTAAATGTAGGTTAATAAATGTAGGTGTATTTATATATCATATTTCAGTGATTGTAAGATGTACCTCCCCCTGCACATACATGTCAGCATCTCCAAAGTCAGGATGACTTGCCAATGTAGGCTTTTACTCTTGCTACCGATGATGCATCTGTTGGTGTTTTCCAGTGCATGTGTGAACTTGGTCATTGTGGTCACTGAGGTCCTCATTTTAATTGAGTTATGTTCACCATTGGTACTATTCAGTGCTATTGAAAATATTTACATTATGATTCAGCTCTGGGATGACGTAAAATAGAGCAGTGAGGCATAATTCTGATGTCAGTGAAGCAAATATCCCTCTTGGCAGAATGGAGGCAATTCCGTATTTTTTTTTTTTTTTAAGATTTTATTTATTTACTTGAGAGATAGCACAGAGGGAGAGTGAGAGGGAGAAGCAGACTCCTCACTGAGCAGAGAGCCCAATGCAGGGCTTGATCCCAGGACCCCAAGATCATGACCTGAGCTGAAGGCAGATGTTTAACTGACTGAGCCACCCAGGTGCCCTGACAATTCAGTATTTTTAAAGGACTTTATGGGACTTAAGAAAGGCGGTTACCCATAAGTAGTTGGAGTGCTGTTAAAGGTGTTACTGAGATATGTGCAAAAGGACTGCCTACAATAGGACAAGTGACCAACCGAAGGCAGTAGGAATTCCCAGATACCTCAGAATAAATCCAGTAAATTGCAAAGAAGCAAGAAGTTGGTGTCACTGATTGGCAGTCCTTTTTCTTTCTTAGTGGTACATAAAAGAAAGCTGTGCCCTACAAACTGTTAACATCTTCGATTCATTGAAATACAGTATTTCTTAGAATGCCATTTCCTGATTTCTAGCCCATGTATTAACTGCAGTCCTACCTTCTGGGCAGATTTACAGAGAAACAAAGAATAGTAATCTTCCTCAGGCTGGTGGATGATGTGTTTCTTAACACCTGCCCCACCAGCCTCTGATCCCACATAGCATAAAGGTTACAATATTGAGGCTTGATGAGTTTTTTTTTTTTAAGATTTTATTTGTTTATTTGAGAGAGAGAGCAAGAGAAAGAGAGAGAGCGAGAGCACGCAAGCTCATGAGCAGGGGGAGGGGGAGGGGGAGGGGCAGAGGGCACGGGAGAAGCAGGTTCCCTGTTCAGCAGGGAGCCTGACGTGGGGCTTGATCCCAGGTCCCTGGGATCATGACCTGAGCCGAAGGCAGACGTTTAACCAACTGAGCCACCCAGGCACCCTGATGCTTGATGAGTTATCAAACCTCTGGATAAGTCCAAAGGCTCCCCAGGTGCTGGAGTAGGATGCAGAGGACATTGTCGCCTGGAGGGACAGTTCTCCTTAACTGGGGTAATTGCACACTTTATCTACAAGTCTGGATGGAATAACTGAGAATAGGCCTTAAAATATGATTTCGGGAAGAATTCAGGCTGCAATCGAATAAAAATTCAATGGAGTAGGAAGATGTGACCTACATACAGCATTGCTGCTGTTTTTGTTCAGGCTGCCAATGGCCAATACCACAGGGTCGAGTGGCCTTGCTGAACAAGCTGGTGAGGGGGCTCCTCAGATGTAGGCTATGGATGCATAGCACTTTATTTAAGAAGAGTTGAAGGGGCTTAAACATATGTATTCTCCCAAACGGAGGTAAGTATGATCTTCTTGTGTATGTGTATAAAAGGTAATGCTGCTTTTCAAATACTGTCTTCCCAATGGTGATGTGCTGATGGATAAATGGCTTGAATGTGGTCTCTGCTTGTGAAGATGCATTTAGAACTCTCTCCTCAAAATTAATTTAAGTAAAATCTAGTGGTCTGTGAATGGGCGATATGTATAAAGGTAGGAGTCAGAATCAGAGGTGGACAGAAAAACTACTGAGGAGGAGATTTTACTCTGAAGATAGTTAGGTGCTGTGGCAGGAGTCCTCCTTGTGTTACTTGGCCCCGTCTACCTCCCCCATGCTCTAGTTTTTTTTTCCCCCAACCTGGCTCTGCTCTGGAAGTTGACCTGTGGATCCCACAAAAGGTCTCTCTGTCTCTGGCTTCCAGTTGTGTCTGCTCAGTGAGGAGTGCAGTGGATCAGAGGGGAGGGATGGAGGAGGCCCAGGACTCCTTGCCCTGGCTCCCCGCTGCGAGGTTGCCTGAATTGCCATCTCCATCTGTGGGATCACAGCTCTTCTCAAGACGTGGTCTTTTTACTTTCTCTCCCTCTAGGTTCTTGTGCGGTCTCTTTCCCTTCCTCCCTTTAGGCTTAGTCGGTAATGGTTTGGCTAAGAGTAAGCTGCAGGTTACTCCTTGTCCCTGTGGCTCTCCCCTACCCACTGCTTTGTAAGTAAGTCCTCCTTACATTATCTTACTTCAAGTGTGCCATCTGCTTCCGCCCAGAACCCTGAGGGCTATAGGTCCAGATACTTTCATTTCCATGGGAGATGTTGTCCTCTACAACACTTGGAAGTGAGAAATCGGAATTATTCTGGTCCATTTCATTAGCTCTGAATTTCAGGAGATAAGTGCAAAGACCTGACCCCGATGATCCAATTCCCTGACCTTTTCAGGGTATCCAGAAGTTTGGGGGAGTACAGAGCATTGAATTTTGGGGGTTTTAAACTCTAGGTCTGGGACAAGGAGGGTGATTTATTTGTAAAGTGATGTGTTGGCTTTAGTGTTCATCTGAAAAAATAGCTTAGTGATGACCATTTCCATATCTCTTATTCTTTAGCTCCTCTATCCCTTCTCAGAATAGCAAAATCATAGACAATTTCCAGCCTGAAAATTGGTGTGGAAAGCTAAAGATCTTTTTGTTTCTCCACAAAGGACCTTGAATAATAGTACAAACATGCTGGATGTGGAGTTTGGTGAGTTTGTCTTTCTAAAGAGAATTAGACTTCAATAGTTTCTAGTCACAATTGCAAGGGATACCCAAAGGGAAGTAGGACTTCTGTGGACAGTTGTTGAGGATGTGTACTGATACCTGTAGGGGGCACCATTCATATGTACTATTATGCAGTGCACAACCTGCACATCTGTGTGCAGTAGCCCAAGGAGGGCTTTCAGTGTTGTGGCAGAATTCAGGTGGAGTTTAACTATTGTCCACATTGCCTTTGGCCCCTCTACAATTTAAGCTTATGCCTTAACTTCAAATATCTGATTCATGGTGTGAATTTTGCTTTTACTTTTAGCTCTTCATATAGTATAGCTAAATGTTTCACTTAAAATCTTTCAGTGTCTGAGAGTACTCTATGGTAAATTCAATTTGGAGAGCATCAGGATGAAGAGAAGGAACACTGGACCTAGTATTCGGAGACCCGGATTCAAAGCTTGACTGGACATTTGTGAACAGGTTCTTTTAAGACTCTCAGAACCTCAGGTTTCTTAACTGTAAAACATGATTAATAGCGGCTTTTTTGTAGATTTCAATGGATAAACAAGAGTACATATTTGAAAGAGCCTGATACACAATAAATGCTTGGTAAATATTGGTTTGCTCTTACAAGGCAAAGCCTATAAAAGTGAAATAGCTTCTTATAATGCTGTTATATATAAGTTTTTAGAAAGGTGAGCCTCTCAGATGACAGTTTAGAAATGTCTTCATGCAAGAAGAACTGTCTGAGAGGCTTAAGAGGGCTGTCCAGTTGGAGGTGAGGCTGGCTGCAGAGAGAATCCGGCTCCAGGGTGGAAGTCTGAAGTCCTTGCATCTATCAAAAACTGCTTCTGGCTTATGTTTTCTCTCTGACATCTTGAGTTTTCCTATCGATCAACAGGGCCATCTGGTGAAGAGGCATTTCTATTTGCATTCAAATGTGTGCAGAGCCTTCTTTTGTGATTGGAGAAGTCACATAGTTAGAGCTGGGTTCTTTTACCCTTCTCCTGTTTGGGAATTCACATCATCTGTGGATGCTGGATGCTGGAGAGGTGATTTTTAGAGCAAAGTGTGGTCCTTCTCACCACGATGTTGGGGTGTCCCCAGTGGATAGATGCTCTCAAACACACTGTGTGTGAGGTCCAGAAAATCTAAGATAAAACCATTACGTGAGGTCTGCATGGATGGTCACCTGTGTGATGGATTCTCGTTTGCTGTCTTGCTGCTCTCAGCTCTTCTGGTCATGTCTCTTGAACGTTTTCTATGGTGATGTGTTGGGGAGTGGGAAGTGAAGGATGTTATAGAGTAGAGAAGGGTTTGACTTGAAAAGCGCCACCATCTATTTTGTTAATAAATGATTCTTGATTCTTGAAGACAAACTTTTCCATCTTCTGAGATTTCAAGAGCCAAAACAACCAAGGAGGACGGGTTCCAGTAACAATAAAGATATCTTACATTTGTATAATGCTTTGTACTATGGAAGTTAGCTTTGCCTGTATAATCTTATTTGATCCTCTTATAAACCCAATGAGGTGGTTTGGAAGGCATTAATTTTTTTATTTTACAGCTGTGGAATCCAAGAAGATATTAAGTGTCTCGCCATGATCTCATAGCATGTAAGTGATAGAGTCCAGGTCTCCTAGGTCCTAGTCTAGTATTTCTTATATTATACTGAATCATCTTGAGCATTCATATTCTTAAAAAATGAATCTTTAATGTTTATGTAGTATGTGTCCATGATTTAGAATTCAAGAAGGTGTAGTAGATATGGAATGAAAAGGAGGTCTTCTTCCCCCTCTCCTGCTCCCTCAGCAATGTATTGACCCTTTCTGGATGCAGTCACCATTCCCTGTTTCTTGTGTGTTCTTTGGTGATAGCTTATGCATTTATAAGTATAAATGTATATCTTTACCCTTTCTCCATGGACTTAAAAAATAGGCAGTAAAGAACACCCTAGAGAAATTTGCCTGGAAAAGTTAGGAAATGATCTCACTTGGGGTTTATGGGAAATACAGCTGATCTTTGTAGCTTACCTTTTGGGGGGGTCTTAAATGGTACATTTTAGCTTTACAAATATAAAAGACAATAGCTTTGCACTATAGATCTTGATAGTGATTGAGACACATTTTAAAGAAGTTTTTACTGTGAAACTTATCTCTCAAATGATGGTAATAATAATAATCATGGAACTTTACATCAAAAACTAGGGATGTACTGTATGGTGACTAACATAATATAAAAATATTATTATAAAAAAAGAAAAAAGATTTAGGATAATGAGAATAAATATGTCTTTATCAGGACTTTTCAATCATAAAAAAAATAAAATACACACACAAAAATAATAATAATAAAAAAGTAGAAGTAGTAGTTATTAAGAGATTTACTAAATGCCAGTTCCTATTCTAAGTGCCTCTTGTGTGATATTTCCTCTAATCCTCACTACAATATTATGATAAAGGTACTATATTATCCATTTTTACAGCTGAGAAAATGGAGTCTCAGAAGGGTTAGGTAATTGGCCCAAAGGCATACATATACTAAATGTTGGAACTGGGATTCAAGCCTGACCCCAACACTCACATTCTTAACTCTTTTATCACTGTGAAGAAAATAATTTTTGCAAGTTGAGAGCTCCTGGGAAATATTCCATTTAGGAAGCAGGAATATTTGTAGAGCTTGCCCTTTTCACTCCGGACTTATTTCTGGTGTTAAAGTTGTCACTTCATCTTTGTATGCTTTTGCTTTCTATCTGAAGTCTTTCCTTCTCCTCCTTAGAGATTGTGCTTGAGGATCAGGAATTTGCTTTCTGGTTTATAAGGTAATTTCCTATCTTCCTTCACAGTCTCTAAACCAGGGCTGTAAGAGATTTCTTGTAAGTGTTTGACAATGTTTTCTGGAACTTGAAGTCATCTAGGTGGGACTTGAGAAATCGCAGTTGGAGAAAGCCACCTCATGTAACAGAACTTTGGGTCCTTCTATACTGAGTCTTAGAGTTAGCTCCCTTAATAAAGCTTCGCTGTTCCACAGTGGCACACTGCATCAGCTTTCCTGATAGGGTCTATTGTTTATAATCTTGTTCTCAAACTCTCTGAGAGGAAGGACCAGGTTGGTTTTTCCCAGTCTATTGCACAGCAATGCTAATACTCAGTTCATTCCATGTGAAACTCACCGGGCTAGTTCCATGCCTGAACTGGTCTGCATCTTATTCAAAGAGATGAGTCCACGGATGGTGCACTTGGATGTCATGTCATCGTCAAACTGCTACAGAAGTTTCTAGGTGCTTACTCTCTTTGCAAATCAACAGTTTGGGAACCAACAATACTGTGAGTACCACATTTTGAGTAGGCCTTTGTACAGGATACTGTGAACTGATAAATCAAACAAATGAGTACTAGCACCCAGCTGCTTCACTGGGAGAATTAAAACCAGTGCTTTCATTTTCTTACTTATTTATAGCTTTTTCAAAAAGATTTATTTTTTGTTTGAGAGAGAGAGAGAAGAGGGGCAGAGGGAGAGGGACAGAGTCCCAAGGCGACACTGTGTTGAGCACAGAGCCAGACGCGGGACTGGATCCCATGACTCTGAGATCATGACCTGAGCCAAAACCAAGAGTCAGACTCTTAACTGGTTGTGCTGCCCGGGCGCCCCTCATTTACGGCTTTTGTTGGGAGGGTGCCCTCATAAGTGTGGTTCCACTTTTTACCTTTGGGGTGGGTTGGCTGGTGGACGTAGCTTGTATCTGAACTTACCAGAATCTGTTCCGAAGATGAAATAAAGTTGTCAGTGTTATCTGAGCACACATTTTCACCCTTACGATGCTATGTCAGGAAAAAAAATCAGCATGTGCCAGCCGGGGAAAAACAAACAGACAAGTAGCAAAAGAGAAAGCTGGAGTCAACATACTGAAGAGTCATCCATTCACCTGAGAGCTAGGGAAGTCTCAGCCTTGTATGTACTTGTCATCTATCCCAAATTGCCTTGTTGCCATCCACCAGAAAGGGAACCTATCATTTAACTGACATTGTGAAATCTGGTGTGAGGAAAACTGGTTATTTTTTTGAAAAACTGAAATCCTCAGGTGGCTAGGTGATGGACATTGGGGAGGATATATGCTATGGTGAGTGCTGTGAATTGTGTAAGATTGATGAATCACAGACCTGTACCCCTGAAACAAATAATACATTATATTTTTAATAAAAAATAAAAAAAATTAAAAAACCCCTGAAATCCTCAATTGAAGTTTCTCTTAAGTCAGTAAAAAAGTTTCCCCAAATACTCTCAGTTGTTTCTGAGCATTATTAACCCATCGGTGGATGCCATAGACCTTTTTGCTCTGTAGAGAAGAAAGTCCTTGTGATGCTTTATTGTAGGCCCGGATCACTTAGACAATGCAAAAGATTCTGAGAGCTAACTGTGTGCTCTTGTGAGCATTGCTGCACATTGGCGCACACCGCCTTCTTACTCACTGGTGGATAACTCTAAGTTGAAACTTCATGCAGATTGGCTGGAGCTGCTTTTGGTGAGAAGCCAAGAAGAGAAAACTCTTCGGGAAGGGTTCTCAGGCTATGATCTGAGTATCATCCAGACCAGGTCACCTGGTACTCATAAAAATGCAGATACCAGAGATACTGAATTAGAATCCCTAGAGGTGAGATTATAGCATCTGAATTTTTAACAACCTCCCCATGGAGTCTTAAGCTTATAAAAATTTAATAACCACTGCTTTAGGGGTGACACTCATTTCAGTGCAATTCTAGGCTCTGCCTATGTATCTCCAGGTGTTTCTCCAGACTCCATTATCCTAGGTATGCTAAAATGAAGGAATTTGTGTCAAAATAACATTAGCTAGCAGTGAAAAGCCCTGATCTTCCTGAATGTTCCACATGTCTCCCTGAGGCTGTCACTGTTGCTAGGCTCCCAGCTCTGGCTTTTCCCTCATTGGTGGCTTCTTCAGTCAAATGGTGCAGCTCCCCCTGTGCTGGGCTGTGCTTTACTCCTACCCAGACTACCAGCATTTTCTTTTGAGTCTATCACTAGCAGGTTGCTGTCAGTTTGTAAAAGCTCAGCTCTGGAGGTCGGACCGACTAGGGTTGGGTTGACTTTGTTGCTTACCATTTGTGACCCTATGCTGGTTAAATTCTCAGACTCCAGTTCCTCACTTCTGAAATGGGGAGAGTAATGGTTCATACTTCATAGGATTGTGTCAGGATTAAATGAGACAACCCATGTGCCTGACTCATGTTAGTACTCAGTAAATTTTAGCTGTCATGATATTAACACTAAACACAGCACCACAGCATTTATCATTAACATTACCAGAATCCCTGCATATAGGGACATATCCTTGGCCTTGAGCCCCAGTCCAGGTGGTGGCCCCTCCACCCAGTCCCAGGGCAGGGCAATTCTTGCCCCTTGGGCATTGCCTCATTTGGTCAGAGCTCTGTTCATGGGCATACAAATCCACCACTTATCCAACTGCCTACTCTCCGTCTTTGTCTGAATCTCCCACAGGGCCTACACACTGACATATCTGAAAGTGAGCTTCCATCTTCCAGGTTTCCCTTCTTAGCAAAAGTCACCGTGATCTTTCTAGTTGCACAGAGCAAGAAACCCGAAAGTCAACTTTCATCCTGACATCACCTAACTCTTTAACCCTCATACTGAATCTGTCACCAAGGCCAGTAAACTTAGCTTTATAAATTTCTCCAGCCCATCTGTTTCTCTCATCTTTACTGCCACCACCCTAATTCAGGCTTCGTTACTCATTTTTTATAACCTGGGCCACCTCAGTAGTCCCCCTAACTGGTTTTATGATCCCATATGTGCCCTCTCCAATATATTCTCTTCATGTCAAACGGAATAATTGAAACACAAATTTGGTTAGAGCACCATCCCCCCCTCTCCATTTTTTCCAGTGTATTCTTCTTGACATTTATTTTACTTGACATTCTTGACAAGTATATTACTTGACATTATATTGCACATTTTTTTGCTGGATTTCTGGCTGCCCCCTGGAATGTAAGCTCCATGAAGACAGGAACTCTGTGTTTACTGTAGATGAGTGCCTGCCTTATGGGAGGCATTCAACTGTTTGTTCAGGGAATGTCACTCCCTGTGAAGGCCTTCCCATTGCTTTTAGGGTAAGGAGTAGATCCATAGCATGGCCCACCATGTCCTGTGTACTCTGGCCCTTAAAATCTCTCTGGCTTTAGCTCCCATTCCTCCTCTCACCCTTGAGCAGTGGGGAAAAGCCAATTTTACCTTTCTTGAACAGGTCATGCTACTGTCTGCTTCAGGGCCTTTGTACATGCTGCTCATTCTGCCTGGAGCCTCTTTCTTCACCCTGCTCACAGCTTCTCCTCAGTCAGATCTTCTCTCTGCAGGGATAGTTATACTACCTTCTCCACACTAGGCTAGGTTTCCTTGTTACACTCTTAATCCTGCAATTTTCTTTGTAGCATTTATCACAGTATGCAATTCTATACCTGTTAAAGGATTATATGGTTAATATCTCTATTCTTGTAGACCAAAGATCTACCAGCTATGGCCACAGACCATATTTGGGCCCCCAACGTGTTTTGTCCAACGAGCAAATATTGCCACAGTTGTTCATTTATGTATTGTCAGTGGTTGAGTTCATGCTAGAATGGCAGAGTATGTGACCTCATTGACTGCAAACCTAAAATATTTACTATCTGGCTCTTCACAGAGAAGTTTTGGCAACCCTTCTCTAGACTATAAACCTCACGAGGGCAGGGGCCATATTTGTCTTATTCATCAGAGCCCATTATAAGTATTCAATAATTATTAATTGAGTGAACAATTGACTTCAAGAAGGCTAATATTCTTTTCCTACTACTTCTCTAGAGATGGTAAGTCTCCATTCCACTTCCATTCCTAGATGTTTGATAATTGACTTAAACTAGTAGTTGCAAAAAGGAAAATTATGGCTTGCAGGCACTCATTCATTAGTATTAGTATTTGTTAAATGTGATGAATTTGGGGTTGATTGTGTGCATATTGTACAGTGGGGAGTGGGATGAATATAGGAGCAGAACTGTGAACAGCATTTATTTCTGGAGATCAGTCAAAGGCAGTAGAATTAATACCTATTGTCCTTTATTTATAGTGGAAGTATCATATAAGTTTAATAAAAATGTTTCAGGTGAAGTAGAAGTGCATATTTGAAAGAAAAGGAAAGGAAAGAAATAAACTAATTGTCTAGGTACTTAAAATTCTATTCTATTAGTAATTCCTTCCTCACCTTGCTTTGGGACTCTGAACTTGTCAACAATAGCCCCAGGCTATAGAATATACTACTTATTGGAAAATAAAGCATCCATTGGCCAAATGTTTGATAGACCTTTGGGTCAATTTAATGCTTTTCTTCTCTTCTCTTCCCCCCCCTTCCTTCCAGAGAACAATGATATTTAGTGAGTTATACTGGGCTGATTTTCTGGGATTAGATAGAATAGTATATTTTACCAATTAGGAGTTGGTTGGCTACAGATAACATGATATCCTTATTTAGGCTGGGTTCCATGAATGAAGAAATGTATTCTCTCACAAAAAGCAAGTTCAGAGCTGAGGCAGTTCTAGGTATGGGGTGCTTGTTTGTTCAACAAATGTATCTTCTGGGGCGCCTGGGTGGCACAGTGGTTAAGTGTCTGCCTTCGGCTCAGGGTGTGATCTTGGCATTATGGGATTGAGCCCCACATCAGGCTCCTCCGCTAGGAGCCTGCTTCTTCCTCTCCCACTCCCCCTGCTTGTGTTCCTCCTCTCGCTGGCTGTCTCTATCTCTGTCGAATAAATAAATAAAATCTTTAAAAAAAACAAAAACAAAAACAAATGTATCTTCTATGAGTCAGGTATTGTTTGAGGTGTCAGGAATATGGCACTAAATAAAACCGACAGAAATCCCTACCCTCTCAGAGATTACTTTCTAGTGGGGTAAGGGAAGATCTTTGTATGGCCATTGTAGGCCATTGTGAGACTTTGGATTTTATTCTGAGCAGTATTGGGACTCAGGGAAGGGTTTTGAGCAAATGAATGACTTAAACAGATTTAGCTTTTTAAGAGGATCCCACTGGCTGTTGTGTTGAGGATAATTTATAGGGACAAATGCACAAGAGTAGAAGCAGGGGGATCAGTTAGGAGGCTGCCACAATAATTGAGGGGAGAGCTGATGATGGCTTGGACCAGGATGGTAGTGGTGCAGGTGTTAGGAAGTGACTGGAATCCACATTCTTCAGAATGAAACACAGTGACATTTCAAGGGCTAGAGATATGCTGTTGTTTTGGGGGGTGTGAAATGTGCCTCAAAAAACGGCAACCAAAAAATCTTTGTAGGCATAGAGTGGTTTTCATTAAAACAATAACAGCAGCAGCAACAACAAAAAGATAAAAAATGAGACTCAAATTCTATGAACCTGTAAAGAGCATCTGTGTCAGTTATTAATTTATTACCTCTCAGTTCCATCTCCATCCTTCATTGTTTGCTCTGAGATAATGGGCCTGGACCTTGAAATATTTCTTCTGTGCAGCAAGAACAGTAATGTTGATAGAAAGCACTGGAGGGACATTGGAGGAGGAAGGGGGCTATTCTTGCTGGTTCCAGTATGTTCAGCTCATCAGTCTTCCACTCTGAAACTGGCTGATGAATACTAATAGTGTTTGCCAAGTTACGTAAGTTGTAGGGGTGCCTGGGTGGCTCAGTCGTTAAGCATCAGCCTTTGGTTCAGGTCACGATCCTGGCGTTCTGGGATTGAGCCCCGCATCGGGCTCCCTGCTTGGCGGGAAGCCTGCTTCACCCTCTCACACTCCCCCTGCTTGTGTTCCCTCTCTCGCTGCCTCTCTCTCTGTCAAAAAAATTATAGAATAAAAATCTTAAAAAAAAAAGTTACGTAGGTTATAGGCAGCATGGTGAATGATAAGTCATTATGCGTTCTACTTCTGTGATCCAAATAAGCCACATAACAACAGTACCACCGTCGCATTCAGCTCGGTCATGAAGGTGGTCTGGATACTGTGATCCACTAATCCACATGAGATGGTTTTAGCTTTTTCCTGTTGCTCAGGATGAATGCCGTCTGTTTTTGCCCTGCTCTTCTCTCAGAACCAACAAAGGGCAAATGAGCAGGACTAAAAATAGCTCTGATTGTCCCACGCCTGAAGTGGAAGGGCCAGGCGCTTCACACTTCCCCTCAATATAAGTGACCCACGTGTTTCTCTTTTGTCTGCGTCTGTTGTTAATGTTTCTCTGAGCAACTCTCACTCCACGCCATTCCTGGTTTTGCTGGGTAGGTCCCTCTGCTTTGTGGTTCAGAAGGTTGACAACAGCTCATTTCATTTCTTGGTGCTACCGCGTCTCAGGGCTAGATTCCATTCTGTTATTCATTTCTGCTTGTTGTACGGAATTCCTGAAATGATCCATGTCTCTATCTGATACTACCCCTGTGTCTGTAACATACTTCCCAAGCCATATTCCTGCCATGTCCTAGATCAGATGTCACTGGTTTTCCGTGTACAAATGGGATTGGCCCTGCCTCTCTTGAGTCTGGTCTCTGATTATGGATCCTTGCCTGGAATTCAGTACCTTTATTCCTTTTTTGCTCCTATTATCTTCCTGTTAACTCTCTGCCCCAGTTCAGTATCTTCTTTGCTTCCTCAGGCTGAGTATCCAGTGCCACTGCTTGGAAGCAAAGAACTAACTCTGATATGGTCTAATTACATTAGTTGTCAATCTAGAGCCTAATAAATCATCTGGGGTTTATCACATCCCATTTTTGTATGGGAACATAGCATATACCAAGGTAGTGACAGTGGTTACCTATGAATGGTGTGATTGTGGGTTTTTAAAATTCTCTTCTTTCTTATATTTTGGGGATTAAATTTTCTACAATGAATATGTATTACTTTTGTTATAAGAAAAAGAAAAGTTATTTTTAATTTGAAAGTGTATATAACCCTCAACACTTGAAAACAATGGCATGAATTCCTGGTTTTTAATACTAAAATTTCCATGAAAGAAATTCTTCAGAGTTAACCTCACTTAGCTGTGATCTAGGGAGGGAAAACTTTTCAGACTCTCTGAAGGAGGTAAATCTTATTTTTATCATTTTTCCTTGTTTATTTTCATTGCCATATGCACAGCTCCAAGGAAAACTTATCTTGAACGTTTGAACTTCCTGAACACATCTTAGTTAGAATAAATAGGCTTAGTTGTTAGAGAGACCTCAGGGGCTTGGTGTTATTGAGATTTTGAATATATCCTTCATTTTGGAAGACAGGCCTATAATAAGGACATGCCTACTGTTGTCTTGGGACCTCATTTGCAAGACTTTCCTATCAGACCTGCAGTTGGGACAGGGTTCATGTGCCAAGGTATACGATGAAAAATAACCAGACCCAAAATAAACCAGGCAATAGGACAAGTTTTGAATTTTAATGCATATTAATAGTGTTTACCCCATCCCGGGGCTGCATTTCAAGGACAGATTGAAAGGTAAAGGTAGATATTTGGAGGTGTATTTTACTGGGTGACTCTGTTATGGTGCAATAAAAGCTGACAACAGCTGCGTTGGACAGCAGTTACCTAGGGGCTCACTTGCCATTAGTTTATTTTTGAATCCATGGAGCATAGGGGTTAAGAGCATAAGCTCTGAAGCTGAACTATGTGAGTCTGACTCTGTCACTTACCAGGTGAGTAACTTTGGGTAAGCTACTTACCCTATCTGTGCCTCAGTTTCATCATATAAAATAGGGATAATGGAATCTCAGAGTTGTTGTGAGGATTAAATAAATTAATAGGTGTAAAGCATTTAGACTGGCCCTTGGCACATAGTAGATGCTGTAGGTGGGTGAGCTGCTATTGTTGTTGTTGTTTTTATTCTTTGGGGAACTGGGTAGAGGAGGAATTGTTGAGACTGCGGTATGGCAGACATTTTTGTTTGGTTGAATCAACCATCACTCTCAATCCTTCTTCTTCTCGGGTGCCTGGGTGGCAGTTGGTTAAATGTCTGCCTTCAGCTCAGGTCATAATTCAAGGGTCCTGGGATTAAGCCCCACGGTGGGCTTCCTGCTCAGCGGGGAGTCTTCTTCTCCCTCTACCCCTCCCCCCTACTTGTGATCTCTCTCTCTCTCAAATAAATAAATAAATAAAATCTTTAAAAAATGTTAAAAAAAATTAATCCTTCTTTTTTTTTTTTTTTTTAAAGATTTTTACTTATTTATTTGACAGAGAGAGACAGCCAGCAAGAGAGGGAACACAAGCAGGGGGAGTGGGAGAGGAAGAAGCAGGCTCCCAGCAGAGGAGCCTGATGTGGGGCTCGATCCCAGAACGCCGGGATCACTCCCTGAGCCGAGCCGAAGGCAGACGCTTAACGACTGAGCCACCCAGGCGTCCCCTAATCCTTCTTCTCTTACCCATTTCACCGTAGAGGCAAGAAGAGCTAACATTTGCTCTTGCAATTGTCCTTGCAGCAAGGGATGGGCATACACAGAGCCTGATGCAGGAGACGTCAGTGAGAGTCTATGGCACAGTTTCTTTGGATGCTTTTGGTTTCCGTATAAAAGGGACAGTTGCACATGTCACAGCCCACCCTCTTACTCTTGTTTGGAACATAGATGTAATGTCTGCCAGTATAGCAGGCATCTATCATCCACAAGGTGACAAACAAATGGGAAACTAAGAGAATCTCAGAAATACTAGCTCTAACATCTGGAAGCCTGATGTACATTAAATTTGAGAAACCCTGTCCTCAGGTGTTGACTTACTGAATTCATTTTGTTGGACACTCAGCAAGCATTTACTAAAGCACTATAATCAGGCACTGTGGATACAAAGATGGGTAGAACAACAACTTTTCCCTTGAGGGGCTTACATTCTGGTGGGAATTTCAGTACAAGGTTGCTTACAAAAATGTTAGCAAAGCATCAGGCTGATCTGGGAGATGAAGAAACTCTCTCTAGATGGGAAGGATATTTCAGTCTTGCAGTTCCAATTGAATAGATGTTTTTACCCTGCTTACTTGACTCCGTGGATGTTCCCTCTCGGTATTTGTGAATGTAATATTTAAAATAGTGTTATCCCCACTGAATAAAATTTCATGGCAGCATATTTTATGGAGCTAATTCCATAAAGCCAAGTCAATGCCTTAATCAGTTTTATTTTAATCAGTTATCAACAGGGCACCCACCAATGAGGAAAAAAAAAGTGAAGAAACAGGACCAAGGGTGCAGGTGGAGAGCTCACTTTGAACTAAAAGAAAGGAGTAAAGATTGGTGCATACCTTAATGTTCCCAGTAAGGCAGGAGGCAAAGTCCTCTGCTGAGTAGCAAGCGTAGTTGAGGTCTGGGGTAGGTAGTGGGCTGTGGAAATAATTAATTTGGCTGGCCTGCAGGCTTTTCCACCTCCTTTCTGGTAATAATGCCCTCCTTCACTTGGGATTTGGCATGTGACCCAGACTGAGTCATTAACTGAAATGAGGGAAGCCTGGTGTAAGTGTAAGTGAATACAACCAGAAGGGCAGTTTGAGTCATATTAAATTTAAACATGTCTATTACACATCCAAAAGGAGATGTTAAGTAGAGAACTGGATTTATAAGTTGGCAGTTGGATGTATAAGTTCAGAGCTTAGGGAGAGGGTAGATGCCATCTGAGTAGATGGCATGTAATGACCTAGAACTGGATGAGATCACATAGGTAATAAGTCCCTATACATTGGAGAGATGGCCAAACAAGGAGTTGGGGCATCGTTTAGCTCTCCAAGATAGGGTAGGGAAGGAGAAAAAGGTCTGAGCTAGGAAGAAAGTTGGAGAGTATGGATTTGATGAAAGGTATGTTAAGAAAGTGAAGAAGGTGGGAGGAATTCTCTGTGCAAATGATGCTTGAGGTCATGTAAATTGAGGGCTGCATTGACATTGGATCTGTCAAGGTGAATGTCATTGACTTTGACAAGGGTAGTTTTATTGGAGAGGTGGAGATTTAAAGTCACATTAGAGTTTGTTGAAAGAACGTAAGAAATAGGAAGATCGTTAAGAGAAGGAACGGAATGAAGGGGGGGTAAACAGAAGGGGGAATGAACCATGAGAGACTGTGGACTCTGGGAAACAAACTGAGGGCTTCAGAGGGGAGGAGGGTGGGGGATTGGGATAGGCTGGTGATGGGTATTAAGGAGGGCACGTATTGCATGGTGCACTGGATGTTGTATGCAAATAATGAATCATGGAACATTGCATCAAAAACTGGGGATGTACTGTATGGTGACTAATATAACAAAATAAAAATTATATAAAAAAAGATGCATAGAGTGGATTGAAAAAGAGAGGAAGCATAAGTAATATATTCAGGGGAGCAGAGAAAAGGTGTAGTAATTGAAGGATGGATGTGGGATTAGGGGAGGGTTTTTGTTTTGTTGTCCTTTTTTATTGTTTTGCTTTTTAGTAGGGAAATAGTACATCAGGCATATATGCTGGTGGAATGTTCCTATAGCAAAGGGAGAATTGAAGAGGTGGGACAGAGAGGGAAGAACTGTAATAGCAAAGACCTTTAGAAGGTAAGAGGCAATGGGAATGGTATCAAGTGGAGGGTGTGGACTTAGGGTCAGGGACAGTTCACCTTTTGACACTGAGATGAGGCAGAGCATGTGGTACAGATGAGGCTAGGTTGGTAAAATTACTGATAGGGAAATGAGGCAGTTTTCCGTTGATTGCTTTTAGTTTCTTAGTGAAGTAAGGAGTGAGATTATTAGCTATGGGATTAATTGTGGTGGTTTCTTAAGGTAAGGTAGACAATCAGTTTGGATAATGTGAAGAATATAAAGAAATTGACCACTAGTGTTGGAAAAGTTGAGGTTATTGTTGACTTTGACCAGAGCCTTGACCAGGCATTTTGTAGGGGTAAGGCAGGTAGTGCCGAGGCTGGGGAAGGAACTCTTTCATGAGGAGCAGGAGCTCTGTGCTTTTTCTCTTCTCCTGCTGAGAACAGGATTCAGACTGGAGGAGGAACAGGTGGCAGCAATGACAGTGGTGGTTGAGGATGTTACCAGTGAGAAAAGTTGAGAGAGGAAAAGTTCTTTTTCTGCTCTGGTTCCTAAGTGGTACCATGTAAGCCTCGTACTTCATCTACCTGTGCAGAAGAAGAAGCCTGACTCCAGCAGGGGAGAAGATACCCCGAGGAGGGCTAAAGCAGGCAACAGAGAGAGAGAGAGTTAGGGACACATCATGTGTACTGCCCCATACAGCTGTGCCATCCATTTGTCCTCCCATGGTTTTCAAACTTCAAAAATATACAAAGAACACCCAAATGAGAACAAGAAAAGGCTATTTATTCAAAGCTTGCTATGGCAAAGGAGTCAGCCATCATCACTTTTGTTTGGCAGAGACTCAAGGGCAGAGTCAGAGAAGTGGGAGGGCTTTATATTGGAAAAATGGAAAGGCTTCAGGTATGCCATAATTGGAGGTTGTTGGCATGGGACTTCCTGTGTGATTGATAGGGGAACATACTTCATTTTGTCTGGTTGGTCTTAAGTTGGAAGCAGGTAAAAAAATTAGGGAAGTAGAAAGTTACCAAGTCTTGAAATTTTGAGGCCAATTGCCATGGAGGTTGTTGTTTGACTCCTGGGGTGGTTGCCACAGAGATTGTGGATCGGAGTTCTCTTTTTATATGTGATCTGGCAATTGTCTGTTTCCATATTCAGTTTCTCAAAGCCTATATATTTTCTTTTTCCTTAAGCTAGTTTGCATTGGGTATGTGTTGTTGACTGAAAGAGTCCTGATTACTATGGTGAAGGAATTTGAGGGCAATTTGAAAATGACATGGGAGGTTGGAGGGCTGGATGTGTGAGCAAAACAAACCCCAGAGATGATAATCACCATTTTGAACATCTGCCTTCTACCAGGACTCTACATATCTCATTTCATTTAATCCTCAATAACCCTGTGATATAGTTAGGGTTATTTCCTCCATTTTTCAAATGGGGAAATGGCCTTACAGTATGCAAGTAAGTTCCTTCAAGTTAGGCAATGGCAGGGATTCACTCTTGGGTCCTCTGTTCTGAGGTTCAGTGTTTCTGCTCTCAGGTTCTGCTACTTAGGATCAAATTGGAAATGGATTTTTCTCCTTCCAGATCCCCAGCTTGTGACCCCATACCATGAGACTCAGAAGGACACCTATGGATTGTCTGCATGTTTCCTGCATCATATTTACAGGATTCTTATGAACATGTGTTAACACATCCTTTGTGGCTGATTCTTTGGGTGGATGTCTAAGTTGTGACCCTGACTTTATAAAGAGAAGTTGTGATGTGGATGAAAGCTTAATTTTGAATCATTGATCAGTGTTTTCTCTCTTCCCCATCATATCTTTTCGAAACTTATACGGAGTTCAAAATGATTTATTGATGTTAACAATGATTATGATGGGCAATTCCACCATGCAAATTGATCTATAAAGTTCACATTGTATGGTCCAAGAGACATCATGTTTTGATGGTAGTGGGTATGTGTTAAAATAAATGCACAAACGGAAAAAAATTTTGGTGTATTATTGAAGGAGCGTTTGTTGAGAAAGTTATTTTCAAATGTGAGGAGGAAAGTCTGTCCCTTGGGAGGGCTGTGGTGCAGAGAGGGAAATAGTCTTTATATGAGGGTGGAAGAGTTTGTTAGAACCAATTAGAGACTGACTGGCACAGTTTGAGGGCTCTGCTCTGCTCTCCATTCAGACCAGGTCACATTGCTTTAGCCAAGAAAGAACATGTATTTGTTTTGTGTTGTTTTGTACATCCAAGTAATCTCCATGGATGATTAGGAAAGTTTATTGCTTCCTGGATCTTGATGGAATAATGGAAACAAACCCATTTTTCCTCTTCTGTGAGATCCTTGTTCTGAATTCTCGATGTTCTGCTATTCCCCCTCTCCCTCCTTTAAAAATCATTCTCTCTTAGAAACTTGTGGTAAAGATGACATGTTTATTATGTGCAGGTGATAAAATAATTGATGTCCCTAATGAGGCACTCTTGGTTTTCAAGACATAGAGAAATTTTTCTTTTAGGATTTGTATGATTTAGTAGACTTAACCTAGTTTTGCACATCACTACATTCCAGGAGAGGGAGGAAAGCTGCACCTGGAGAGGTTAAAGTGACCGACAGGGCTGGTCCAGATCCTCAGACCTGTGAATTTGTTGTAGTCTATCGCATGTGAATTTGGTTAACACCTCATTAATTTATTAAAGCCAGGGAACAAAAAGCTCAATAAAATAATGGCTGTGTTCCCGGAATAATTTTCCACAGATGGCTGACTGAATCTAGTAAACAAAACAAAACAAAAATCAAGGGTATCATTTGGTCTGTTGTTGATGGTAGCCTCTAAAATTTCATATTCCCCTTTTAATGCCTTGGAAATGGGCCGAATAACCAGTTAGCCTTCCTGCAGTAATTAGTATTGGTTTCAGTAATTGTTAATACAGCTATTTTGTGATAATGGACAACGAGCGTTAGACCCAGGAACCTTCACTGGATTTTATCTACTCAAAGTCACAACTGCTTCTTCTTCTTTTTCTCCTCCTCCTTCCTCTTCTTCCTCCTCCTCCTCCTCTTCTTTTTCCTTAAGATTTATTTTATTTATTTTATTTTATTTTTTAAGGATTTATTTATTTATCAGAACGAGTAGGGGGAAGGGCAGAGGGAGAGGGAGAGAGAGAATCTCAGGTTGACTCCATGCCGAGTGCAGAGCCCATAGCAGGGCTGGATCTCACAACCTTGAGACCACAACCCAAGCAGAAACCAAGAGTCGGAGACCCAAGCAGCTGTATCACCCAGGCACCCCTAGATTTATTTATTTATTTGGAAGAGAGAGAGTATGTGCATGTGAACATGGGGAGGGGGAGAGGGAGAAGGAGAGAGACAGACTCTCCACTAAGTGGAGAGCCCATCGTGGGGCTCGATCTCACCACCCTGAGATCATGACCTGAGCCGAAATCAAGAGTTGGCAGCTTAACGGACTAAGCCACCCAGGCGAACCCATAGGGGCTTTGTTTGGGGAGATTTTACCTGGTGTCCATATGGGTAGATGTCCCTTAAGATGAGAACATGTAAGCTTTAATGTGCAAGCATCCTTTGATGTAAAGCAAGGATATTGGTATTTTTTTTTGAAGTGAGCAACTGTGGGCTTGCTTTAAAAGTGATGAAAATTTTTCATACATCTAAACTAATATTGATAATATCAACAGTAGCTAAATAACTCACCATATACGCACCATTCAGCTTAAAAACTAGAACATTCCCTTTAAGTTTTAACACCTGCCATGTAAATCTCTCTCCTAGTCTCATTTACTTTCTAACTCACACATACTCCTTCCCCATGAAACCATTGTCTTGAATTGTATGTGTATCATTCCACTGATTTTTAAAGTATTTTTCCATATATGTATTATCTATAAACAATAAATTTAGTTTTGCATTAAAACAGTTTCACAAAACAACAATTGCTCTTATATAAGTTGCTTTCTCACCCCCTCAGTGTAATGTTTGGCAGTTGGTATTTGTTTGTTTAATAATTCTGCAGTGTACAAATCAAGGGTTATGTGTCCAGTGCAGAGGGAAATGCAGACACAAAATGAGTGAAGTCTTGGGAAATAGACTTTGTGAAGAGAAACAAAGGTATTGGGCTATTGTATACGCAAAATAACGGATGGTTGGGAATGTTATAAAAACAATGCTCTTATCATGGATTTTTATGAAAGACTCTGGTTTTAAACATACGTGGATTCAAATCCTACCTTCATCACTTACGGGAGTTCCAAAGGAATATTGTCACTATTTCACCTTTGGAAAAAGTAGGTGAGAGTCATTATGAAGAAGTTTAGGTTAAGACGTTGAATGTGTCATATGGATTTGAATGTTTTCTTTTGAATAAAACATTATCAACCTCCCAGACATTTGTCCTAGAAAAGTTGTTCACACTGCAAATATTCTGTCCTGAGGTCTTGGTAGGGTATGGGGGTTGAGCTGAAATGGGGAAGGGTGGTGGTAATGAGGCACTTCCTTTCCTTTTCTCCTTCAACCTCCTTCCTTTTTATAAGTGAGTAGTAATGCGACCTCAATTCACTCGGGCTTGGTGGATGAATTAGGGAAAATTTGAATGTGTCCTATTTCTTACTTCTCTGGCTGGTTCATTGAAATCACTCGGAACAACCGTATACTGGCTATGTAATCTTTTTTTTTAATTTTTTTTTATTATATTATGTTAGTCACCATAGAGTACATCCCTGGTTTTTTGATGCAAAGTTCGATGATTCTTTAGTTGCATATAACACCCAGTAATCTTGCCCTTTTAAAGTCTTTGTTTCCTTGTCTGTGACATAGAGATCCTATCTGAATTGTGATAAAGACAAATGAGGGGCGCCTCAGTGGCTCAGATGGTTAAGCATCCAACTCTTGGTTTTGGCTCAGGTCATGATCTGGGACATGAAATCAAGCTCCTCATCAGGCTGCATGCTTAGTGCAGAGTATACTTGTGATTCTCTCTCCCTCTCTCTCTGCCCCTCCCCAACTTTGCATCTGCTATATCTCAAATAAATAAATTTTAAAGAAAAAAAAAGACAAATGAGATGGTGCTTGTAAAAATGCTAGGTGCAATGCCTTACTCGTGGTTGTGTTGTTATTATTATTGTTACTGCAATTACTTGTTTTAAAGGCTCCGCTCAGGAGTCACTGAACTATTGAACTCCTTTCTGACCTTCCTCTGGCTCTGTGCCTCTTCTCAAATCTCTTATGTGGTTTTTTTTCTTTTTTAGAGATTTTATTTATATATTTGACAGAGAGAGAAATAGTCAGTGAGAGAGGGAACACAAGCAGGGGGAGTGGGAGAGGAAGAAGCAGGCTCCCGGCGGAGGAGCCTGACGTGGGGCTCAATCCCAGAACGCCGGGATCACGCCCTGAGCCGAAGGCAGACGCTTAAGGACTGCGCCACCCAGGCGCCCCTCTTATGTGGTTTTTTTGTTTTGTTCTGTTTTGTTTTTTGAACAGTGTTTTTAGCATTTACTGCTTATGTCAGTTATAGCTTTTATCATTATAGTACAAAGCTTGCATACTTTTTTGTCTTTCTCACTAGCCTGTGAGTTTTTATGGCATGATTAGATAAAAATATCCCTTTAGATATGAATATTATATTTACTAAATATGATTTAAAAGTCTGAAAAGTTAAAAAATTTACATTACCAGTTTAGTTGAAAATCCATTAAATAAATCTGGGGAAAATCATTCTCATGTCTGATGAACTGCTTTCATAATTAGCAATCCAATGGCTATAGCTGTAAATGGGAGGAAAAATTGTTGACGTTCTTAACAAAAGAAGGCATTTTAAAACCGTTTTTGGCCATCCATTTTCATGAGAGATTGGGGTCTTCATTTTTTTAAACAAAGAAGTGAAGCTCAGGGTGGTTAAGAAATTTATCCAAGAAAATTTTAAGGGGGGCAAATCACAGTTACAAATTTTATATTACCTCTTAATTTGTTTAAAAATTTCTAGTCTGCTCCAGTGGGCACAGGTCTTTAGACACTAAAACATTTGGAGTGTCTTAGAGGGTCCACATCTGGTGCCTTCAGTGAGTAAGATGCTCTAGGCTGTGAATTATAGTTAGAATGTGTTTTACAATGAGCAGTTGCCTTTATGTGAAATTTCTAGGTGTAACTTAATGGTCCCTTTACATAGGCCCACCTCCCTTTTGGGTTAGCTCTCCCTGCTCCTTCCTGAGAACCCTCTCCAGCAGGAAGAGGAGGAAGGCGAAGCAGTCATGTGTAGGGATGAGTTTAGGTCCTATTTGCATAGCTGATCAAGGGCAAGGAGTCCAGTGTGACTCAAGAAGAGTCAGGGAGTTATACAGAGAACCAAGGCAGTCTGTTTTTCCACAAAACATGCCCGGAGCGAGACAACATCCACTGAAAGTAACATCAGTAAGTGGCATCAGTTATCAGAGGGGCTCAAAGGATTTGTGAATACTTGCTCGCTGAGCTGAGAGCCAAACCTACGTTGTATCTATGGCTCATTTAAAGAGTAAGAAACTGAATTTTAGCAGGTTTGATCCGGTGACTCAACGGGGAGTTGGGGAATGGACAAGAACAGAGCCCATGTTCTAGGTCTTCTCACTCAAAATAACCGTGGTGGAGAATGGGTGTTGGGAAGTGACAGTAAGCATCATCGTTATCTTTATGACATCCATTGGCCATTATATTGAACTATGGGGTTATAGAGAGGGGAGAGGTAGTTTTTATCCTAGAGGAGCTTCCAGTTAAGTTTGGGAGCTTTGGCTCATGTGCAAAAACGAGAAGTAGATGAAACTAGCATATGCTAAGTGCCAAAATAAAGAATCCAGACAGGAAGCTCAGAGGAGAGAACTATTGCCTGGACTGAGGCAGTCAGGGAAAACTTTATGGAGAAAGACCTCAAGGGGGTTTGAGGAAAGATAGGACCTAGGGAGAGATGTGGGCAGGTAATTTCCAGGCTGGAAGACTTGAGGGGAGTAGGGGAGGTGCATGGTGTCTTTTAGGGATCTCCTGTGGGTATCACGACTGAGAGGGAAGTGCCACCTGAAATGAGTTTTTAGAACCCCTTTAGAGTCTTTCTGATAAGGTAACAAGCTATCTTTTCTCTGAATTCCTTGAAGTGTAATTTCTTTCGGTCTGAGCTAACTGCCAGACCCTGGCCAACAGTCCCTTCCATGACTGTTTTGATGACCAGCCTGAGGTTCCACTTTGCTCGTTGAATTTTTTTTTTTTTTTAAGATTTTATTTATTTATTCAACAGAGATAGAGACAGCCAGCGAGAGAGGGAACACAAGCAGGGGGAGTGGGAGAGGAAGAAGCAGGCTCCCAGTGGGGGAGCCTGATGTGGGGCTCGATCCCATAACGCCGGGATCACGCCCTGAGCCGAAGGCAGACCCTTAACCGCTGTGCCACCCAGGCGCCCCTCGTTGAATTTCTTATTGGGCACAGTTCTGTGGAGAGGAGCCGTCCCACTCACTGCTTCCTCTTCCCAAGTGGAGAAATTGTCCATGCCTATAGGAAGGGGACTGAAGCAAATTGAGGTAGTGCGGTTTTGTGAAAATCAAAAGAAGGATTTTAAGGAGAGAACAGTCAACAATTTTGACAGATGCAGAGAAGTCACGGAGAATGAGGCTCTATGTGTCTGATTTTTCTATGTTCAATAAAGTACAATTACATATTAGTTTATTCTTAAATTAGGGTGATGCAGATAATATGATTCAGCCATTGCCAGCTGTCCTGCACAAGCTCAAATAAACTTTCCTATGATTCTTATAAATGTTAAAAAAAGTTGTTAAAAAATTCCACCATTATCTGTATTGTAAAATTTAAATTCTGCTTTTAAAAAAATTCTGCTTCAATCTGTCCTCCTTCAAGATGCATGTATCTGGTGCATGTGTTCTGTAGGCTTTTGTTATGTTAAAGAGTTACAATGGTCTGTTATCAAATTAAGTGGCTTATTTCGGCATTAGGCAGATGGGTATGATTGGTGTTAACGTTCTGAGAGAAATTTATGGAAAACAGAAGGAGGACTATCAGTGGAAGAAAAGACCCAGTTGATTTCCCAGTTAGGAAAAGTCCAGGAATAAATCAACGGGAAGGAGAGATGCTTTGAGTAGGGAAGTAGAGGAAAAGTGAAATGAACATATTTTTTTGGGGAAATATTTAATTGTAATGGAAACTATTAAAGAAAAAATTGTTAAATTCAATTCAATACCAATATCACAGCAACTAATTTTTAGTTTTTGAAATATCCTGCCCCTGCCACGTTAAGTCACTGTCCATAATCATGCATTTTTAAAAACATTGTTATAATATAGGGAACATAAAATGAAATATCCTGCCTTTGACTTAAGATGCGCCTGACATATGTGGATATTTCTACTTAGTCTCTGTACTTGACTTTCAAAGTTGCACTGAAAAATTCCGGCAGGCATTTCCTTTCTATTCCTGCATCTGGCCAGTGACCTGTTTTTCTCTCTGACGGTTGTCATTGCACAGCCCAGGGGCAGAGCCAGTGGGAAGTTTGGGTTTAGGATCTTGAAAATAATTACTTGTGGTTGATCTTGCCAGGGATATGCTGTCAGTGGGCATGCCATGCCATGAAACAAGAGAAACAGGATTTTAGAGCATAAGAGAGAGGAGCTCACAGGAAGCAGGAGAGGTGCCAAGGCAGGGTGGTGGTGGTGGCGGCGGTGGTGGGTGTGGTCGGAGTGATGGGGGGTGTTGGGGGTGAGGGGGGCTGCTGGGGAAGATGGCTTCATTTTTCATCCTTGCCCTTTCTCTCTTTCTCTTTCTGACTTTCTCTTTCTTCCTACATTCAAATTTTCTGCATCCCTCGTTGCTTATCCTCTCATTTGCTCTGTTTCCATCTTTATCTGTCTCTCTAGGGTCCTCCCCCTGCGCTTAGTGTAGTTCAGAGATTCTCAGCCCCATCAGTGTCTCCCTTTTAAATACATATTTTGTACCATCCCCTTTATTTTCTTGAAATTAAATTTATAGATCATAGAAGCTCAAAACACATAATTTAAAAAATCAATATGATGTCTAACTGTAATATAAAGAATAAAAAGAAATCAGTTTAAAATAAAATGATGCACACATACAAGTGCTCACGTACAACCGTACTAGAAGTCTTATTGCAAGAGACAGACGCTTGCACCTACTGGTGATGAATGTGCTTGGTTTTAAAGGAAGCAGACATCATTCATCTGGATATTGTTGACACTAAGAATATTTGGCAGTGTGCAATAAGGGTTAGAGAAATGCAGTGTCTTCTTTTCAAGGCATCTCTGGCTCCTTCCCATTAAATGCCAGTTGCACTCCATGGTCGTTGTGATGATCCAAACTGCCCCAATAAAGTTTTAAGGACCTTTAGGGTGTGTTTCCACTTCATTGAAAATTACCCCTGTGTTGAAAGGAAGGCTGAATTCTGAGCTTAGGAACTTGTACCCAAGTCCCGTCTTTCTCCACCTATGTCTTGGTGAACAGAACCAGTGGGGTTTTCATGGTTGTTGGCACTTTCTGATTGGTGTTTGGGAAGGGCTGCTCGAGTGGGAGGCAATTCTCTAGGGAGATCCTTCTCTTTGATTTCTGTGACACAGTCACACTGTGTCCTTGCCCTGGTGTGCATGCATCATCCCTTCTTTTAGAAAGCAAGCCTCCGGGGCACCTGAGTGGCTCAGTCTGTTCAAGCATCTGCCTTTGGCTCAGGTCATGATCCAAGGGTCCTGGGATTGAGCCCTGCGTCAGGCTCCCTGCTCAGTGGGGAGTCTGCTTCTCCCTCTGCCTCTCTGCCTGGCTTGTGCTTTCTCTCTTGCTCTCTCTCTCTCTCAAATAAATAAATAAATCTTAAAAAAAAAATAGAAAGCAAGCCTCCTCTCTCCTTCAGCCATGAGGTTCTGAACTCCACACTAGAATGCTCGGATACATAGTATAGTACATAGTATAGTATGGGATTCTGAACACAGTCCCCTGCCCTCTGAGCCACAGGAGGGCGCTTACCACCCAGCCTGGGCCAATCAGAATGCTTCTCTGGGACTTTTCACATCAAAATTGATGGAGAAGAATTCTCTCATCTGGCCATGATGCTAGATGGTATGAGTTCAGATGCTTCTAGAAGTTGTAGTTCTAGTTTGTGGAGAGAGCTGGCATGTGGAAGCAGAAATAAGAGAGATACTGATATCTAGTAGCAGTCTTTGAGGTGAGCAGCATCCCTGTCCCATTCCCTCCTTGCCCATGCTAATTTGAATTGTATTTCTGAGATGGGAAACCCACAGAATGCTGACTAACACAACTGCATTTCCACACAGTCCTGCCCTTATCCAGGGCTGTGGTGGGATGCAGTTCTTCCAGAGCTGTCCTGTACCATATGGTAGCTACTAGTCACATGTAACTTTTTGTAAATACACTTCAATTTTTGGCAGCTGTTTTAGGTTCATAGCAAAATTGAGGAAAAGATACAGAGATTTCTCACCTACTCCTGCCCCCACACATGCACAGCCTCCCCCAGTATCAGTATTCCCCACCAGAATGGTACAGTTGTGACAATTAATGAACCTACGCTGACACATCGTCATCATCCGGAGCCCATAGTTTACAGTTCAGTCTCGGTACAGTTCAGTCTGTGGGTTTGGACAAATGTGTAACGACATGTCTCCATCATTATAATATTGTACAGAGTAGTTTCCACTGCCCTAAGAATCCTCTGTGGTCCGCCTGTTCATTTCTCCCTCCACCATAACTCCTGGCAGCCACTGACCTTTTTACATTCTCTATACACATGTAGTTTTGGCCACTTGAAGTGTGACTAGTCCAACTTGAGATGAAAGTGTAAAATAACACTCCGGATTTCAGACACTTAGTACTAAAAAAGTATAAAACGTTTCAGTAATTTTTATATTGATTGTAGTTACGGTGATACTCTTTTGGATCTTTTGTGTTAAATAAAATATATCATTAAAATTGATTTTCATTTGTTTCTTTTTCCTTTTTAAGTGTGGCTAGAAGAAAATTAAAAACCACGTATGTGGCTACCATCTGTGGCTTGCATTATAGTTCTTTTGGACAGCTCCGCTCTAGAATACCTACCCCTAATCCTTACTACTCTCCCATCTTTCCCAGTAATTGAGTCACCAGGTCAGTTTTGTAGATTTGTTTACAGAAGGGTTCCTATATGCAGATCTCAATTTAAAAGTATCCTGCTATTTGTGAACTTTGGCCAAGAGATTGGAGGGCTTTCAAAGAGCATGCACAGGCTCAGCTGTTAGTCCCTTACCAGTGCCTCTGTTTACAGTGATCAGCAGTGCCATGGCTTAACACTCCCAACTAATGACACACTGCTGGTTTCCAGCCAGTACATAGTGATTTTTTTCTATGAGAAGAAAGAAGCCTATAATCATGTCCCTTCACTCCATTGACATTTATTAGTGCTTTTCAAAAAGGCAGCGACATAGATTAAGGAATTCAGTTGCAGGCGCACTTTCTACCATATTTTAGAGAAACGTCGATGGAATGAGAGATTTTATGTGGCTGTCAGCACCTCCAGTTTCGTCATTGACGGTAATTGTGGGGTATATGAACATCAGAGATCCCTAAATTATTGCTTGACACCTCACACAAATTAGGTCCTGATTAGCCCCTGGCGACGTTTGGTAGTAATTGATAGAGGTGAACTGGCATACACATACGTGTGTGCTCTGGCACACATGGATACATGATGTGTGTGTATGTATGTCTACATACTCTAAAGTGTTCCTCATTCCTAGAAAGTGATCAAGGCCCCATAAGTGAACAGGTAGGGTCTACATCGTGATGAATTCACTTGTTCAGAGAAGTTGTAAGTCTTTACTGAGGGCTTCAGAGCTAAGCAGAGTGTGCTAAAATCAGTATATTCTTGATTGTTTGGGGGCTAGAGAGGGTAATAATCACTACCAGAGAACTTACTGCAGGAGTCCACAGGACCCTCACCCTAGCAGAGAATGGGAAAATGCTGGAAGATTTTGCTGCCGTGAGAAGAATACAGAATATTGAGTTACAAGATAAGACCTGGATTTGAGTCCTAGAAACCATCATTACTAGCTGCTATGACTTCAGGGATGTTGATTAGCATAGTTTTCAAACCTATAAAATAATAACGATGTTAATAATAATAAAAATAATGATCTCCAGGGGCGCCTGGATGGCTTAGTCAGTTGAGCGTCAGACTCTTGATCTCAGCTCAGGTCTTGATCTTGGGGTTGTGAGTTCAAGCCCTCTTCCCTCTCTGTTTAAGCCCTCCATACCTAGTGTAGAGCCTACTTATAAGTAAATAAATACATACACACATACATAAAAATTTAAAAAATTAATAATCTCCTACTTGTAAGGTTATTTAGAGGATTTGCAATGACATGTAAAAGCAATTTTATTAATGGAAAAATATCTTTATAAATAGTACTGAACTTCCTGATTAATAAATACTTTGGCTCTAGAGAATTGTTACTTATAATGTATACATATGGGGTAGCAGTTTCCTAAAAATTGAACATAAAGTACATTAGTAGTAAAATTCCACTAAACATTTAATATTTTTGGATTATTCTGAAGGCATGTTAGGTTTTTGACATGCCTTGTAACTCTTAATTGCCACACCTATTACCCTAGAAGATATGGGAGACTAGCATAATCAGTTAACCTTGGGATGAACAAAAGAAGACTTATCTATGTGTTTTTATTCATTCATTCATTCATTCATTCATTCATTCATTCATGTTTTAAGAAGATTTATTCATTTATTTGAGAGAGAGAGGGAGAAAGAGAGCGCCCAGGTGAGCGTGGGTATGAGGGGCAGAGGCAGAGGGAGAGAGAATCTTTTAAGCAGACCCAGTGCTGATTGGGGAGTCTGACACGGGATTCGATCCCAGGACCCTGAGATCAGGACCTGAGCCAAAACCAAGAGTTGGAGGCTTAACTAACTGCACCACCCAGGCACCCCTCTATACAGTGTTTAAAAGGGACCCTGTCCTTCCTATCATCTTCATAGATGCTGTAATGATAATCTGTAACTAAAACCTAACATCCATTGCGATTTGTTTAGCAGATTCCAGTAACTGCTGGGGTAGGTTAGACTGTAGAGCCTGGTCGGTGTTCAAGGATGGGATGCCTGGGATTTGGTTCAAGTTTGCTTTTACTTGATTTTCTCCTATGGTGGATTATCAGCGATATAAAGGATACACATAATATACAATCTGAGTGGATGTGGGTCCCATTGCTTCCTTTGTCTCTCATGGAGATGCCCTGAGAGTTGCTTGGCCTTGGCCAACCTTGGTAAGCTGAAATTCTGCCAGCTTGAAGAGCACAGAATCAACTGCCTCTTATACCTGGCATCCATAAATATTTTTATTTGGGCTTATAATGCAACAGTTTGCCCTCTCAGCAAGCAGAGTCTCTGAGGTCCAGGTTCTGGGACTCGAAATTCTTACTAGACCAGCACAGGAACAATATACTCTAGGCCAGGCTATGGGCTACCTTGTCCTTACAGGGACAGTTCTTTCATTGGCCGCCTGTGTGGACTTAGAGTATCTAAAACACATGCCTGGATTCATCTGCTTTAAATTCCGTTGTTTGGTTGAGACGGATAGCAACAGCATTAAACTTTCAAGAATTTGGGAGTCAGTTCTTTGGATTTACACTGTCCTTTCTCAGTGATTCTGTTTTAATATGTAATTCCCCTTGAGACGGCACCAGCATGTTATTGTGAATTAGTTTTTATCTGCTTTATTAGATTTCTTCCACAACGGGAGGCAGCATAAACACCTTGGATCCCTGTGGAATGAAATGAGGTTTAGAAAGGTGGGTGACTAGGCAGAAAGGGTAAGTAGAGGTCACTGCAAACATGTTTACCTCCTTTATGATTTTGTTTTGGGCCTGCCTGGCCAAGGTGACTGCTCCTTTGGCTTTCTCTACAGTCAGTCCTGCATTTATCCTCTATAAGCAAACCTAGTGGAATTGTTCACAGTGGAGCATTAGAGCCTGCTCCAAACAATAGCTGAGCAGGTGGCCCCAGCTGCTACCTCTCAGTCAGGTGCAGAGCTGCATTCACGTTGCTGAGAGGACACCCCTTCCCAAATAGCTTGTTGGTTTTTAAGGAAGGAGGCTTAGGTTTCTTTGTGTGCCCAGTTTGTCAAAAGTGGGTCAGGAATTCCCTCTATGCCCTGTTTTTAATCAACGCACATAGCTGAGTATCACTTTTTTCAAAGTGAGTTGGCAATTGAGCCCACGACTAGAAAAACTAATAGCCAAAGAAATTTGGAGAAATGTATAAATTCTCTCCATCCATCCATCCATCCATCCATCCATCCATCCATCCATCCATATATCCTTACTCATTTCACAAGTGTTTATATACTTATATACATATATACTCATTACTGTGCAGAGCAATGGTTAAATGCTATCAAGGATGTAGCAGTAAGTTATATATGGTTTCCACCATCAGGGATTTAATATGAGAGATAAAACATATGCACACTAAGCCTAAATAATCAGTGAGCAGTCATTTATAATCCACTGCCCATGTAACACATCTTTTCTATATTAAAAAGTTGAGAAGACACAGTCTCTATCTTTAACAAGCTTGTCTTATGTGACTGGATTAGTCATATACCAAAATAATTCTTAATAAAGGGATATTATGATACAAGACATGAAAAAGACACAAAGATAATGCCTTGGGCATGAGAGGGAAGGTCATGCATTTAGTTGTGTGGGACTGAGGGGAAGGGGGAAGTAAAGATCTTGAAGAAAGTGAATTTGAGCTGGGGGATAGAAGGTGAATTGGATTAGGAGAGATGAGGTACTGGGGGAGTAAAGAGAGAAGCAGGGAATCACGGGGCATGGTTAAGGAAGAATGAGATGTCCAGTTTAAATGATGTATAAGATGGTATGGAGAGGGGAGTAGCAGGAGAGCGGAACATTTGGAATCAGTGGGGAGCCACTGAAGGTTGTCGTGTGGGTGAGTGACATGAGAGGAGCTGAGCACTGGGAACTGGCAGCAATTCACAACAATGGAGTAGAGGAGGCAGCGATGGCAGATGGAGAGATGCATTCAGGAAGCAATTAAAATGGCTCTCAGAGGTGAAGAACGTTTAAAGTGGAGTAGAAGTTTCAGGTTTAGGGACCTTGTGGTAAAATCTATGTTATTTGGCAACTAATTAGGAAATACATTTCCATTATAATATTTAAAAAGAAGAATAGGAAATAGTTATTGAGCTCTCTTTATGTGACACACACTGTGCTAAGCTGGTTTTCTCATTTAATTTTCATGACAACCCTCTATGGTAGGGACTTTTATTATCTGCACATTACTGATGAGGAAATGGCATTTTTCTAGAGGCTAAGTCACTGGCTTAGGTCACTTAGCTTTACATGGCAGAGTCTGGATTGGAATCGCCATCAGTTAGCCAGCAGAGCTCCAATCAGCAGGCCACTCCTGCCTCTCCAGGCTACAGCCCAGTAGAAGAGCTTCTGCAAAGCCTTTATGCATATGGTTTTATGTTCTAAAACAGACAAAAAATGGCTAGATACTAAATAAAGATAAGATCACTGCTATTTTCCATATTTAAATGAATAATTTAAAATAACAGATGCTGTATAATTAATTTCCTTTCTATCCCTTGATAGACTGCCTGGGCTTAATTTCCATCCAGCTCTGTCAGTTACTAGCTTTGTGCTCTTGGGTAAGTCACTCAACTTCTCTATGTGCCTCGGTTTCCTCATCACAGCGAAGATAGTAATAGTACCCCCTTACGGGGTAATGGAACAGATTGCATGAGGTATCAGCTAAACCCTTTGAACTAGCTGCCACAAAGTATATGCTGTGTATAGTGGTTATCATTATTGGATTACTTGGGAGTTGCTAATTTCTGCCTCCTCACATTTTTCTTTTAGGGCCTGCTTCTGCTATCCTACCCCCCACCTCGTCAACCTACCTCCTCCATCAGCTCTTACACAGGTCTCAGTAACTTTTCTGTTGTCGAACGTCACAAGGTCCCAGTTCTAAGGCATCTTGTTTTACCTTTCCCAAGGTTTTGCAGTTAATGTAGGAGGCAGTCTGTTTTAATTGGCAATTATCTGGACACTGGAGTTAGACAGATGTAGTTTCAAATTCTAGTTTTGTCATTTAATCACTATTTGACCTTGGACAAGCTAATCTTGTCCTTCCTTTTATTAATTAAAGCAACGCTAGTTGCTGGAACCAATAAACTTCAAAGCACAGGCTTGATCCAGTGGAAGTTTATTTTGAGTGGAGAACAATGACAACAACAGCAACAGGTACTCCTGAGCAGAGAAGGGATGCAGGCACCTCTTCAGGCTGTGGTCTCTTGTGGAAGAGAAAGGAGAATGGAGAATGATGTGTGGGGCTTTTCAGGTCCAGAACTTGGAGTTGTTGCATCACTTTGACTCACTTAGTAAAGACAGTAAACATTTATTGTCACACTTGTGAGTTTGAAGGTTGGCTGCAGCCTGGCTGATCTTGGCTGGGCTTTGCTGGGTGGCTAGGGCTCAGGTCCACTCCCCATGTGTTTATTCTGGGGTCCAGGTTCAAGGGGCAGCAGCCATCTGAAGGAAGCTCTTCTCAAGGTGGTGGCAGGAGCATAGGAGGTGTATTCATATCCTAGGGCTGCCGTGGCAAAATACCACACACTGGGTGCCTCAAAATAACAGAAATGGATTCATTCACAGTTCCGAAGGCTAGAAGTCCAAAAATCAAGATATCAGTGGGGCCATGCTCCCTCTGGAGGCTCTAGGGAAGAATTCTTCCCTGCTTTCCCTAGCTTATGGTGGCTCCAGGTGTTCCTTGGCTTGTGGCAACGTAACTCCAACACCACCTCCATCTCCTATGGCCTTTTTCTCTGCAGGGCTGTGTCCTTTTCTGTCTCTCATTGGATTTAGGGTCCATCCTACTTTGGTATGATCTCATCTAAATCTTTACCATAATTACATCTGCAAAGCCCCTATTTCCAAATAAGGTCACATTCTGAGGTTTTAGATAGACATGAGTTTTTGGGGAGCACTATTCCACCCACAGAGGAGGAGAAGATGAACCAGGCAAGTACATCACATCTGCTTGTGATGGCCCACACAAGTCACATGGCTGAGCCCAAAGTCAAGAGGCAGGGAAGTAGACCCCACCCCTAGTGGAAGGAATTGCAGTCACTTGGCAGAGGGTATGGACATAGGGAGAGGTAAAGAAATGGGCCAGTAATTAAACCCATAACAAGAGCATAGTTTGTTGTGAGCCCAGTAGAGGCGATTGGTTGGTGGTTCTAGAATAGTTCCTGGACCTCCATATCCTCCTCCGTGTAATGGGTTTCTTTGGAAGTACATGCCTCATGGGAATTATGGTGATTAAGTGACAATATATGTGAGTGGCTTAGCACGGTATGTGGCACATAGTAAGCACTAAATTCATGTTGACGATTATTGTCTTCATGCGACTTCCGCTCTTCCTCTCCCATCTGCTTCACTTCTGTTTATTGTCTCTTATGTTTCCCCTCTTGCTAATTTTCACCAATACAAGTCATTTTCATTTTGCATAATTTACGTAAACCAGAAAAGAAATTTTCCTGGTGATGAATCCTGTTATATTAGAATTTAGAATAAAGGAGTCTCAATTATAGGGAGCGAGAGCTATTTAGGACATTAACTGGGAAGACAGTACAGAACAGTGGGCAATAAACAAGGCAGATGAGTGTTTTGACCTCCTGCAAGGGAGGTTGCTGTGTGTGGAAGTATTTGGCGAGGCTTTCACAAAGGCAGTGCGAATCGAGCTGAACCACTACCTTTTACAGAGCAGAAATGGTCCAGCTCAGTTTTGAAGCACAAGTTGATCAGGTAAAGACAATATGGCAAAGGATGCTGTGTCATCACCCAGGCTGGCCTCTTGGCAGAGAGAGAAGTACGGTTACCCCGGGAGTAATTACACTCATTTGGAATATGAGTTGTTCTATGCTAATGAGTCATATTTCATCATTTCCGGGAATTGATGCCAGGGAAAGGGACTGTTGTCGCTTAAAACCTTTTTATAAAAACTGTTTATTTGGTGGAGTCTTTATGCTGAACTTTTGTACCAAAATAATTTCTGCATGATGATTCACTACCCACCTACATGGCAGGCACAGATGCAGCCAATGTGAAATGATGTTAATGTTCATTGTTTTCATTTTAAAGAGCCAGTGTGCAGCTTTGGCTAAGGTCTCAGGATTTCTTGAGATTTCTGTGAATACAGGATTGCAGAACTGCAACCCAGGCAGTGTGATGGGAAAGGATGTGACTCTTTAAGGACTGCATGCTTAGCTGGGGTGCACAGGAAGCCTGAACACTGCATGTGGACCCAGGGACTCTTGTTTGTCTTTTGGCTGTGGGTAATGTTTGTAATTCTGAAAACAGAGAGCAATTGTTTCTACTAGTCGTATGGTTTCAAATTTCTGATGGTTTACATGTAAACTTCTATGTTAAAATGGTAAAATAGATTCTCCTGCACAGCATGAAACAGGCTTCACTGTGTATAACACACTGCTGTGCAAAGCAACACACTCTTCTGGCCAAGAGAAGTGGGTGTGGGTTATAAATAGGAAGCCCTTGGCTGAAGATGGAGAAGGGTCTCTTAGACTTTGGAGAGGGAAGTGGCCCCACCCATCAGAGGGCAGAGCTGGAAGAGGCCCTTGAGGGAGGTTTTGCACTTGGGTCACCTAGAGCGAGAAATCACCCTTCTCCCACTGATCTCTAGGTCCAGGAGATGATCATGTGCTTCTTGGTCCCTTGTCTACCATCCATGAGCCTGTGTGTGTGTGTGTGGGGGGGGGTTGTGTGGAGCAGGGGGTGGAAAGGAGGCTGGAATACCAAAACAAAGAGTAAGGTGTCGGTGATCCGCTCTCCCTTGTGCTCTGCCACTCTGTCAGTGGCATTCAGATGCATACGTTTGGCTTCTGTTTTTGATACTTGTAGCTAAACCCTTTGGCTTAGTTTCACTGTTGGCCGTTTTCCTAAACTCTGCAAGATGTGAGACTGCCCCAGTTCCGGGAACTGGTGACAGTGTTGGGGAAGAGAAGAAGGTGGTCTAACCAAATAGTGCTATCCTCCAACTCACCAAAATTTTGAGGTGCCGTTCTCCAGTTATAACACATGCACATCACAAACGTGACATTAAATATGTGTAAGCGCACTGTGTGAGTGGAGTGGGGCTTAACTTGGTTGACAAGCGAAGACTTCTAAGGGAGGCTGGAAGTGACTCTCTAATTGGCAAAGTGGGATGGAGGGTGATAAGAATCAGAGGTAACAGGAGAAGATGGGGTGGTAAAGGAAATAAAGAAGATCCTCATCCTCGAGTTGCCTTTCCACCATCCTGTGGGCTTCAGAAGGAGGCCAGCTGTTGACAGTGGCAGTGAGCCTGGGCAGCCAGGGGCAACACAGAGCAGAGAGTCCTTGGTTCCTAGGCCTGAACACAAGTGTCAGGGGAGATGCTTTGGCAGCAGGGCAGCAGGACTCCCCACATTTAGTGAAGAAATGTATAATATCTGGAACATGGTGGCATGAGAGAAGGGCTACCTGCCAGTCTTATACACCAACCACAGAATTAGTGTCATTACATTTTATTTTATGGACGTGTGAACCTACGTCACACTGAGAATGATGTTGTTAGCCAGGGATTGGACCCAAATGCCTCCAGTGACCAGGTGGTTTATGGAAATGTTAGAAACACATGCCTGGGGGTGGGGAATGGGCAAAATGGGTGAAAGGGAGTGGGAGGTACAGGCTTTCAGTTATAGAATGATTAAGTCATGGGAATAAGAGGCACAGTATAGGCAATGAAGTCAATGATACCGCAATAGCAATGTATAGTGGCATATGGTAGGTACACTTGTGATCACAGCATAATGAATACTTGTTGAATCACTCTGTTGTACACCTGAAACTAATATAAGAAATATATGAAACAGATGACTCATTTAAGGGGAGCAGTTATTACTATCCTCTAAACCAGTGTTGCCAGAACTTCTAAGTTTTTCAGAGGACCTGAAGACAATACTGATTTTCATGTGAATTCTAATTTTAAAGGTTGTCAGTGAGGCCCAACAACTATCTATCTGTCTACCTGTCTATCATCTATCTATCTATCTATCTATCTATCTATCTATCTATCATCTATCATCTATCTAAAGATTCTATTTTTAAGTAATCTCTACACCCAAAATGGGACTCGAACTTGCGACCCCGAGGTAAGGGGCATGCTCCACTGACTGAGCCAGCCAGGTGTCCTGAAGTTCACCTTTTAAAAATGCAAAGCAAGCATGGCTGATGGCATCCCTGGCTAGTGGGGCTCCAGTTTACAGCCTTGCTGCCACAGAATAATTCTCTAAGGTACTATTGACGGAGAAGTGCCCACAGGTACTGGAAGGATGTGATGCAGACCCAGAGAGGGGACAGGTGAGAGAAGGAGGCAGAACTTTGCATAATGAAAGTGTTTTCATTAAGAAATAAAAATTGGAAGCCAGCAATTTACATATTGAGAATAAACAAGACCTTCTTTAAATATCCATCGATGGAGGATTTGGTACTGAGAGACTGGTCTCGGACCAGTTCATAAAAGAATCATAAAATAAATGTGATTACTTGGTAGAATGGACCTGACATAAAAAGGAGACGTTGCTGCGCAGAAGATGCAGAACGAGGGAGGCAGAACAAATGGAAGAGGACTAGGCAGGATGGGGAATTATCCGTTAGCCATGGGATTCAAGAGTTATCACCAGTCTTTCAGGAAGAATTGAAAGTTAGTATTAGAATTCCTTTAGACATCTACATAAAGTCCTGAGTTAAAGTGAAATTTGCCAATACTTTGGGTGTCTGATAGACAGATGGGTAGATAGATGCCTGTAAGTGGTTGACAGGTAGATTCCTGGACTGGATGGACCTTATAAAATTAAATCAGAATTAAGACTCTGGTCACCCTACTGGGCAAAACCAAATGGGCTGCACGTTGTATGGATTTCTGCCTTCATTTCTCTTTGGATGTGATACATGCTGTGCTTATATGACACACAGGAAAAGAAATCTACCTGGCTTTAATAGTCCTACCTGTAACATACCCAACAAAGTGCAGTATTGATAAAGTTCTTACAATATTCTGAACAAATGAGTAATACTGCACCAGACTCCTGCATGTTCTACTGTATCATACTTCTGCATCACCACACCAAAAACCGTGGGTCCCTTCTACCATAACCAAGGCAACACAGACAGGTCTAGGCCTGGCTCTTGGCAATGGTGTTCTCCCCCCTGAACCAGTTACGTGACTGCTTTCCTAATGTTTATGATCTTAATTTTATTGGTCATGTTCTTTTTAACCAGGTTTCCCCTATAAAGATGCTTTAAGGGAGAAAATAATTATGATGATGGCCTTCAGTGCACTATAACCTTTAGAAATGATCAGGTTTCTAAAGACCATTAACCCGCTTGTTCTTGTTGGTAGTGGTATACTAGATTGAATAGTGTCCCCCCAAATTAATGTCCTCCTCGAACCAGAGAATATGACCTTATTTGGAATTAGGGTTATGCCAATGTAATTAGTAAACTTAAGGTCATTCTGGATTAAATCCAGTGACTGGTGTCCTTATAAGAAAGCCATATGAACACATACACGCACATAAAGGGAAGATGTGTGACGATGGAGGCAGAAATTGGAATCCTACAATGACAAGCCAAGGAACACCAAGGATTGCGGGAAGCTACCAGAAGCTCCGAACAGACAGGGAAGCGTTCATCCTTAGCTCCTTTAGAGGAGTATGGCTCTGCTGACACCCTGATTTGGACTTCTAGCCTCCAGACCTGTGAGAGAATATTTCTGTGTTGTTTTAAGCAACCCAGTTTTTGGTAATGTGTTATGGTAGCGCCAGGACACTAATACAGTGGTGGGAGGGCAGTTTCTTTACTCACGTTTCCTGTCATGCGGTTTGAGTTCCACTAGTAACACACCTGGCTCCTTACTCACTCGGAAGGAAGAGTGGCTTAATCTGATTTTTGACTTTGGAAGGATCACCTGGGCATGTGTACTCAGTCCTTTCCCCTCTTTTTGTCTCTAGGGATGAGGCTGTGCACAGAGAGCACTGTTCTGTGTGGGGAGGTGGGCGCCCGGCCAGCATTAGGAAGCCCCCCTGATAGTAATGTGAGCCGCGTCTTCCAATAGCAGCCTTACTGCTAATGAACTTGATATTTTAATTCTTCCCAAGTATTATTTTTTGGTCTTCTTTCTCAATTTGTTCAGTACTCAGTGTGTGTGTGGATTAAAGTAGGGGAAAGAAAGCACCTTCACTTAGAACTAACCACATTCTTCCTGTTCTCTGTAAAACTGTTCTTAGTTTCCACTCATATGAACACTGTAAGGAGAAAGATATCCTGAGAGCTGAAAGAGTCCTGTTCTCTACTCAGCCAGGGTCATAATACCTCAGTCGTACCCAAACACAGAAGCTACAGCTACTTTTCATATCTTCCAGGAAAATAACTTCAGCAGCTTCTGAAAGACTCCCTGAGTGTTTCATATACTTTTTGTCAGGGACTTCTCTTCCTTGAATTACTTAATTGATAGAATAAAAATGGTCTGGGATGGGTTAAAAAATTTTAAAAATATTTTCTCTTTAAAATTGTATTGATTATTATGATGATTATCTTTTGGTTTTACATTTTTATTTTGAAATAATGATAGATTCATAGGAAGCTGCATAGAAATGCAAGGGAGGTCCTGTGTACCCTGAACCCCGTGGTCTCTAATGGTAACACCTGGGCATATTATCTAAACCAGGAAGTTGATGTTGATACGGTCCACAGAGTTATTCAGATGTCAAAGGTGATACCAGATTTTTCCCATGCCCTCACTGGGCAGGAGTCAGTTCCTTCCCTCCTCTGTCACTTAGGAGCTTTCCCAGACCTGTTGTCAGGCTCCTCTGGGGACAAATGAAGAAAGTGGGGGAAAGGGAACTAATGAGAGATTTAGAGAAGTTTCTCAGTGTTTTGAGGAGAGTGGGTCGGGTATATAAGAGAAATGGTGTATAAAAGAAATAAATGGGGGGGGATCTTACATATTGCCGTAGTCTTTGGATGCACGCCCTGTCCATGGTGTTAGAGAATTTCAAATACTGGTCTTTATTTTGCAACCTCTTTCAGTTGTTGTAATGTAATCTTTCAATTGTTGTCTTGACCCAGTTTTGAGACCCTGGCTAGAGGATAGTCAGTTCCCCTTCTTAGACAGGAGATTAAACCCACACCCCAACCACCTCCCTTACTGGCTCTCATGCTCTGGGCTGCTCTCCACCTGTCCTAGTCACCCCTGCCCAGTACCAGGCAACCAGGGACAGTCCCTATGCCCCAGACCCTGTTGAAATTATTCACACTAGCTAATCCTGGTTTACCCTGCTTTGCTTATTTCTTCCTTCAGAAACCATAATGAAGGTGCTTGTCGTCACTTCCCCCACTTCCCCTGCCTTGTGAGGGACGCTGGTGCTTCCTTGTATGGCTCACTGTGGCATGATGTGTGCTCCCTCTTTCAGCTGTAGTCACCTCCTGATCTGTTGGCCTTGCCATACCTAAGTAATAATAAAACCTATTAAAACAGGTCTAGGAACCGTCACACTGCATCCTGCCTCTGGGATAATGACTTCTGTGAATTCTAGGCCAAGAGTAGCACAAAAAAAAAAAAAAAAAAAAAAGAAAAGAAAAGAAAAGACAAATCACTTCGACTATGGGTACTGTGCAACTTTGCTCTCCTGTGCCATTTTGTCTGGATCAGAAAATGCCAGGGAGGATATGGGGATTGGGCAGTTTGGGTTGGAGTGAGAAAGCATTGTCATTTAGAACCCACTTTCAGTTCTAATGTGGGAGATTAAATAGTTAGTTTCAAGGTTTTTTAAACTGTGTACTTTTCCTCCTTCAATGGGCTGTATTAAAGATATATCAGTACAAGAACCAGTATCAACCTTTGTTATTATTATTACTATTCTAAAGATTTTATTTATTTATTTGAGAGAGAGAATGAGTGAGAGAACATGAGCAGAGGCAGAGGGAGAGGGAGAAGGAGAAGCAGACTCCCCACTGAGCAGGGAGGCTGACACAGGGCTCCATCACAGGACCCTGGGATCATGACCTGAGCTGAAGGCATATGCTTAAATGACTGAGCCATGCAGGTGCCCCATTAATGTATTTTTATGTATATATGTATGTATATATGTATATATATATGTATATATGTGTGTATATAGGTATATATATGTATATATGTGTATACATATATATACACACACACGCGCACACATATTTTGTACTATCACTTCATATAACATTAGAACCTAAATATATCATAAGGAATTCATCATTGCAATTTATCCATGTTAGTAATTTTAAATACTTTATGATATTTTATGGGTGGACCATTATTTACTCAACTACTGTTCTGTTTCTTATATTTCGAGGTTTTTCCCTGCTAAATTTCCTGCTAAAATAATGTGTTAATGAGCATCTTTGTGCCAAAGTTTACTTACTCTTGGGATTATTTTCTTAGAATAGATTCTTTGAATTAAAATTATTGAATTAGGGCTCCTGGGTGGTTCAGTTGGTTAAGCATGTGCCTTCGGCTCAGGTCATGATCCCAGGTCCTGGGATCGAGTCCGGAGTTGGGCTCCCTGCTCAGCGGGGAGTCTGCTTCTCTCTCCCTCTGTCCACTGCTCATGATCTTTCTCTCTCTCATGCTCTCTTAAATAAATAAATAAAAGCTTAAAAAATAAAATTATTGAATTAAAGGATATTAATTTTTCTCTCTGTGCAGTGCCGAAATTTGCATCTATCTTATATTTTGTCAACAGAAAATATACATTTCACATTCCATAATGTTGAAAAATGGAAGAAGAATTAGAGAGGTACAATTTTAAAAATTAAAAGCAAAATCATGTGCACATATTATGTTGTAGAATGAAATTTGGGAACTCTATGTCTACAGAGTAAGATTCCTGAGTAACATCTATGGAATCAAAATCTCTCGGAATGAGACATGGTAACTTACATTTAAAAAAAAACTCCCTAAGTTGTTCTTATGTGCGCTGAGGTTCATTTTATTTTACAGGAGATAAATAGAGACTCAGAGAAATTGTATGTTTGGCATAGAGACACAAGCCCTTGGTTTATAATGTAGATGGTTTTGAGCACTCTGTGAAAAGGTTAAACCAGAAGCCATTTGAGGGAGTCATTAATTCCTGCAATCTCCTGCTCATTAGAGCCGTCTCCTGATCTAACCCATTGTAATTAAGGGTCAGGAGATAGTTCTATTACCATCTCTTTTTTAACTTGGGATTGTCATTCAGCTTATTTTTGCCTCATTCAATAGAGGAAGCCTATTTATTAAGCCATTAGTCAATTTGCTCTTTTAAAAGACAGCTCATATCCTTTGTCCTTTTCTTGTACCCAAGTCTTATTTTCTCGCTTTGAAACTTACTGTCATGACCTGGCATTTAGTCCAGTAATCTGGAGGAAAATGAAAGAGAGTTCGAGTTGGGGAGGAGAGACACCAGGTCTCAGACTGTCCTCTGAGGGCTGCGTATCATCATTTCAGCTGTCTTGACTCTATTTCTTTTTTTTTAATTAAAGATATGTATTTATTTATTTATTTATTTATTTATTTATTTATTTATTTATTGAGAGAGACAGCACGTGTGTGCATGCGTGCAAGCAGGGAGAGGGATGGAGGGAGAGGGAGAGAGAGAATCTCCAGTAGACTCCATGCTGAGCGCATCCTCACATGGGGCTCAATCTCACGACCCTGAGATCATGACCTGAGCTGAAATCAAGAGTTGGACACTCAACTGACTGAGCCACCCAGACTCCCCTAATAACTCTATTTCTGAAGCCCCATCTCTGGGCACTAATCAGAGAATTTTCTGGAAAATTGATGACACAAGAGGACATGATTCTTAGGTGTTAATGTGCAGAAATGTCGAATGTTCTGAGAACTTTTAGCTGTAGAAAATCTTTTGGAAATACCTCCATTATGATGACATTTTCTTTTAAAACACACACTTTAATTTTGGGGGCTGGGGGTCAAGGAGAATGTAGCTACTAAATATTCATGAGATGGTGATGAAAACCTTTTATTAAGAATGCAGAAAGCTGTATGGCCAGGTGTCAGATTCCCAACCTCAGTGTTGCCCCTTGTTAGGCCTGCCATCCAAATCGGATGAGGCAGGAGAAACATGACTGCATCATTTGCCATGGAATTGGCGCTCAAATCTTTTTGCTTAGTTCCACTTTCAATCCTTTAGGCACTTAACCCACTTGCTGTAGGTTCTTGTTTGCGTTTTACTCCTGAGATTCCTCGACATTATGGAAATAAAAGAAATATTGCTGAAAACGAATTCATGAATCTCCTCTTACAACTGAAATTCTTTTTTTTTTTTTTTAAAGATTTTATTTATTTATTTGACAGAGAGAGACAGCCAGTGAGAGAGGGAACACAAGCAGGGGGAGTGGGAGAGGAAGAAGCAGGCTCCTAGTGGAGGAGCCTGATGTGGGACTCGATCCCAGAATGCCGGGATCACGCCCTGAGCCGAAGGCAGACGCTTAATGACTGTGCCACCCAGGCGCCCCTGAAATTCTTTTTTTAAAAAAGATTTTATTTATTTATTTGACAGGAGAGAGAGAGAGAGACAGTGTGAAGGCAGAGGGAGAGGGAGAAGCAGACTCCTCGCTGAGCAGGGAGCCCAATGCAGGGCTCGATCCCAGGACCCGGGGATCATGACCTGAGCCAAAGGCAGACGCTCAACGGACTGAGCCACCCAGGCGTCCCTACAACTGAAATTCTTAACATGAATATAAATATTTAGAATTTGCAATGATTATTTTGAAAAGGAGAGTCACCAGTTTTAATACAGTTGTAATGTCAGTGGATAAAATTTAATCTCTCTGCCTACACACACACACACACACACACACACACACACACACACAAGAAATGGGCATTTGTGTAAACATCTTTGGAAAGTTTTTTAAGCTACATGCACTATACAAATCATGCATGATGAATTCTTCTAAATTATAAAGAAAAAGTTAAGCAAAATGATAGTAAATGTTTCATTACTCTGATTTCTCAGCTAAATGATTAGTTTGAGCCAAACTGATGAACCTCCAAGTTATTTTTTCTGTAATCTGCATACCCATTAGTACATTGGGATCACTTATGTTATTAATTAGATAACATGTGTACCGAGTCTGCTAGTGAACCCAATCTTAAATTATAATGTTCCAATGGGGACATGCAAGCTGCTTTCCAAATAGGTGCTTTGAAGTGAGCTACCTTATGCTAAATTCCTTGCTAATGATCTACTCTGCTATACTTTTTTAAAAAGACATTCATAGTGAGCAGAACCGTAAAAAAAATCTCATAGGGTTTGAAAAAGTTCACGTGCCGTTCATTGCGCTCCCTACCTCTGGTACCTTTCTTTGCACGTCAGTTGCTGCAATTTCTTTTAAGGTATAATTATATATCCATGTTATTTCACCTTCCATTTTCTTTACTCACTTTAGGACAAGAAATTTTTAACAAAATGACATTTAGAACAACCGAGGTATGTAAGTTTTGGGGAAAGACATTATGGAACCACATAGTAAGGGAATATAATCTTTTCAACTTAATTCAGTCCATGTGTATTGACAAAAGATAAAAGAATTTCACATCATGAAGGAAAATAAACGTAACTAAGAATAGTGCGTTTATTCCCCCTCAGACTGTTCGTTCAGTATTTTTATTACGTTTTTGATCTTTGGTGTTTTTCCAAAGTCTGAGCCAAAGTGAATATTGTCAAAGACCATCCTCCTAAATCAATGTATGGCTCCCCGCAGGCCTTCAACGTAGTGCAAGAAACACTTGTTAATCACCTCTGCCTGTAGGGTGGTGATACAGATGAAAGACGTACAGTCAGTGCTTTCTTTCTGAAGGAAAAGGCCACAATAAGAATATACGCAATGATAGGACGATACGGAGTTTAGTGCTGCGTTCAGTAACAAGTGCTACGTGTGGGAAACACTGAGCTGGTTGTTGTGGCTACAAGGTAGAGTGAGAAGACATGCCCCCCACCCCGGCCCCCGCGCCCCGTAAGGGTCTTACAGTGTAATAGGGAGTGGGGAGGAGGAAAAGAGAGCCAGGTAGAGAGTGAAAGAAATTAAATATGGAAATCAAAATAAATACAAACCATGGTAAGTTCTATAAATTAATAGGGTGCCGTGTTACAGAGGGCAACCTAGTCTGTGGGTCTGTTTCTCTGAGGAAGTGGCATTTAAGCCAAGATGAAGGATGATCCATCAGTCAGGTTCTTGGCACAGGTAATGATAGTATTTGAGGAGAATCTAACATAAGCAGTCTTTACAAAGGAGTATAGGAAAGCCGTAAGGAATAGTGTAGCATCTCAAGGAGAGTAACACCGGGACTATCGCCTTCCTAGGGCTGAAAGGGTAAGGGAACAGATTCAGAACGCACAAGGAGAGAGCCTCATGGGATTTTTGGTCAAAGGAACATTTACTCTGAAGGGACCCTGCAGGGAAGGAGCTGAGGAAGTAAATGCTGCAGCAGCCCTCCTCGCCTCTTTCCTTCCTAACCTCCTACTGGGGCTCTTGTTGGCTGTAGCTAAGGGGAAGTCAGTGGGCAAGGGAGGTAGGCCTGAGTAGATCAGCTTAGGGCAGAGAGCAGAGTGAGGAATGGTGCAGAATAGGTCTGGAGAGGAAATAGGAAATATCTACAGAGATGAGTAGGAATTTATCAGTTTTTAGGGAAAGAGGTAGAGTAGGGCATTGGGGTATGAGATTTAGGCAGGCAGAGGGAAAACATGCACAAAGGCCCAGTGCTAAAGCAGGATCATGGTGAAATCCTGGAGCAGGAAGACCGGTGGTGAGCAGGCTTTACACCTTGAGTTGCATTCTGGTTTATATCCATAGAGCAGTGGGAAGAAGTGGGACTGGGGGTGTGGTGGCGGGGAGAGAAGATGCACCTGACAAGAGACGTGCTTTGAAAAGGTCATGCTGTTCAGGAGGGACAAGAAGAGGCCAGAGTTTAAAGGCTGTTACTGTTGCTTTGCAATGTTTTTATACATTATGTGTTCTAATATTCTGTATATATGGCTCTGGAAATTGCTCTTGTAAAATTAATATATAGTAAATATCTTTCCAGGTTAGTACCTTCCTTTTAATAGCTGCATAATATTTTATTATGTATGTAAATGTCTTCTTTAATTTTACTGCAGGACATTTAGGGATGGCCAGTTTTTCTCTTCTCTGTGGTAAACATTCTCATCTGAAGAACAGATTCCTAGAGATGGGATTGCTGTCCGTATGCATTTGACCTTCTTGTAGGTATTGCCAAAGTGACCTTGCAAAAAGGCTGTACTGATTTTCACTTGGGAGGAATAGTTCTAACTGAATATTTTTTTTCATAAACTTATAAAAATGTGTTTTAATTTTTTCTAAAAACAAATCCAAAAACTTTACCTTGGATGCGAGTCCCTCTACCCCTATATGTCAAGTTCATTTCTTTTTTTAAAGATTTTATTTGTTTGTCAGAGAGAGAGAGAGAGAAAGAGCACAAGCAGGGGAAGTGGCAGGCAGAGGGAGAAGCAGGCTTCCTGCTGAGCAAGGAGTCCAGTGCAGGACTTGATCCCAGGACCCTGGGATCATGACTTGAGCCAAAGGCAGACACTTAATCGACTGGGCCACCCAGGAGTCCCTGTCAAGTTCATTTCTAAGTGACCATTTATGTATGTATCACTTTGGGGTTATATTCTTCCTACCTTCCTTTTCTTTCTTTCTTTCTTTCTTTCTTTCTTTCTTTCTTTCTTTCTTTCTTTCTTTCTTTCTTTCTTTCTTTCTTTCTTTCTTTTTTAAGAAAACACTCCTTTTAACTGAGGGCTTCAGAGGGGAGGGGGGTGGGGGATTGTGATAGGCCAGTGATGGGTATTAAGGAGGGCACATATTGCATGGTGCACTGGGTGTTATATGCAAATAATGAATCATGGAACATTACATCAAAAACTAAGGATATACTGTATGGTGACTAACATAATAAAAAATTACTATAAAAAGAAAAAAACACTCCTTTTTAAATAAAATGACTTGAAAAATAGTAATCAATTTAAAATTAATTTTTGTTAAAATCTCTATAAATCCAATTTTAGAATTTGAATGAAATTATATTACAGAATTAAAATTCTTTAGGGGAAATATAACACAAAGACATTTAGAAAATATCATAATTTGGAGTAAATTCTAATGCGGAGTATTTATTTATTTTTAAAGGACTATATATTTTTTTCTGTTGATTAGTTAATATTTTTTAGTAGCTAATAAAAGTTTGGGCAGCTTAACACATAAAACAGTAACCAACCAACCAAAGAAACCTGTGAAACTTAGACCCACCATGCAATGGATTTATTTATGTTGGACAGATTTGAATTATTAACTTAAGACACATTGTGCTTGCATTATTTCATTAGTCACAATTGCATGAATATCAAGATGAAAAGAAAACAAAAATAACAGTGATTTCTTTAGCAGTATGTATTAGTCAAGACATTTGGTTGTAGGCGACAGAAACTAAGTGGGAGAAGGAATTTGAGAAGTGGCTACAGGCAGCTGATCTAAATCACACTCAAGTGATGCTGATGGACTGTGCTCCCTGCCTTCCTCACTCTGGCCTTCCACCTCCCTCTTCCCTGGGACTGTGGCTCTGTTTTGCAGCTTTTCCTTCTTTCTTACTGCACGTGACAAGCAAGATGTCCAGAAGCCATCTAGTGACCCCGAGGGAAGGGAAGCTGCTTCTTTACAGAGGAGACAGGATGATTCTGAGCAAAGTGTCAAGAAGCAACTTAACCTCTCTGAAATGCACTTTCCATGTAGATTTGTGAGTTTAAATGAATGTTGTATGTAAAATGTAGAGCACAGTGCCAGGCACAAGGCAGGTGTCCAAAAAATGGTGGTTCAGAGGACCGGAGAATGTTGGAGAGGAAGATGATGGATTCACTTGTGTTCTAGTAATGTCTGAGGTGCCTGTGGGATCTCGGAAAGAAATTTCTAGCAGGCGACCAGTGACAAGGATCTGCAACTTGGAGAAACCATTTGGGAGAGGTGGTGGGTTACAATCATAGGAATTTGTTTCAGGTCTTAAGGCCTCTTTGTTGTAGCTAAAGAAACGCCAGCTCCTTCTAGTTACGGACATGGATTCTGTGCTTTGAAGACCTCCCTGAGCGAGCGGGTGGTATCCTGGAAGTGGGTTGGAACATTTTCTCTCCCGAGACTCTTGTGCCAAAACAGGGCTGTATTCTTTAATTGTTCTCACAGGAGATTCTTGCCTGGAGCTTGGGTTGTTCCTTTTTTCCTATTGCTATTTTTATAGATAGATGGTGTGGGCTTTTCTAAACCTTCATTTCTTTCAAAATGGTGCTTAAAAAAAATCCATGCCGTTGTTATTTCCAACTACCATGTGAGGTCACAAGAGTGAACATTACAAAAAGCAATGTGGCAGGTTGGGACAGTTCCTTCTGGGGTCATATTCAGGATCTGTCTGCAGGGCACAGGTTCCTAGAGATATCTGTGACCTCCGGAGGGTACAGTCAGCCCCTGACAGTCCTGGGAGGAATCCAGGGCAGAGAATACAACTGCGGATATATATGAATGTGGTGTCATGTTTAGATGTAAGCTGCTGGTTCTAGGAGTTATTCGTAAACATTGCATCAATTTTAGTTTAATGTGGATGCTAAATTAGTGGTAAAGGGTAATACCAGCCACGCAGAATGATGCTTAATGTAGTTGATGTGAGAACTTCATTCATAAAGGGGACCGATGTAGGGACATTACATTTAATCACAGGATGGGTATATTAGTTTTTATTGCTACTGTGATAAATTACCAGAAATTTAGTGTTTCAAAGCAATACAAATTTATGATCTCACAGTTTTGTTGGTCAGAATTAGGGTTCATGCATTTGTAGGGCTGAGGTCCCCATTTTCTTGTTGGATCTCAGCTGGAGGTTCTTTTTAGCTGCTAGAGGCCACCTGTGTTCCTTGGCTCATGGCTCCCTTCCTCCATCTTCAAAGCCAGTAATAGAGGTGGGGAGTTCTTCTCACACTTTGAATCCCCCTGACCTTCTCTTCTCCCACAGCATGTCTCTGAGAAACTTTCCTGCTGTCTTCTGCTTTTAAAGGCTTATGTGTTTATATTGGGCCCATGTGGATAATCCGGGATAATCACCCTATTTTAAAGTCAGCTCATTGGCAACCTTAATTCCATCTGCAAAGTCCCTTCACAGCAGTATCTAGATTAGTGTATGATTGACTAGCCAGGGGATGAAAATCTTGGGGGCAGTCTTTAGAGCTCTGCCTACCAGAAGAGATGCCCCGGTGGATCTCTGTAGGGCTCTTTAGAAGTTCTCCTGGCTCTTTCAGAGCTTTGAAAATTCTCTATGTTTATAGAATTGGAGATTCTGACCTATGGTAGATCTGCAAGAGAGTGGAGAAAATACTCCAGTGTGTGTGTGTGTGTGTGTGTGTGTGTGTTAGAGAGTGTGACAGAGACTGTGTATGAGAATGAGTGTGAGAGAGTGTGAGCGAGTGTGTGAGAGTGTGTGAGAATGAGTGTATGTGTATGTGTGTGAGAGTGCATGAATGTGTGTGTGAGAGAGAGAGAGGTAAAAAGAGAGAGAGAAAGAGGAAGGGGGAGGGAGGGAGAGAGGGAGGATTAGCATGTCTGTGCTTTTCCTGGAGAGGTTATTGTGAAATATTTCTTTTTAGCTAAACACATGAGCAAAATGAAACATGGTAGTAGAAATGCCACAACAGTGGAAAGAGGAGCAACTTGGTTGATGGGACAATTTCTTGCATTTAGAGGAAGGCCAGGCAGGCATGGTTTGCTCTGGCCTGAATGTGCTTCTGGGCAATTAGTTGGGAAAGAGATTCAGCAAAGAAGATGGACCATTGGATTTTTGGGTTGGTTCCTGGATATGTTCAGGAGGTGTTACGGACTGACTGACATTTTTCCAGGTGCATATGTTGCCTTCCTAACCCCAGTACCTCAGAATGTGACTGTATTTGGAGACAGAGTCTTTAAAGAAGAAATTAACTTAAAATGAGGTTATTAGGGTGGCCCCTAATCCAATATGATTAATGTCCTTATAAGAAGAGAACATTAGGGCACAAATATGTACGGGGGAAAGGACCATGTGCGGGCATAGGGAGATCACCATCTGCAAGCCAAGGAGGTAGAGAGGCTCAGGAGAAATCAGCTCTGCTGACACCTTGTTCTGATGTTTAGCCTCCAGAACTGGGAGAAAATAAATTTCTGTTCTTTAAGCCACATGGCCTGTGGCACTTTGTTATGGCAGCTGGAGCAAACTAATACAGGAATCTTCCTTCCACGAGGGGGCTGGGAGTCCTCGGCATGCTCCAGCCTGCAGTGAACATGCTTCCTTCCTCTGGTGGCAGCTGAGGTTTCCTCTGCTAGCATGACCCTAGAGAGAACTCTCTAGAGCCTGCTCACACCCATCTGGTTTCCTAACGGGAGGCTCTGGCCATTTCTGTTTCAGGCAGCCCTCCTGAGTGGGATTTTTCCTGGCCATTTCAGGGCCTGCCCTTTAGGGGGATGCGAGCAACTTTTTTCTGGATACTTGGATTCTCTTCTTGTCTCCTTCTTCAGGGTCCTGCAATTATTAGTGTTATGAATCTGGTAAGAGGGCTGTGGCACACTTAGTTTTGGAATAAAAAGAACACTGAGGTGGAAGGTCAGTTGATTTGGGGTCTTCTTCCAACACTACAAATAATTAGAAAGTTTACCTTGGACAGGTTACTGCTTTTCTTCATCTGTAAAATGAAATGGTTGGATTCCACAGTTCTGCAATTAGGTGAATCATTTATAGACATGGTGACCTAGATGATTTAAGATCTGGAATCTGGGGTACCTGGGTGGCTCAGTCAGTTAAGCATCCAATCTTTGATTTCAGCTCAGGTCATGATCTCAGTGTCCTGGGATCAAGCCTCATGTGGGACTCTGTGCTCAGCATGGAGTCTGCTTAAGAGATTCTCTCTCCCTTTGCCCCTCCCCCCGCTTGTGCACTCTCTCTCTCTCTCTCTCAAATAAATCAATAAATAAAATCTTAAAAAAAAAAAGATATGGAATCTGAGAAAACACCACCATATCAAGTTGAAGTTCAAATTCTATCTTTCCTTACTTAGCAAGTGCAGAGAATTTCGTAACTTCCACTGCTATGACGCTTCTATTACTGTGTTTCATTTAGCTCTTCATTTGTTTTAGCTAAAAGGAAAGATTTCACAATAACCTCTTTTTGGACAGGATCAGAGTTCAGCTGAGGAAATCCAAAAGATTGACTAGTAATTTGCTTTCTATTTTTAACCACACTTCATTTCAGAGAATAATGTTTTCCTCTGTTTGAGTGGGGCTATCGAAACAAATTTTAGCAATGAAAACATGCTTCTTAAAAGCCCCACGGTGACCTAATGAGCACCTACCCTGAAAGGCATGCCCAAGTTCAAAATGTGGAACTCTGAGAATGTAAAATTTTCATCTGTTATTCATCATTGCTGTACATATTCCGAGTCCTGGAGTCAGATGGTTTGTGTTAGGACATTGAATTTTCATGTCCAGTAAATATTTGTATGTACATCCCTTGAATATGTGGAGTAAACAGAATGATTTCCAACTTCCTATAAACTTATTTTCAATTTGAAAATGCTTGGGGAGGGAAAAAAGCATGTGGGCAAAATTAGGAGGTTCAGTTTGTACGCACCTTCTTTAGGATTTATGTGAGCAAAAATGAAAGCATGAAGCGTGGGTCTGGATAGGAAACTATGGAATCTTTGCTTGGGCAAAATTCTTGTTAGCTTCATTCTGTTCTCTCTCTCTCTCCTTTTTTTGAGGAATGACAATTTATTCAATAAATGGTTTGGAGACAACAAGCTAGCCATCTGGAAAAAATAAATCGCTTACTTACATTAAGTTATTTTCCTGGTAGTTCATGAATGTAAATATTAAAAAAAAATAAACCACAGATATCTAGGAAAAACATGGGATTATTTTGTTAGGAATTTCTCTTTCTCCCCAGTATAGTTAATATACAGTGTTATATTAGTTTTAGTTGTATAGTATAGTGATTCAACATTTCCATACAACGCCCAGTGCTCATCATGACAAGTGTCTTCCTTAATCCCCTCTCCTATTTCACCCATCATCCCACCTATCTCCCCTCTGGTAACTCAGTTGGTTCTCTATAGTTAAGAGTCTGTTTCTTGGGACCCCTGGGTGGTTCAGTCGGTGAAGTGTCTGCCTTTGGCTCAGGTCTTGATCCCAGGGTCCTGGAATCGAATCCCACATCGGGCTCCCTGCTCAGCGAGGAGCCTGCTTCTCCCTCTGCTTGCTGCTCCCCCTGCTTGTGCTCTCCCTCTCTCTGACAAATAAATAAATAAAAAAATAATAAATAAATAAATAAATTTTAAAAAATCTTAAAAAAAAGTCTAGGGCACGTGTTGTGATGAGCACTGGATGTTATATGCAACTAATGAATGGTTGAACACTACATCAAAAACTAATGATGTACTATATGTTGGCTAACTGAACATAATAATAAAAAAATAATCTGTTTCTTTGTCTCTATTTTTTCCCTTTGCTTGTTTGTTTTGTTTCTTAAATTCCACATATGGGTGAAATCATACAGTATTTATCTTTCTCTGACTGATTTCACTTAGCATTATACTCTTTAGCTTTATCCATGTTGTTGCAAATGGCAAGATTTTATTCTTTTTTTAATGGCTGAATAATATTCCATTATTATTTATATACCACATCTTCTTTATCCATTCAACTATTGATGGACGCTTGGGCTGCTTCCATAATTTGGCTCTTGTAAATAACACTGCTTTAAACATAGGGGTGCATGTATCCCTTTGATTTCCTGTTTTTTGTACTTTTTGGGTAAATACCCAATAGTAGTTCCTGGATCATAGGGTAGTTCTATTTTTAACTTTTTGAGGAATCTTCATACTTTTTTCCAGAGTGGCTGCTCCAGTTTGCATTCCCACCAGCAGTGCTCCAATGCCTATTATTTCTTATGTTGTTGATTTTAGCCATTCTGACAGGTGTGAGGTGATACCTCATTGTAGTTTTGATTTGCATTTCCCTGAAGATGAGTGATGTCGAGCATCTTTTTATGTGTCTTTTGGCCAATCTGTATGTCTTCTTTGGAAAAATGTCTGTTCATGACTTCTCATTTTTAATTGAATTATTTGTTTCTTGGGTGTTGAGTTGTATTGGTTCTTTATATATTTTGGATACTAACCCTGTATCAGAGATGTCATTTTCAAATACCTTCTCCCATTCTATAAGTTGCCTTTTAGTTATGTTGATTGTTTTTTTCGCTTTGTAGAAGGTTTTTATTTTGATGTAGTCCCAACAGTTTATTTTTGCTTTTGTTTCCCTTGCTTCAAGGAGACACATCTAGAAAAGTGTTGCTATGGCTAATGTTAGAGAAATTACTACTTGTGTTCTTTTCCAGGATTTTTATGGTTTCAGGTCTCACATTTAGGTCTTTAATCCATTTTTAATTTATTTTTGTGTATGATGTAAGAAAGTGGTACAATTTCATTCTTTTGCATGTTGCTGTATAGTTTTCCCAACATCATTTGTTGACGAGACTGTCATTTTATTATATTTTTTCTTCTTTTGTCGAAGATTAATTGACCAGATAACTGTGGGTTCATTTCTGGGTTTTCTATTCTGTTCTATTGATCTGTGTGTCTATTTTTGTTCCAATAATACTGTTTTGATAACTAAAGCCCTGTAGTATAACTTGAAGTCTGGCCTGGTGATACGTCTAGTTTTGTTTTTCTTTTTCCAGATTGCTTTGACTATTCAAGGTCTTTTGTGGTTCCATACAAATTTTAGAATTGTTTGTTCCAGTTCTGTGAAAAATGCTATTCATATTTTGATAGGGATTGTATGAAATGTGTAGATTGCTTTGGGTAGTATAGACATTTTATCAATATTTGTTCTTCCAGTGATTGAGCATGGAATATCTTTCTATTTCTTTGTGTCTTCTTCAGTTTCTTCCATCAGTGTTTTATAGTTTTCAGATTATAGGTCTTTCACCTCTTTAGTTAAGTTTATTCCCCCGTACTTTATTATTTTTGGTGCAATGGTAAATGGGATTGTTTTCTTAATTTCTCTTTCTGCTGCTTCACTATTAGTATATAGAAATGCAGCCGATTTCTGTACATTGATTTTGTACCTGAATTCATTTATTGGTTCTACTAGTTTTTTGGTGGTCTTCAAGGTTTTCTATATATAGTTTCATGTCATCTGCAAATTTGGATACTTTTTATTTCTTTTTGTTGTCTGGTATGGCTCAGACTTCCAGAACCATGTTGAATAAAAGTGGTGAGAGTAGACATCCTTTTCTTTTCCCATTGAGTACAATGTTTGCTGTGGGTTTTTCATATAAGACCTTTATTACATTGAGGTATGTTCCCTGTAAACCTACTTTGTTGAGGGTTTTTATCGTGAATGGATGTTGTACTTTGTCAGATGCTTTTTCTGCATCTCTTGAAATGATCATATAGTTTTTATCCTTTCTGTTATTGATGTGAAATCACGTTGATTGATTTGTGAATATTGAATTACCCTTGCATCCCAGGAATAAATCCCACTTGGTTGTGGAGAATGACTTTCTTTAGCATGTTGTTGAATTCGGTTTACTAGTATTCTATTGAGGATTTTTGCATCTATGTTCACCAGAGATACTGGCCTGTAGTTCTTTTTTTTTTTTTTTTTTTTGGTGTCTTTATCTGGCTTTGGTATCCGGGTAATGCCGGCCTCCTAGAATGAATTTGAAAGTTTTCCTTCCTTTTCTATTTTTTGGAATAGTTTGAGAAGCATAGGTATTAATTCTTCTTTAAATGTTTGGTAGATTTCACCTGTGAAGCCATCTGGTCCTGGACTTTTGTGTTTTGGAAGTTTTTTTGATTACTGATTCCTTGCTAGTAATTGGTCTGCTCAAATTGTCTCTTTCTTACTGCTTCATTTTTGGTAGGTTGTATGTTTCTAGAAATTTATCCATCTCTTCTAGGTTGTCCAATTTATTGGCATGTGATTTTTCATAATATTCTCTTACAATTGTTTGTATTTTTGTAGTGTTGGTTATTACTTCTCCTTTCTCATTTGTGATTTTGTTTGAGTCCTTTCTCTCTCTCTTTTTTAAAGATTTTATATATTTATTTGAGAGAGAGAGAAAGATAGCACAAGTGGGGTGGGGAGGGACAGAAGCAGAGGGAGAAGCAGACTCCTTGCTGAGCAGGGAGCCTGACTTGGGGCTTGATCCCAGGACCCTGGGATCATGACTTCAGCTGAAGGCAGATGCTTAACCGACTGAGCCACCCAGGTGCCCCACCCCCTCTCTCTTTTGCTGAGTCTTGCTGGAGGTTTATCAATTTTTTTGATTTTTTCAAAGAATCAGCTACTGGTTTCATTGATATGTTCTTTTTTTTTTTTTTTTAAGTTTTTGTATCATTTATTTCTGCTCTAATCTTTGTTATTTCCTTCCTTCTGCTAGTTTGGCATTTTGTTCTTCTTTTTCTAGCTCCTTTAGATGTAAGGTTAGCTCCATTCTGTTTTCTAATTAGAATGTGAAAATATCTTTTGAGCAGAGTTGAAGTCAATTTTATTAGTTTGGCAGACCATTTTATCTTAATGAAAATGAACAAAAATATAATTTCTGACATCCAAAATATTTTACATCTATACCATGAATTTCTTTGGAAAATTTGTATTTTTTGGATTAGATACACCTTAAAAATTTGAAGGCTCTTTGTAGTTGGTCATCTTACAGTTATTGATATAATTGCAGCTCTTTTCAAATCTTTTTTTTTTTTTTTTTTTTGGTCACCATTAAATAGGTCTCATAGATTTTATGGAAGAGCGTAAGAGAAAGCTGTGATTTCCAGGGAATTAGAAAGTAAACATTTAAAAAAATTTTAAAAGTCATTAAGTAGGAGTTTGGTGTAATTAGAGGCAAATTGGAAGAGCAGGGAAATGAAGGAGAACTAACCATTTACTATAGCAACAGAAGTAAAAATAGAAAATGGAAAGATTTTTTTGTGGCCTTAAGTGTATTGAGAGCAGTGTTGTCAGTGGGAGGTTAGGTCTCAAAAACAAGGTGTTTCACTTGATCAAAAGGCATCAAATTGAAATTTTATCTGGAGCCCTAAACGGCCCTAGATTAATGGGAGTTTTACACTTCGTGTGTGTGTGTGTGTGAGGGGAAGAGTTTGGGATGATGTACATAGATCCAAGGAACTAATTAGAATGCAAAGCAGAGTGTAAATATTCCAACTTGAGTGACAAAGTTTTGCTGAGAGGAAGAGGGAAGAGTTAATGATGGTTTTGGCAAAGGCAAACGTGGGAGTTTCCATGGGGAAGTGCCATTTCGTAGGGGCCTTGAAGAATGAGCAGTTTTTGATAAACATGGGTAAATTAACAGTAACAAAAATGGAAGCTAAGATTTGAATATGTTAGGCCTCTTTTATTTATTTTATTAATTTTTTTAGAGGGGGAGAGAGAATGGGGGAGGGGCAGAGGGAGAGGGAGAGAGAGAATCTTAAGCAGACTCCAGGCCCACCATGGAGCCCAACATGGGGCTCGATCTCACAGCCCTGAGATAATGACCTGAACCGAAATCAAGAGTTGGAGTCTTAACTGACTGAGCTACCCAAGCACCTCCTTTAAATGCATCATCTCTTAAACCTCAGAAAAAGCTCTAAGAGGCACATGTAATTGTTATCCTTATTGTAAAGCTGGGGAAACTGAGGTAGACACAATTTGATATCACACAAATACACTTGAATTCAGATGCATTGCTTCAAGCAGCTATGCTCTTTCCAAGAGAGAAAAGTGGAGCTAATGAGAGTTTTGGAGAAATTGCAAGGTTTTATGTGTGGCCTAAATATAGGGTGTTTGGGAAATGAAGTGGGCAAAAGGGTTAGAAATGAGGGTGGGGCTATGTTGCAGAATGCTACTTCAAGGATTTTTTTCTTCAGGCAGTGGGGAGATCTGGGTTTTGCATAGAGGGGTGATTTGACTAGCAGTTGTAGGATAAGTCATGTGGTGGCCTGAAGCATGGATTTGAGAAGGGATAGTCTGGAGGTCGGAGGAACAGTTGCAAAGCTACTGGGGCACGCAGGAGTGATGACAAGGGCAAGAGCCAAGGTGGGGTTTGTGGACGGGCAAGGGCAGATGTGGGAGGCATTGTGGGAGGTGACTTGGCTGGTATTGTAACTGCTTGTGTTTGGAAATGAGGAGTTTCAATTTCCACCGTGTGGAATATAGTGATGCCCTGGATCGGAGTTGTTCAGGAGCAAAGACAGGGAAGAAGACTAGGTGTCAGGGTTCAGGCATGTTGAGTTTGAGGAACTGTTTAACAGCCACATGTCCAGTGGGAAAGTGGGAAGTCTTGGTGTAGGGTAGGGGAAGAGAATTAGGGACACACACGTAGAGGTAAGAGTTGAAGCCATGGAACAGAATATAGGATAAAAGCAGGGAAGAGCAAGGCTAGATCTCTAAGGAATTCCTTGTTTTAGAGTACTAGTGGATGAATAGAAATTAGTAGGGAGAGTCTTAAAAGGTATGGTCAGGAAAGGCTTTCTTCAGATTATCCTGGGATCCAAAGGAGAGCGTTTCAGAAGGGACAAATTGCCACGATCTACAGCTGGGTATACCGCATAAATTCTGAACACAGGTCATTGGATCTGATTAGTGTTTCTCAAATCTTTTAGTGTCAAAACCCTTGGCCTCTTCAAAATGATTAAGGACCCTGTCTTAGTCAGCTTGGACTGCTGTACCAAAATGCCACAGACTGGGTGGCTCACACTATGGACATTTATTTCTCACAGTTCTGGAGGCCAGGAATCCAAGATCAAGGTTCTGGCACATTTTGTTCCTGGTGAGAGCCCACTCTGTCTCGTGGACAGCTGCCTTCTCTCTGTATCTGCACATGGCAGAGAGAGAGAGAAAGCTCTGTTGTCTCTTCCTTTTCCTACAAGGACAGTACTCCTGTCACAGAGGTCCCACCCTCATGACCTAATGCAATCTAATCAGCTCCTAAAGGTGCTACCCCCCAATACCATCATGTGGGGGGGGGTAGAACTTCAACGTATGAATTTTGGGGGGACACAAACGTTCAGTCCATAATGGACCCAGAGAGTTTTGTTTATGTGGGTTTTATCTATTGATTTTTACTGTATTAGAAATGACAACTGAGAAAAAAATTTAAAATAATAGAAGAAACTCTTTAATGTTAGCATGAAATACATTTTCTAAAATCTAACTATATTTTACAGGACAAAATTAGGGAGAAAAATGGTATTCTTGTACATATTTTGCAAATCTCTCTCATGTCTGGCTTAAGAGAAGATAGATGGATTCTTCTATCTGCTCCTGCATGCCATCTATTGCCATGTTAAACATCATGAAAGCTCTGGAAAACACAAGTGTGTGCTTGTGAGAGAAAGTGAGTGCCACAGTACCCCACTGACATGCTTTGTTTACCTTTCCCACCTCCGAACCAGCACTTCTGTTTCAGGGACTTGTTTGTTTCTTACGTCTGCCCTGCTCATCACCATTTTACCATTTCCGCAGGGCACGAGGTGGTTCACACCCTGTGGAAGCTGAGTATTAAATGCTAGAGTGATCGAAGTCAATGGACTAAGGCAAGTATAAGCCAAGGAGAGCTGAGGGTAGCAGTTGGGGAGTGTCATTCAGAAATTAGGAGTAGCAATGGGGATGATGAGTTGGAATTTTCCCAATGCCCTGGAATTGGCAATAAGAGCCCAAAGCTGTAAACAAAGTCTGTTGCCACACCCTTCACTCACCCCCAGGCCTATGTGAGGAGAGCGCTGGAAGGGGAGAGTAGTCACTGAGAGGGTCCAAGGCATGACAGAGTTTTTATGGTGACAGAGCCTTTTCTCTCTCCTCCCTGTGGTGGTGGATGAGCTGGAAATACTCCAGCCATCCTCATAGATTCAAGGGAATCGCTCATAGACTGAGTGTGTCTGTAAGAAAGGGAAGTTGGCATCCTCCTCCCTGAATGGATGCTTGCCAAGGAACAACTTGCAGCTGTCACTGGCACAGAGGAGAGTGTGCTGAGAGGGTTTTGGGGACAGCATGACATATATCCCCAAAGGAAGGGAAGGAGTGTTTTTGAATATGAGATTAAAGCTGCTTCTCATCTGGAGATTTCTGAATCTGATGGTCCTATGGAAGTAGTCTGTATAGCGGGATGAGAAGGACCTGGGGCATAGTTTCTTGGGGGAAAGGAGAGAAAGGGTGGGCAGGCTCCTCACTGCTTAGGGCCCTTCAAAGGGTCCCAAAGGGGACGTGTGTGATTCCTGTAACTCCACATGAAGGAGAAGTGAGGTTAGAGTCAGAATGTAGGGTGTCTCCAACATGCCCTGGACCAGGTAAAGTGATGCTCCGTCTGCAGCTGATGTGAGGAAGGGCTGGGGTCAAGCTGAACAATGCCCAAGAGAAACATGCACCCCATTAATTTGAATACCACCATATCAGTGGTTGGGACTACATTAAACCTGAGCAAAAGGGCACCTGTCTGCACCACTGGGCCATCAGTTAAGAATTTTCCTCCCTGTATCTCCCAGCCCCCAACTCTGAAGGGACTGTGCCTCGAAGGAAAAGGTGGAGGTGAGGAGTGATACGCCCCAGGATAAGAGGGTTTTCCTACCTCTTATTTAGGGAGCCAGGTGAGAGGGGAGCAAAGGAAAAGATCACAGAGCTTTTAGCCAAATCCCCTGAGCCCCAGCATGGAGGGAAAGGTTTAGAATCACATGTGGGAATGGAGTTTAAAACAGAATTGGTCTTTTAATAGTTTCAAGTGACCAAAAAATATAAAATGCATGCAAAATTTTATTAAAGGAAGGGAAAGTGGGAAGTGTGGTTGAAAGCAGGAATTAAGCCATTTCAAGTTAGTGCCTCACTGAATTAAGATGTCTTAAGGAGCCAGTTATAAAGCATTTGGTTTACTTTCAGGTTCTATGAGCTTGTAAGTGCTCTCTGGGCAGTGACAGTGTCTTAATGTGGCTCCTTGGCATCAGGTGGCGGTGCCTTCTGTCTGCTGGGAACCCTATAGGTATTTGCTGAACTGAATTGCTTATTTCTGTTCTGGGAAACTGAGAACACAGTAAGCTCAGTGGAAAGCGTTGTGTGTATTCCTTTAGTCTTGACCTCCTTGAGTAGAGACCCAGAAGTGAAACAGTGAAGGGCAAACAGCCCTTATGACCAATTGCGTATTAGTTTTATTTTTATGCTTTTGAATATTTCCTTCTTGGGTTGCAACAATCACAACAGTCAGGCCAAAGGGACCAAGGAGGTGGGGTCAAGATGGGAAACACACATGTCTGGTCTCAGCACCAGATTTTAAGGAAAGAAGCATATCTGGGGAATGGTAAGGCAGGTGGAGAGAAGAAAGTGATGGGTGTTGAGTGGACAGTTGACTGAGAAAGTCAGTGCCTGGTCTGTCTCTTTAGGTGTAAGATGGAGAATAGATCGCCCTTTTCTTGCAGTTTACTTGAGAGTTGTACTACATGTTTAATAACCCAGGGGATGTATTTACAGAAAAACTTGGCAGTGATAGTTTTAAAATGTCCTTCCTGTTGGAAATCATCACGGACATATTTAGATAAGGAGAGCTAGAAACGGTGCGGTAAACAGCTTTTCAGTGTGATATTTCTAAATCTAATGACCAATAAGGGAGGACTGATAGAATCCACCAGCCTCCTCTAAAGCCCAGAGCCCATGGAGAGCTAAGCTACTGGGTAGAATGGAATAGTACTTAACCCTCAGGCTGAGGACAAGGGCTCAAGTGTTGGATTTTGGAGATAAATGGACAGTTGCATAATGGAGGAAAGTGACTGTGACCAGATCTGTGTTTCATTTTCTACTCTCTGCACTAGAAGGATTGTTAACAGCTTGGTTCACGCCTGAGTGCAGCAGACTCAGGCAGTGGCAGCTTTTAAATAGACCCAGTGTTTGTAGGCAAGAGACAGTATTGTTGACCAGAAGCAATTTCTTTCTTTCTTTTTTTTTTTTAAAGATTTTATTTATTTATTTGACAGAGAGAGACAGCCAGTGAGAGAGGGAACACAAGCAGGGGGAGTGGGAGAGGAAGAAGCAGGCTCCCAGCGGAGGAGCCTGATGTGGGGCTTGATCCCAGAACGCCGGGATCACGCCCTGAGCCGAAGGCAGACACTTAACCGCTGTGCTACCCAGGCGCCCCGACCAGAAGCAATTTCATTTAGGATAAGCATTGTCAGATAAAGTACAAGATGCCCAGTTAAATTTGAACTTCAGGTAGACAACAACACGTTTTTAGTATAAGTATGTTCCGTGCAACAGTTAGGATGTAGATACACTAAACAATTTTGACGTTTATTTGAAATTTAAATTTAACTGGGTTATCCTGTGTTTTTATTTGCCAAATCTGGCAACTCTTTTTAGGAGTGAGTCTCATCACTGAGAAGTTGCTTTTCTCCTTCCTTAACTCAAACCAGGATCTAGTTGAGAGACAGGCAAACCAACTTCAAATGTGTGGGTTGGTCCTGGAGAACTTCTGTGTGTACCAGGCTGTCTGGGTGGAAAATCAACTAAGAACTGGAAGGTTTGAAGACACATGAAGTTCCTCCCTTTGCTTTTATATATGTAATTTTTTTTTTTACTGTCTTAAACTATACATAACATAAGATTTACCAATTTGCCCATTTTTAACTGTACAATTCAGTGGTGTTAAGTACAGTCACATTGTCGTGCAGCTGTTACCCCTGTCCATCTCCAGAAGTTTTCCATCTTCCCAATCTGAACCTCGGTGCTTATTAAACAATTGTCCCTTCCCTCGTCCCCCTGCCAGTCCCAGGCAAGCACCATTCGACTTTCATCTCTGAACTTGACTCTTTCAGTTACCTCATGTACGTGGGATCATACCATATTTGTCCTTTTGTGCCTGGCTTATTTCACTTAGCTTAATGTCCTCAAGGTTCATCCGTGTTATAGCCTGCATCAGAATTCCATTCCTTTTTAAGTCTGAGTAATATTCCATTGTCCGTCTATGCCAAATTTTGTTTATCAGTTCATCTGTTATTGAACACTTGGGTTATTTCTATGTTTTAGCTATTGCGAATAATGCTATGAACTTTGGTGTGTGAATATGTTTTCAAGCCCCTGCTTTCAAAATTTTGACTATATTCCTAGGATTGGAATTGCTGGTTCATACGAATAATTCTGTTTAATTTTTTGAGGAAACACCAACCTGTCTTCCATAGCAGTTGTGTCATCTAACATTTCCACCAGCATGAGGGTTCCAATTTCTCCTCATTCTCACCAACAGTTATCTTTTTTTTTTTCGATAACAGTCATCATAATGGACGTGTGTAGATATAACTTTTTTCCTTTTCTTCCCTACCGTGCAATCCACTTCAGTACCCATAGCCTCCCGGCACAGAGGCCAGACAGTGGTTTGGGGTGAAGCCTGCTCCAGCATGGGGCATAGGGAGATAGACAAATGTTTAAGGTGGTTTGGTGCTTCTGCTACTAGGTTAAGCAAGAATGGTTCATTCTTTCTCGCTCTGGAATAAGAGTGGCCTGTGCCACTGACATAAAATTATGTCTTTATTGCACAGGGTATGTCTGTAAAGTTCAGGCATAGATTTCCCAGGGGTGCTTTTGAAGAGTTTCGAACAGTGATGGTATTGTTGGACTAATCATATATCCCCTTTTACTTTTTAGGACATAGCATGAATCTCTTTAGGCATGTCCTGGTTTGTTTGCTGAAATACACACTCACACCAAACATGTGTCATGATTTTGTAGTCATACCTCCTAGATCCATGCAGAGGGGTCTGGATAGATTCTTGGAGTCTTTTCCTAGTATTTAGATTTTAGTATCTTTTCTTAGGGTGTGAGTTCCCAAGATTTTCACTAATAACACCCACGATGACAGTACAGAGACAGGAGTGAGCTGAATTCAAGTTTGAAACAGAATTTTCTTTCTCCCAAATCTAATTATTAACCACCTTTCAGAAAATAGAGGGTGACTGTTCCTATGGCAACAGAAACCTTAAAGCAAGAAAGTGTTCGTGGGCCTGACACTCTTAGCCAACTCTACACTGATCCAGCTTGCTGGTGGAGGGATCCGCGGCCCCGGGGCCAAATGTAGCCTCTCTGACAGGGGGCTTTCACTTCATAGCCCCTCTTCCTCTGTAGTTATTCAAAGGAAATTGATCTGGGCTGTCTTGTATGTCGTCCAGCCTCCCCCAGGCCCTTTTCCCCACATCCTGGTGTGTGTGTGTGTGTGTGTGTGTGTGTGTGTGTGTGTGTGTGTGTGTTTCTATCCATATTCTATTTGTCTTACTCATCTTTATGTAAATTCAGATTCGTATTCTTCCTAGTTGTCAATGAATCATTCAGGGTGCAGTTTTAGCTGAAACTGAATAATGCCCACAGGAATAAGAAAGATTCTGTTATTAAATGTCTCTTGAACAGGGCTTTTTGGATTTTTTTTTTTTTTATAACACAGGTCACATTTTCTTAGCTGTTCTTTATTTTCTTTTATTTTAAAAACATTTCTCATGGGCGAACTCTTCTGAATTTGTTAATTTCATTTTGATAGGTACTAATGGCACTGTTTATAGGTGTTTCTTTACTAAGTGAACAATCTGACCAGCCTGTTTGCAGATATCCCAGTTACAAATGCCATATTATTTTTAGTACCCTCAGTCCTACTAAATAAATTCAATTTTACATAAATGATATGTGAGGTTGGACTCATTGTTTACTTTATGTTTTGAAAGTCATAAACAGACGATGATATGAGTAATTGACCGCTCAGCGTGCATGCACACAGTTTCATTTATGCCAGAACTGATCTCATATTTCATGGGTGTGCCTAACAGGCACTTGATAAATACCCATAAATGGTACAGGGCCATGATGAATGATTGTCAGTGGCATTACCTTTATCCAGAAATGTTAATTCTCCAGCATCTACAGTTAATTATGAGTTTTTCCTGAAACCATGTACACATTAAAATCAATATATACAACTGGAAATGCATGTAAAATCTCTCTCTTTACCCCCTGCCCTCAACAATATATAAATGCTCCAGAAACATTTATGTGTGGTAAAGCACAAAGATCTTGAATTAATCTTTTCAGATGTCAGGTTTTTCTTGACCATAGAAGTAGGAAAGAGAACCTGAAGCCATGATCTTGAGTCCATTTGAGGGACCAGAACACACCTTCCCACACCTCCATTCTGAAGTCTCATAGCTTTATGTCTTAAAGACTAGATAGAAATTTTATTTATTTTTTTAAAGATTTTGTTTTACGTAATCTCTACACCCAATATGGAGCTCAGACTTAACAACCCCAAGATCAAGAGTCGCATGCTCTACTGACTGAGCCAGCCAGGAGCCCTTAGACTGAAATTCTAAAATGAATTGGATGGATTGTAAAAGAACTGAAATAAATGTATTTTCATGACTGTATGTGACTGAAAAGTTATGAATCAGTCTGGGGTATCCTTTCCGGAGAGGACCATCCAGTAGGAGATGGGGTCTTGACAGAGTGTTGTTGGTAGCATTTACTGGAAACAGTGGTATCATGTTTGTTTATGTCTACAGAATACAGACTCCACACTAACCTCTCCTCATTACTTTTTTTTCTGGGTCTCTCTTTCCTCGTCTAAAAAATCTCTTAGTGGCACATTTAGTTATTATCTGTTCTTGGCCAACCATCCCAGAACTAGTTTGAGGGACTCCTGGCCATGGAAACGGTGGGATAAAGCATTATTGATGAGATAACAGACTCCAATTTTGAAAAACAAACCATCATTTATTAAGCTTGCCTGGCAAGGGAGCTCTGCATTTAGAAATGTAGTCTCCCCAAGCGGTGCTTGCACAGAGCTTATGTATGTTACCAGGCAAGCACAGGCGGTTTTGATTAACTCTGACGGAAGCGGTGACAAGGACGCTGATTGACTCCTAGACCAAAGCAGGGTTGCTTTAACACACTCAGCGTTAGCTCTGTCTTTGGTTAAAGCTGGTTTGTTTTTATTTTGGCCTCGCAGTTCCTGATAGGATTTCAAACAGCAAGGTTTCTCAGTGCTGTATCCTTGGTGCTGATAGGATTTAAAGAACAAGATTCTTAGGGTTATGTGCTTGAATCTTCTTGCTAGCAGGGCTATTTTATAGTTTTACTTCAAGGAGGGGGAGCTGGCAATGGATGGTGTTAGAGAACAGAGGGAAATATTGAAAATCCCAGATCAGAGCCACACACATGTAAGTGCTTGTGCATAAGAACGAAGGAGAGAAGCCATGTGTCACCTGAGGGCAGGGACTGTTTGTTGGGCCTCCACTGTGTCCCCCAGGTTTAGCATGGCACATGGCACAGAGCAAGTGCTCTCTAAATATTTGTTGAATGAATTAATAGAGGAGGAAGATGAAGAAGACCGCCTCACAGGAGAATAATTTCAGGGGTTTAGGCCCTGAGGCTGTGGCTGGGAGAAGTAGATGAGAACTCCGGCCTCCTGGCCCCAAATAATCCTTGAGACAAATCTGATGGCCCCTTGCCTCTAGCACATTCACACTAAGTGGTGACTGATAGCAGGTCAGATTTTGCTGTCATGGTGGCATGTGGGGATGGGTAGGGGTGAGGAGAAGAGAAGGGAAAAATCACAGGGAAGGGGATAGAAAATGAATGGAAACAATCCCTTTTTTCTTTTCTAGCCTACTGTACTCTTACCTGCTTCAGGCACTGTGCTAGATACTTCACAAAGACGATCGATAGTCCTTACCTCCCAGTCCTTATAGCAAGCGGTAGTTATCTCTGTTACTACCAGCCAGGAGCCTGCGGGGCTCAGAGTGGTCCCCTGACTCGCCTGGGCTCATACCGACAGACACTGCAGGCCAGGCTGCCACCTAGTCTGTCTGGCTCCAAAGCCTCTTTCCCTCACTTCTGCAGTGTGGCTGCTCGGTCTGGCCCTCCCGTGCCCCATACCCTCTCTGAGATGAGCCATAAGAGTCTTCCTTTGGTGGAAACTGAATAACCACCCTCTTCATTTCTTCGTTCTTGTCTCACAAAAAAATCAGTGAAGCTTGAAAAACTGGTTGTAAAGTTGGCCTGAATGAGAATTGCATTAAAGTAATTTCAAAGAACAAGAACAATCTGTGAGAGATAGGGAGACTATCTTGTCCTGTCGGATATAAGAAAATACCATAAAGCTAGAGAATCAAACAATAATGGCACACTTTTTTGATGAAAGTTTGTTAATATTTATAAAAATTGACATTAGCAGGGATTTCCTTTCTAAGAACTATTCTATAGAAATACTCAGTGGGCATGAAGAGATGTGTGCTAGGGTGTTCACTGCAGCATTGCTAGTAAGAGTTTAAAAGTAGAAATGCCCTGAATGTCCATCAGTACAGTAGTGTTATGTTAATTTAGTTTATTGTACTACTTTTTGGTCTTATGTTATTTAATAGTATCCTAAATCAATTATGCTATAGTCACACCATGGGATGCCATGGAGCCGTTAAAAGGAGTAAGGCAGACCCAAAATGCTGACATGAAAAGACAGGAAATATATTAGGAGTGAAGGAATGAAAAAAGCAAGTAACAGGACAATATTGTGTGGTTAGGTTGTGAATTCATTGGAACATGTTTGGAAGGATACACACAAAGCATTTTCAGCGATTAATTTTGCAGTTAGAGGAAAATTCAAGGATGACTCACTTTTTACCTGATACATGTCTTTGCAGTTCTCTTCTATAATGAACATATTCATATGTTAATTGTGTATTTGAAAAACAACAGGGATAAGGACAGAACCTGTTGCTTTGGGAAATGTGGGAGATGGATGAGTTAAAGGTTGTTTTAAGTTTTCATCTATAGGTGAATTCACAGGAGACGTTAGGGACAATTGGTACAGGTCACCTGTCTGAAGGCAGAATGTCCCAGCGCCTAGTGTGAGTTAAGTATTCGTGGTCAAAGGGACTAGAGTGCCCTAAAGTGTTCTGGGAGCTGTTAAGAAATAGTGGGTATTGTCAAAGAGCTATTAGTATATTGAAGGAAGAAAAAAAAAAAAAGGTTGAAAATGTAGTAAGTTCCAGCAGAAATAAGTAAGGTGGTATTCACTGGAAAGGAATCAGGAGTCTGGGACAGCGTCTATGATGGATGTAAAGAGAGCTTTCTGTCATAGTTGCAGCAAGGCAGTTCTCTTTTCAAGCAGAAAATGGGTTGGATGACTTAGGTTGGATGACTTATATGACCTAACTGGCTTTTTGTAAACTGCTACAAGTGTTACAGAGTATGAGGCCTAAAATGTTTCCCCTTTATCCCTGCTTCTAATTCCACTCCCCATTAATCATCACTGTTACAGTTGGGTGTAAATGCTTCTCGGCTATATCCTGAGCATTTGGGCTCACAAATGTACACGTGTGCATGCAGAAGCACACACATGCACAATGACACATATGTGGAAATAAAACACATATATAAGTGGGGCCTCACTATCATTTCCTCATTCTGAGCCTTAATTGGAGGCTGCAGCACACCAAGCCAGGCTCCCCTCTTTAGGCTAGGAGCCCTTCTCTGAGTTTCTTTATGACATTGTCTATGGCTACTCAGGAGAGAAGGACTTAAACATAAGTCTTCTGATATTTTCACCAAATACTTGGGAGAATAGTGTAGAGGGGTTGGAAATGTCACTGAAGGAAGAGATGTTGATGCAGATATAGCTGAAATGGAGTGCATGGATTTTGATTGGGGTGGTTTATAGTATAGTGACTTGAAGAATTTGGATCCCCAAAAATTGAGTTTGAATATGGGCCTCATGCTAATTAACTATAGAACCTTGTGAAATGATTTAACCATTTAAACTTACTTCATTTATATGATGAGAATATAGTGGTGCCTACCTTATAAGATGCTTTCAAGGACTAAATGAGGTACTACTTATCACATTGCAAGCCGTTCGGTGGTGGTTCAATCAAGTCAGCTGCCACTGTTATTTCAGATTTAAATGGTTTCCTGTCTCAGGGTCACATTTGAACACACGTAGTCCTTGTTGAGTTCTGTCTACAAACTGCTTTTCCAAAGGCTTGAGTCGCTTGCCTTTATTTCTGATTTGGGACTTATGCACATTTTCTGCTTTCGGTCTGTCATCCGCATTTCAACATGCCAGCCCCCAGACAGCATTTTGGAAATGAACCAAGAACAAACCAAAATGCTTCACATACAGCCCCTTGGACTTTCCTTAAATTGAGTTATGCCTGATCATCCCCCCCCCCTTTTTTTAAAAATACCTTCATCTCTTAGTTGCTTTAAAAGCATAGCTTTGGGAATTGACATTTGGTTTTTGATGTCCAGGACTTAAGAGTCTCCTTGCATTTGGACCTGTAAATACGTGACTGCTTTTGTGCTTGTTGTCATTAGCTGAGTCTTGACTGTAACAACCCATGGAAGATTGCCATGTATTAATGTGGTATTAAATCAGATTGTGCCTGAGTTGAATATTGCTAGTGGACTACTGCTGTGCTGGGGCCTGCACAGGGCTATGGGGCTCCTACACTAGTCTGTGGGAGGGATCTGGGAGGGTCTTTCTGAAGGAGGTGATGCTAATGTGAGATCTGAGAGAGGACTGAGCCAAGTGAGCAGCAGCAGAGTATTCCAGGCAGAAACAACAGCACATTCAATGATCCGGACGTGGGAGAAATCGTGGAGCACTTGGGGAACTGAAATAAAACTGATTGGAAAGGAGCGAGTGAGGGTGTTGAGAGCTGGGGTGAGACTGAGCCATATGAAGGAGTCGTTGTTTCCAGGAGCATCTTTAATTGGTTTCTGATGATAGGTAGTTACATGGTCTACACTGTTGCTGAGTTCAGTGATGATGGCAATGTGGTTGGGGCCTCATTGAACTCAGTATTATGTTATTGCTCTTTGGTGATTAATGGAGTCTTGTCTCTGGCCAAGTAAACAAAATCGAATATATTTTCGTAGAAGTCAAGAAGACAAAAGTACAGATACTAGTGAATACCTCTAGTTTACATACAGATAGAAAGAACTTGAAAGTAGAGAATCTTTTCTTTCCATTTTTTAAAAGACTTTATTTATTTATTATAGAGAGAGCGGGCACGCATGGGGTGGGGGGTGGAGAGGTGGGGTGAGGTGGGGGCGGGCGGGGGGGGAGAGAGAAGCAGACTCCCCACTGAGCAGGAAGCCTAACACAGCTGACACAGGGGTCGATCCCAGGACCCTGGGATCATGACCTGAGCTGAAGGCAGACACTTAACTGACTGAACCACCCAGGTGCCCTGTTTTTTCTTTTTTTGAAGTCTTTCTCTACTCTCCTTTGCTAGTCTTCCTCTCTTGTTTACTTTTCAACGCTTAAAACTCTGTCTAAATGTTGTCAAACAGAACAAACAAAATAGACAACAGTAGATACTGCTCCAAAGCCCTAGAGCTCATGGCAACCTCAGTGCTTCAGGGGTTAAATTTTTCCTTACAGTAGCTGCACTTGCAATTATGGACGCACCAGCAAGAGGTGGTGGAGACTCCTGATTCCCAAGGTCCAACTTTCAAGGCACGTGGCAGTGGGATACTTACCCATAAAGGAATTCTAGCTTTTTATTGTACATGGAATTTTAAACTTCTCTTCATTACTGAAATCCCTAAACTTTCAGGATAATATGATTTACAAAAATCAATAAATATAAATATGTTTATAAAAATATAATACTATATAGAATATCTGTTATATATTTTTGATTTTAGCTGATTCTTAATTGTTTCACTTTTGGTTTTATTTTTAATTTTTTTGGTCTTACTCAAATAGCAGAACAGTTTTTTTCTTAGAAAGAAAACTACTGGTTCCCAGATGCTTGTTCTTCTTAGGAAATCAGAATTCTCTTCCTAGCCCAGATTTCTCAGTGAGTTCTCCAGTATGCATACAGCTCTCCCTCTACTGTAGATATTTCAAGTTCTTGAAATCATAGTCTTGCATCTTTAGGGGAGCTGCGAAAGCCTACATGAGGTCTCTTTTTTTAAACACAGTGAAAAGGAACTAAATTGTGTCCCAACACCACTGTTGGTTTACTATTTTTTCTTTTTCTGTAGTTTAGCTTGTGCTTGTGAAAAACTATTTTAAGATAATAGCAGGTAATAAAAGATACTGGCAGAAGGGTTTTTAATGCTAAAAACCAACCTATGAGAAAACTGACTATTTGACAGCTTTGTAACTTGGTTCTTTATAGGTTTATTTTCCTTATAGTTACACTTTTTGGGGGGTCAGGTAGATGTGGCCAGAAAGGTTTGTGCAGTGATGAAAAGCCTTCAGTAAGGAGGTGAATTTTGCTTCAGAAAAGATTCTCAGAGCTCAGCGTGTTCTTGGCAGTCCAGGAAAGCATTCTGCTGGGACACAGGGAGCTGTTGAGCTAAATCAGAATGAAAATGAGTAAGTGGAGATCCAAATAAATGGGAACTCAGGAAAGAGCCTAGGTTTTGCTGAGAGAGTGGAGGGAGAGTTAGAAGTTGTGAGAAAATGACCTTGGGAAAACTGGCTAGAAAGAAAGCCAACTTTGGTTGAATTTAAAATGGACCAGAAGGACAAATGGTGTTTGAAAGGTACTGTGACTTAATGATATTTGGAGTGTGGGTGGGGAGCTGACACTTCAGAGAGAGGAAGGGCCTTAGTACAAGGTAAAACGGATTCATAATTAATAATGATGAGTGGGATTTTTAGTACAGGGGCTGTGATGAAGGGACAAATACAGGAAAAATTATATGGATTATTTCATTGTCCTTCCTCAACATTGGCTTTTATAAGAACTGTTTGAGAGTTAAGTGAAGAGTTTCTGCGTAGATACTGCAGTGCCTGCCAGACTACCTTCTTCTCAGACTCAATTAAACATTTAGACTTGGGGTGCCTGGGTAGCTCAGTGAGTTAAGCGACTGCCTTTGGCTCAGGTCATGAGCCCAGGGTCCTAGGATTGAGTCTGGTGTCACGTCAGACTCCTTGCTCAGCAGGGAGCCTGTTTTTCCCTCTGCCTGTGCTCTCTCTGACAAATAAATAAATAAATAAATCTTAAAAAACAAAACAAAACATTTAGACTCACATGATGACCCTGGCTACCCTCGGCCCCAGTCTACTCGGCATGCCATGGACCAGGAAGCGCCGAGTGCCAGTGGGCCAGTGTCAGGCGCTCCTTTCTTTGGGAGGCATCTTGTAGCAGTCTTTGCCGCTGCCCAGTAGCTGGCCCGGAGTGACTGTCTTTGGCCCTCACACATGGAAGGAAGGAAGCACCTGTCCAGTGGGTATAGAAACAGCCCTGATTGAGAAGCCTTGTGCCCCACAGCAGGCAATACTTCTTAAACCAACTCCCCTCACATGTTTATGGTCCATTTATAGCTCTACTCAGTCCAGAAACAGTTTATGGATCAGGAGTAATTTTTGTCATCAGCGTTGTGTCGTGGCAGCAGAGATGACACCATTTTTATCAGCTTAACCAAGGAACAGAGGGAGAAAGTTAACCGAAGGTCAAATTCTCATGTGGGAAGAAACATGGTTTTGGTAACCCTTTACCCATAGATATTGAACCTGGCTCCAAAGGAAAACAGCGATGAGTGGACTCCTGCCAGAATGAGTCATGTGGGGAAGTTTTAGAGTTTACTGGTCCAGTGCAGCTGTGATAAATGAAAGTTGATGTGGAGGTTGATCACCGTGATAGACACTACCCCTGCACGCCTTTGCCTCTGCCTGTCCCCTCCTTGCCACAGGGTTAACCTGGTTAGCTCAACACATTAACTTGGATAGAACTTCTTCCAGGAGGCCTTATTTGGCACCCTCCCCTTTAATCTGTGTTAGGAACCCCTTATACATACTCAGTGACCCCCTGGTAGTTCTGTACTTTGCTGTCCATCTTGTCTGCACTTGGTCATTCTTGCATTCTCAGAACCTAATGTAATTTCTGCACATGGTAGATGCTCCATAAATCATTATCAAATTGAAGTAAGTTGAACTGATAGTGTTTTAGAGATAACTGGAATTGTCCACTGAGCTGGATAGGAAGAGAGAGCCTTTCATGGCTGTACAATACAGCAGCTGGGCTCCCCCAGAAGTAGACTTTGAGATAAAAGTATAAAGAGTGTACTTGGAAAGTACAGAGGACTCCAGTAGGGAATTAGACTACAATACCGAGAAGAGAAGGCAATAATACAGCGTGTGGTACCATGCAGCCTACCACAGTGGGCACCTGGGGCTTACTCCTATGAGGAACTCTGGGAAATGGTGCAAGCACATGCTTCAGAATGACCCCAGGGAGCTGGGGCATTTGAACAGCAACTCCCCAGAGTCATTGGTTGAAGGTTCCTTGGAGAAACTAAATTCCCTCGCATTCTGGTGTGCTTCACATGGGCAGAGACTTCTGGAAAAAAGTCCCGGAGGCAAGAGACACGGATACTAGCATTTGGACATCACTTGAGCATGGTATCACATCCCTTGGGCACGGGCAGGGCACAGCCATGGTCTGCTACAGCAGCCTTGCTTTCCAGGTCTGGAGATGACGGGGCAAAACAAGTCTCTTGACTATCCGTTGAAAAGTGAGGATGAAACTCCTAATCTGATGTAGATGAAACAGTACAACAGAGTGATTCAGGGCTCTTGGGAGTTTAAATCCCAACTCTGCCCTTACATAGTTTTCCTGTGGAATTGAGTCAAGTTTCAGAGCTTTCTGTGCCCCGTCTCCTCATCTGTAGAACTGATACAGTAAGGGTGATGTGAGAATTAAATTGAATGTTATAAATAAAATACTAAAACAGTGCAGATCATTAGGGGCAGAGATAAATAAGTAAGAGTCTTTGCCCTCACAGAGTTTAACTTTCAGTGGGGGAAGACATCCGAGCAAACAAGATTATCTTAAGAGGATAAAATTTAAGATTGTGGTGCGTACAGAGTATTTTGGGGGCACAAAGAAGGGGCTTTTAGTACACCCTGAGGAATCAGAGTGGCTTCCTGGGAGTGATGGTGACTGAACTCCTGGACAGGGGAGACCTTCCAGGCATGGGGTATCGGGTGCTGCATGTAGGGGAATGACCACCCTGTTCCTCTTTTCCTCATTTGAGTGGTGTGGGGTGCAGCAGTTGGGGAGTGAGCTTAGGCCACATCCTTAAAAGCTTTAGCAGGCTGTGGCTGGAGAGTGGGGCGGAGGGGAGAGAGGGAGGAGTGGTGAGCACCGGTGTTGGGCCCAGCACTTACTCTATCAACCTGGAAGACTGCAGGCAAGTCCCTCATCCTCTCCAAGCTCTCAGCTCCCCATCCAAACAATGAGAGATCCTGCTTAGTGATAAGGACTTACAGCTCTGGCCAAGCACACACCTTCAGAGGCTCTGGTTTTATAGGCAGAGTCTGGGGGTCATGATACAATGATACACCCCATAAGTTAGAGGGCTTGCCAAGTACTGGGAGTGCCTGCTCCCTCCCATGCTTCCCATCTGGACTTTTCAGTTCTTTGCCCAAATCTCCCAGTTCCCTGGTGCAGACTGCCATGGCCTGGTCCCAGATGAGCTATGCTCGGATGGGCTTTTTTGAGGTGTATTCTCCAGCTTGGGCTTGTGATGTGTTCTTGCCCACCTGGTTTCCATCAGACCCTGCTAGGATTTGCCTGGCAGACCCCCAGCCCAGACCCAGGGTGAAAAGACAATGAGAGCCTCTCACAGGGCTGCCCTAAATTTAGGTGGAAAGACCATGTTGTTAGTGTCTTATGTCTCAGACAGGGGATTTAATGAATGATTTGGTATCAGAACCAGACATTCAGCAGCATACCTTTCAAAACTTCACATTAGTGGTTGTAACTTTCACCTCCATGATTTGCCTTTCCACTAGATGCTACTTAGGGAAGGTTAATATTTGAGAGGTTGGAGAGTTTGGTTCACAAGGAGGATGTGATTTTGGTTACTCTTCTACCCAAGAGGATTAAGATAGCAAAATGAGTTTCAATACAAATTAATTGGTCAAACAGCTGTGTTAAGCCCCATAGGAGTCACCCTCTCAACTGGCTGTTTGCAGAGAAGCTATCCAGTCTCATCAAATCATTTCTTTCTTGTTATTTATTTTCATTATATTATAGAGAAGTCAAGGTACTTATCAGTTAGACTTAGTTCTCAGTTAAAGTTAGGTTCAATTGTGAGTAGTTATAAAATCAAAATCACAATAGTTTAAATAAGGCAGGAGTTTGCTCTTTCATCTTGCTTTATTTCTTTCTCATATTAACGTCAGGATGTAGCTGTCTAACATCGTATGGCTGCTTTGTCCCACAAAGTTGGCAGATACCCAGGCTCTTTCTAGCTTGTGGGTCTGCCATGTAGGACCTCCGTGGGGAATGTTACCTGATGGTCCAAGGTGGCTGCTCCCATTCCTGCCATCGTGTCCACATTCTAGCAAGTAGGAAGAAGAAAGGTGTGAAAGACTGCATGGTACCACTCATGCCCTTCCTGGAAGCTGCATATGCCTTTTTTTTTCTTAAATACCATTGGACAAAACTTAATGGTATGGTTCCACCTAGTTAGAAGGAAATCTGGGAAATGTTGGTTTTTTTCCTCCTGGATGGCCATGTGCCCAGCCAAAAATTGAGCATTCTATTACTAAGTGAAGAGAGAGGATATATTAGAGGACAACTGGCTGCTTCTATTAATACCTAGAGTGGATTCTTTACAGTCGTGTGTGATCTTGGGCTACAGTTCTTTGAGCCGTAGTTTCCTTATGTGGAGAATCACTGCAGTCATATTTACCTCATAGAGTTTTTGAAAGGCTAATACAAAATTAAATGGTGTTTATGGAAATGCTGTGTACGTCAGACAACACCACAGAAGACATTATTAGACAATAATTTGTTCTTCACATTTTCTTCATCAATTTCTCTTCTGGAAATGGAGAAAAGGAGGAGCGTGGCAAGTATGTTTTGAATTTAATAGAAATTGCTTTGGAGACAGGAGCTGATCTAGGGGCAGATGTGGAGTTTCGCTTTGTGAAATCAGGCAGGAAAATCTCAAAGGCAAATGTTCAAATGTTAGTTTTCCAACTCCAGTTGGAAAGATGATGTATGCCACTAAAAAGGGTTTTCCTTCAGCATTTCAGCATCATTAGCCTTGGCTCAAACCACACATAACAGGAGAGGCACTCATAACTAACAAGTAGTAATGAAACCTTCAAAGAGTTTTTATATCAGAAAGGCTTTATTTGAGTTGAGGGAAGGGGTCTTTAAAAAAAACCCCAATCCTTTTGCCTATTTTGCCTAACAAGGAGATACTTGATAGCATGTGGTCCAGTGCTCTGGGAAAAGAATCAGCATTTTTTTTTCTTTTGATTTTAATGGGATGTGGTGTAATAGGAATAGACTGCAGTAAATATTACATATAATTATTTATTAGACTTCTGGAAACCTCCTATTGCCAAGACCCCTGGGCATATGGACAAAGTTGACATATTAGGTAGTAATACAAGCGGACTGAGCAAACACAGTTGTAAGGCCATTCTGTTAATGGACTCAGTGGAAACATTGGTTCTCCATGGGGCCCGGAAGTCAGCAAACTTTCTGGGGAGGAAAATGACCAGGTTAGGAGGTGATGGCCTCTTTTCTTTGGCCTGTATTGTAGCTGGGAGCCACAGTTTGCTGGAGAGAGGAGGCCTCCTTGATTCTTCATGCCCATAATGTACAGGCCTTTGCAATATTGGTCATTGAGATCACATTCCAGCTCAGAGAAGAGTTGACTTAGTGGGCCATGGACTCCGGGAATCACTGGAGTATAGATTTCTCCTTTTACATGGAAGGAACAGGGGGTGATGAATGTAAACCATCTTCTGATTTTTTTTTTTTTTTGCCAGATGGAAATAGACACATGAACAAAGAGGTGCTAAAGATTAAACTTGAATCAGGCATATTTGGATATAAATCCAGATGCTGCCATTTTTTTTAATTTTGAAGATTTTTATTTATTTATTTGACAGAGATCACACAAGCAGTGGAAGCGGCAGGCAGAGGGCGAGGGAGAAGCAGGCTCCCCGTGGAGTAAGGAGCCAGATACGGGGCTCGATCCCAGGACCCTGGGATCATGACCTGAGCTGAAGGCAGACCCTCAACCGACTGAGCCATTCAGGCACCCCCAGATCCTGCCAATTAGTACGTAGGTGTTCTGAGCTAAATTACCTATTTCTGAATTCTGCAGGGCAATTTTGAGGAGAATAGTGGGTACTTGATAAATGCGTCTGAGAGCTAGCTGAGGGATATCATAAAGTAGGTCAAATACAGATGATTTATAGTCCTTTCTCTGTCCAGTGAAGTAAATAGGGCCTTATACTAAGCATGGTGATGTTCTTAAATTTTGAATTTTGAAGGCATCATATATACTGTTTGTCCAAAGCATTCCAACTCAGAAACAGAGATAGGTTTATAAACCACAGCATTACTTATGGGAAGAAAAATATCCTTCTGACCTAATTTCTTCACTTTGCCTACTCTACTTCACTTTCAAATTTGGATATTTTATGAAATCCCTGTAAGGAATGGACGTGGTAGGTTGTCTAGAAACATTTTGTCTTTAGGCAGAACTGCAAGCAAACCATGTCAAAGAGTTAAGAATCCAGCCTTCTATTTAACTTCCCAGTGAGGTGCTTGAGTACCAGTATATGTCTGAGTAAGTCATTCCACTGCTTGGTAGCTATGTTATTTACTTGGAATTATTCTTCATTTCTTCATATATAACTTCAGCTCCTTATGGTGTAATTTAGGTCCATTTGAAAACTCATTTGACTTATATTTATTGAAAACTTTGATATATTCTTGACACTGGCAAAGCACTGGGATATATATTTGTTTCCTAATAGAAGCAAAATATCACTGGTATTCCATTTTAAGTAAGGCCCTTCTTATATCTGAAGAAAATTATTTCTTTTCAATTTTAACTATGCTCCAGTTTAAATTTTTGAATCAGTTATTTCAGCCTTCACATCTAGGTATTTAATCATACCTGAATCCCAGTCTCTCCACCTTTCTGATTTCTGTAGAAACAAAAACTGCTGATTCTTTGAACTTAAAAAAAAATGTTTTTTCTATTTTTGGCTACTAAATGCTCCCAGATTTAGAGAGCTCCCAGATAAAGAGATCAGATTTTTTTCTATGGAAATGTATTTTATAACACCAAAATTTAAATGGAAAAAACGGAATTAAGAAGCTATAATTCAGTCAGGAAATTCAAATGAACTCATAAAATATAACAGCTTGATTGAATTAGTCCCTTGCTAGTCTGTTCTCTACCCACATAAAATATAAAATGAAAATTCCTTTTTTCAGTTTGAAACAAAACTTAAAAAAATTTTAAAGTCCCCCTGATCAGTGGGAAGAATTCTGATTTGTTTTACTTTCCCTTTTTCCTCTGCTGATACCACTCAAAGTAAGACTTTGAGAGAAATAAACAGTGTTTCATCGAAAACTGTTTGCATCATCAGTCTTAAGGGTAGGGGGGAAAAGCAGGCCCCCAACTTCCTTCTGTGCGTATGATATTTCCTCCTGAGTATTTCAGACAGCAGATTTCGATGCAACTTTGATGCAAGGTTTTCATGATATACAAGGTTTAAAATTGATATTTCAAGTGCCTGAGACCATTAAGAGTACAATTTTATCAGTTTCAGTGATACAACAAAAGAATTACAAAATATGTATTTGTAGAGATCTCTGTAGTTCATGAAGTATCTTCATTTCCCGGCACCCTGTGTAAAAGGTCAGGGAGATATTATTTTTCTTAGATAAGAAAATGGAAGCTCAGAGGTTGAGGAGTTTCTCTTGGGTTACCCAGAGGGAATGGCAGCTCTGTGGCCATAATTAGGTTTCCTGTATCCCTAAATTCATGTTGATAGCCTATTGTACTCAAGTCTGTAAGAGCCCTATTTCAGTAGATCCATGGGGACATTTGAATCATTTCCCATAAAGATCAACCTTTCCAATGGAATTGCTCTGGCCAGCTTTTGTGCATGTGTTGCTTATCACAATGTCTTGTGTTTCTTTTGCTCCTTTCTCTGAGAAAATCCAGGCACATTCCAGACCCTCAATTCTAATCAGCTCTGATAGCAGTGAAACAGGATTGGAGTAACATGGAGGTTATTTGGCACTTGCCCAGTGGCTGTGGGGTAACCTGTTCATTTCTGGCATTCTTGGAACCTGCCACCTCTGCGTGCTGGATACTTGACTGGTTTTCCCTTCTCAAAGTTATGCTCTTGTATCCTCTGCTGCTGATGTCTTGACTATCATCCCTTTGGTGCCTAACATCTCAAAAGAGTAGTACACATTTGCAATTTCTGATTCCTCTGCCCTTATCCTCAACCTGTCCACCTGGCATTAGCTCTGAGGTTCCCTCAAAATTATTTTCTCCAAAGGTCACTTCCAATTTAAAGATCCTCATGTGTTTTCTCAGGTTTCTTGACTTAAACTTGGCTGCATTCTGCTTTTTGAATCTCTTTTTCTAAATTATTCTGTTCTGCTTCTCTTTCTAGCTCTCCAGATACCATTTTCTTTTCTTTCTTATTTTTTCTTCCCTCTCTCCCTCTCCCTCTCCCTCTCCCTCTCCCTCTCCCTCTCCCTCTCCCTCTCCCTCTCCCTCTCCCTCTCCCTCTCCCTCTCCCTCTCCTTCCCTTCCCTTCCTTTCCCCTATGGCCCCATTTTCTTCTTCCATTCCCTAACAGTGAACCTAACCATGATCCTCAAAGCAATATTCACATTTTCCTCTCAGCATACAGTAGCTTTGGGGGTTTCATCTCTGATGCCAATTTGAATGATTCCCAATACACAGCTCCAACTATGTATTTTTTCCTTGGCCTCTTCCTCAAATCTCCAGACACCTACGGCACAGCTGTACCTACATATCCAGCCACCACTTTAAATTTAGGTCTGACCAGTCCCAGATCCTTCTTAATTTCTCTTGGTGGCATGATTTTCCTTTCACCCAAGGTTATGTTTTGTATTATTTTGGGTCTCTCCTTTTTCTTTCCCCAAATAAAATGTCAACACTCTTCTGTCCTAATATCTCTCACACCTGCATCCCATTCTTCTGTTCCCAACACCATTGTCACGGTTTAGACAGCCACATCACAATGAATGGTCTTTCTTTGGTTTCTGTGAACTGCTGTATCATCCTACATGTTGTTGCCCCTGACTAGCTCTCTTTCATATCATTTGATATGATTTATCTCTCTGCTTTGAACTGCAACTTCCCTGCCATATATTGCTCCAAGCACTTCTTCATCCAATTTACCAAATGAGTTATCATATCACTCAAACAGAAACCGGTTTGTTCTCTCACAGACAGCATAGACTCCTATGCATTTTAGTGGGGTCTGTGCTTCCTGCTGCCCTCTCCTATTCGGGTTGAATATAGGTGGTAAGGAAAGTGAAATCGTCTGTTAGTCTTATCTTCTTGTATTGTGGTTTCTCTGGGCTGATTCCTCTGGTTGGGAGAAATGGCTCCTAACGTGAGGTGTGATAAATGCTGTCTCCAAGGCTCTGATTGTTCTGCATTAGACATGAATGCGTGCACTTCTCAGCCTCCCAGACATGGTTTACAAAATTCTTTATTGTTTTTCCCTTCTGGGGAGCGATAAGGTATAACATTTCTTATTGATTTTGGAACTGTTTCTACAATGCAAACAAATACCTATCTGAAAAACCTTGTACTAATCACACAAAAATGTGATCATGTGGGTCCTGGAGTGCCAGAATTTCCATAGCTCTAGGTCTGTGGAGAGTTTTCTTCTTATTATTCAGGGGTCTGTTAAAAATAGTTCTCTCAATGGAAAAATGAACAATGCAAAGGCAGGATATTGGAGCTCTTTCTGCTTTAATTCTCATGGTAGCTTAACATTAGAAAAACCCTTGTCTGCCTCATTTCCCTGTTGGTGGATCAAGCTCTAGATTTCCTTAGTTGCTGAATGTTGAAACTTAGTGGAACTTCTTGCCTAATAGCTTTAAGAGGACTCTGAATCTTGGAGAGTGGATATTTCCGGTCCCAGGGCACACAGATAGAACCTAGACACTCTCCCCTTCCTTCCACCATGGCCTGTCCTTGGGTCTAGTGCTGGAGTGAAGACATTTTAGTGAAAGCCAGTGGGCTCACCCTCAAACTTGCAGAGCCCAGGGCAAGAGTACAAACGGAAGCCTATATATCCTATGTCTAAATAGTCAACATTTTAAGCCAGGCTAAAAGGTGTTAAATAAAATATGTTCTATCTCTCTGTCTTGACAAACATATCTCAATAATAAAAATTTGACTTTCTAAAATCTTTAGTTTCTACTGCTATGGTATGGCATGGGAGAACTGGTCCTGGACATCACCCGTCCTTTTCCCTTCTCAACATCAAATCCAACAGCACTAAGAGGGGCTTGGTGTGCCCATGTCCAAGTTCTGTCCACTTACTCCTTCAAAAAGCTGCCCCTTGGGCTTAGGTGGCACACATTAGCTGTGCAGTCCATTATCAGTAGGGCAGACCTCGGAAGAGGCCCAATGCCATGCCAGCAAGCAGGCTTGGGGATGTTTGGGCAAGCAGGATCCATAGTACCCAGAGAGTGGTCCAGAAGGGACATGTGAACTCCCCTTGGCCATGTGAACTCCTTGTTTTATAGAAACTGGGCAGAGCTGCAGTTGGGTGTCCAAGGCAGGACCACCCTTTACTTGGATCTGAGAACAGCACTGAAATGAGTAAGAGATCTTGAAACTTGTTTCAGAGGCTCTTTCCACTCTGACTTCACATCATCTATCAGGGATAGCATTCACCTGGCATAAAGAGCACACACACAAGCTGCACTGACCAGCCTCCAGTATAGGTGGAAAAATTCCAGCCAATCTTCTTTTCCTGTTTTACTGGCCTGAAATCCCCGCTCTAGTTCCTTGTGTTAAGTTTTGCCTTCCAGCCTCACTGCTAGGAGTCCATGTGAGTCCTGGTACAAATTCAGCCTTAGAAAACCTCCTTTCTGTTGCACTTTGATGCCAGTTCCAGGAGATGTGTAGCACAAAGATGTAGAAGTCCTTGGGCTTCTTTTTAGTTCTCTCTCTTGCCTCCCAGAAGTTCTTTTCCTCCAGCTCTCAGATGCCTTTTCTCTCCTCTTTTGGCTCCTTCACCCCCTACCCAACCCTCATCATGCTTTTTATAGTTTTTAAAATATAACTCCTCCCTTTTTTCTTTTTCTTTCCCTCCCTTCTTCTCTCTTTCCTTCCCTCCCTTTCCTCCCTCCCTTTCCTCCCTTCCTTCCTTCCTTCCTTCCTTCCTTCCTTCCTTCCTTCCTTCCTTCTTTCCTTCCCCCCCTTTCTTTCTTTTGCCATCAAAACACTCTTTGCTTCAGAGGACCTTTGCTAGTAGAAAAACTTTCAGCTAGATTAATCCAAAAGAAAAATTTGGAAGGTGAAGGAGTTCATCTTCATTTCACCAGACTGTCTTTTCCCACATTTGTGTTGTCCCCATTCTCTCTTCTTGAAATTAGCTCTCAGGAAAGAATACTAATAGGTCGTATATGGTATCTCTGAAGTAGAATAAAAGACCTGATTTCTCCCAAAAACAATGTAGCTGTGCAGGCAGGGGAGTAGTATTTCGGACACTTGAAAAGACTGTAGAAGTCACGAGGTGCTGGATGCCTGCAAATGCAGTGTGGAGGGAGCTGAAAAGCAAGGTCTCACTTTCAGGCAAGTTGTCTACATGTCCTGAGGGTCACTTTGTAGGAAGAGTGAGTAATGGCAACAATTTATGCCCAGTTGGTGCAACAAATCAGGATTGTTTTCTACTTAGGCAGGGAAGTGAATTGCATGGAAGCTTCTACCGAGACTGAGCACAAAGTGTTGGAGAGCCTGTTTCCAACTATTCAGACATTGCTGTTTCCTTCCTTGCATTGCACCTCCTCACTCTTCAACTCTGACTGCTGGAATGGACCCAGCATGCAAAGGCGGGCCTCTGTTGTGATGCTTCTGGGTTCTCTGCCGTCCCTCCTTTCAGAACTGATCAAGAGGATAAAAAACATACAGATCATCTTTTCTTTCTAATATAAACAATCTGTGGCTGCAGGAAGAGCGGCTTGAAACTTGAAGCATAGGTATTAATCACATTGATAGTCTGCTTTTGGCATAAGTGACCTTTTCTGCCTGTTTATTTTGACTGTGGAGAGAGAGGCCAGGAAATGCTTTCAAAGTATGGACATCACTAACTGGGACGCATATGTGTGTATGTTTAATGAATGTTTCTCCCCCACAAACGGAAATGGTATGCGGTTCTGTTTCTTCAGTTCTTACAAAGTAATTGAAGTTACTCCCTCACATTCTCCAGGGAAGAAGCTGAGAAATAATTTGAAGTATTAATACAACAGAAGTCTTGAAGATGAACATGGTGCCTGACTTTTGCAAAATATTTTTTCATGGAGGAAACTTTGGAGGCTGAATGGTGTGGATAGAGTTCAAATTTTGAAGTCAGATCTGGTTTGTATCTGCTTCCCCAGTGGACTGGTGTTGCTTATTTTCTCTGATCCCATCGCCTTATCTATAAATGTAATGATAACTTCCAAATCTTTCTGGGTTATTATGAAGATCAAATGACAAGAATTTATGTGAAGTGTCTGGCAGGGAGTTGATGCTCAATTATTAATTTAGTATCATTTTGTGGCCAGGATGGCTGGTTGCCTGACCAATATTCCCGTTCCCTTTTTATTTAGGACGAGAACCCTGATTTCATTCAGATGGCAGTGTGCTCAGTAATGAGGCCATGTTTCCTGGCATCCCTTGCTGCTATATATGGTCATGTGACTAGGTTCTAACCAATGAAATGTAAGAAGTTGTTGGGTGGGAATTCTGGGAAAGTGCACTAACCTGGAGATAATCACCAAGCCTAGTGCAGGCTCTTTCTAATCCTTAACTCCCTACTTCCCCTGGAAAGTAGACATGGTGGCTGGAGTTGCAGCAGCCATCTTGGACCATGAGATAATCTTGAAGGTGCTAAGGATTGTAGAGAAACATAGTATCCGGACCCCTAAGGACACTGTGGAGCTGTAAAGCCAGACTAGGACTGCCTACCTCTTGCTTTTTTTTTTTTTTTTTTTAATGTGTGAGCTAGATCAGTTTTCTTTTTGAGATATCTCTTTTTTTCTGACCTCTCTTTTCAAGCAAGGGAGTGCAATTCCTAGAACACATTTCCCTTGTACCTCTATGTTCTTATTTAATCTCCTTCACACTTATCCTGTGAATTAGTATAGTTCTTCCTATTTTACAGATAAAGACACTGAAGTGGAGAGAGTTAATATTTTGCTCCATATCACATAGCTATTCTCTGCCACTGCTGATTTTGGACTCTATTTATTGCTCTTTCCACTACAAAGTGTGTTCTTGGGTTTTTCCCAAATGCTTTTTCTTCATATTTTACGGACAATATGGCATCATGATGAAGAGTCCAAACTCAGGAGCCATACTGCCCAAATTTGAATCCTGGTTCTGCCACTTACTCCTGCAGGAAGATTTACCTGTAATTTGCATAACCTCTCTGGGTCCCAATTTCCTCCTCTGTAAAATGGGAATAACAATAACCTCATAGAGTAGGTAACATCAGGAGTAAATGAAATGATGTATATAAAATTCTTAGAATAATTTCTGGCATATAGAAATCACTATTAAATGTTAGCTATAATTATTCTTTTTTTTTCCTACTGCAAGCAGAAAAATTCACTTGCTGGATACAAGGACTTGGTTAGGACCAAAGCTGATCTTTGAATAGTTTACCACATCTCTATTAATAGTGTTACAGGCTGTGGGAGTTGTTAGCTAATTCAGAGCTGTTACTAAGCCTGAGAGCACGTGGGTAGGACTGGAGGCTCTGTGTAATGGCACCACTGGGGGACTGGGGGTCTAGGAATCCCTGATGGTGGGAAGTGAAGTCTGTTATGCAGGACGTGGGAAGAGGGGCTGATAGGAATCTGTGTAGAGAATACCAGGGCATAGGATACTAAAAGGTAGGTATAGAATAGAAGCTCAAAAAACTTGGTTGATAGCTTTGGGAAGAAAAAGATAAAGTGGAAGTGGGGAAAAAAGAGATGAGAAAAAAAGGAAAGGAAATCAAGAAAGGGCAGGAAAATCCTCAAACCTGGTGAATCATGGCTCTTCTAGACTTTAAGTTCCTAGGAGTTTTGAATTATGCCAACTTTGTAAGTAAAAGGGGGAGGGATTAGGGGACCAATGGTTTCCTGTGGGAACATTCCCTAAAAATATAACTTTTTATACCTTTTTTTTTTTTTTTGAAGGGGGCAGAACTAATCTGACCATGAAGAATGTGATGGAGTCTTTGGAGGAAGGCTTCCCAAAGTCCAGTTGTGACCAGCAGAGAAAAAAGGCAGTTATAGGCTGATCCTCTTCTCGGGGCTTGTTCCTCTGTGAGCCGTTAGTGAGGGCTTGGTCAGCCCATTCCCACGAAGCCCCTGCCTGCTGTCCGTCTCCACCCCGGGATGTTAGAACTTGGTAAGATTTCTGGACATTTGTTACTTCCTTGTGTTGGTTATTTTTGAGGCTCCCTGTCAGATTTCCTTGTAGAATTCTTTATAAAACCATTAAGTGAAAACAGGCCTCTGCACTTGTCTTCGTGGTCAGTGGAGGGAGAGGTGGGGAGGACTGTCCCAGTTAGGTGCTGAGGTGGGCAAGGGGAGTGCTGGCAACGGGAAGCAGGCCTGGTCTTGGGTTTGCCCGAAGGGCCGAGTGAGATGTAATCTGGACCATGATATCAGAAAGGCTGGTGAGGGTCTCCTCCACACCCATCTGCTTTGTTTGCTGAGCCACACTGGGCCCACCCTTGTTTCTCTTCCATCTCTGTTTTGAGTTCCATTGAAGTTCATTTCTGAGGTAAAGGGGACATCTTTGTTTTCAGTGGGCCCAGCTTGGCCTCTTGGTGGGCAGGAATAAATTTAGTATACTTGGCCACTACATATTAAGCCCTTTGTTTTGTTTTTAAAAGGTTCAGTACTTTCTACTCTCTCCCTGTCCCCCCCACCACTGTCACGTGGCTATATTGTGTGTCTTAAACAGCTGTTCTGGCTCTCCCAGAGGGAGTACATTAAGCATGAGTCAGCTGCCCAGAACTGTTTCTTACCAGCTCCTGGGAAGCTGCCCTAGGTTCTACTGGTGGTGGTGGCCCAAGGCAAGTGGGGAGTCCACATCCACAGGACACAATGAAGAAGGACTTCAGGAACCATCGGGAATGGGGCATCACTTGCCAAGTGAATTCAGATCCCCAGATGCTAGGTAGGCTTTGCCCTTTTCTTCCCCCAACACCTTGCTACAGTTCAAAGCTGGTTTAAAAATACTGGAGGACAGCCCTCCTTATTTATCCCATCAAAGTAGCTCCTGGACCCACTAGCAAAGAACTCTCCAAGTTGAGCTGTAAATATTGAAAGATGTCTTTGTTAGTCACATAAATAACTTTGCAGTGTTGTGTGTGTATGTGCGTAGAGAACTCGTCCAACAGATATTAACCGTAAGCGATTGCCAGGGAGTCTCTTAGATCACCATGGTGGGTGTTTTGGAAAGCCTCTGAAGATTTAGTGTTCTCAGGGCCCAGAACAGCTCAGTGGCAGCCACTTCCACAATACTGTTGGGGAGGGACGTGAATCTGAATCCCTAAATGAACCCTTTGCTCCCCTCACATTACTCTTATCTCAGTTCTGAGGCAGCCACACCAAGTCACTGTGCAAGAGCCATTGCTTAATAATCTGTTTTGCCTTCTTTCAGTTGGGAAGTTTCTGGTTGGTTTAAGCTATTTATTGTTGTGTAATAAAACCCCCAAGCAGAGTGGCTTAAAACAGCAACCGACATTCAGTTTGCTCATGAACTTGCATTCATTTCGTCCAGGTCTTGCAGGGACAGCTCCTCTTGGGGGCATTTGGGGGCATTTGAAAGCTAGAGGTGATTTGCTGCCTGGGGGCTGGAATTAATCTGAAGGCTCACTCACGTGTTTGGCATTTGATGCTGCCTGTGGCTGGGACATCAGTTGGAACTTTCAGCCAGAACACCTACACGTGGCCTCCCCATGTGGCTGCTTGTCTTTCTCACGGCATGGAGTTTGGCTTCCAAAAGAGAGAGAGAGACCCAGTGGAACAAGGCAGAAAACACATTGCATTGTTATGTCCTGGCTTTGAATGTTACTTGCTGCCATACTCTTTTGGTCGAGGTAATCCTTATTCAGTTCCTGGAAGTTTTCTTCTTTGACATTCTTTTTATAATATAACTTCTGATTCAGTTGTTTTGATCTCTTCTGAAAGAACACTAATCATCCCTGTATTGGGGTGCTTTTGTCATGCACATAAATAATTACCCCCTTTTTAAAAAATAATTTTCCCTTTTAATATTTTTCCTCCCTTTGTCATTTTGCTCTGCTTCTGGGTGAAATTTTTGTGTTTATCTTCTACATATGATTTAATATATTTTTTTAAAGATTTTATTTATTTATTCGACAGAGAGAGAGACAGCCAGCGAGAGAGGGAACACAAGCAGGGGAAGTGGGAGAGGAAGAAGCAGGCTCATAGAGGAGGAGCCTGATGTGGGGCTCGATCCCACAATGCCGGGATCACGCCCTGAGCCGAAGGCAGACACTCAACTGCTGTGCCACCCAGGCGCCCCATGATTTAATATTCTTCATTCTTAATACTGCTTTAAAAAAATTTAAATTCTGCTATAGCATTTTGACTGCATCTCTTCTTTATCTCTGTAGGCTTCTTTTTTACTTACTCTTATATCTACTCTTTTCATCTAGGATTTATTTATTTATTTTAGAGAGAGAGAGAGCATGAATGGGAGGGTCAGAGGGAGAGGGAGAGAATCTCAAGCAGACTCCACACTGAGTGCAGAACCCCACACGGGGGTTGATCTCATATTCATGAGACCATGGCCTGAGCCAAAACCAAGAGTCTGAGGCTTAACCCACTGTGCCACCCAGGTGTCCCATCTTTTATTTCTTAAAATCAAGATTTCGTATTCATTTTAACAAAGAAAGCAGCTGCTGCCTAATTTTTCTTAAAATGATAAATCTTTCTCCCAAATTGCTTTCTTCTGTCTCTTTTGTACTATGTCTACCTCTTTCTTAAATGCTGCAGAATACTTTCATGGTCCCTAAGTTTTTTTTTTTTTAATTCTTTTTTCTGAGTATAGTTGACACACAATATTATATTAGTTTCAGGTGTACAACATAGTGATTCAACTTCTGTGTATGTTATGCTATGCTTACCACAAGTGTAGCTACCATCTGCCACCGTACAATGCTGTTGCAGTATTATTGACCAAATGTCCCCATGATGTGCCTTTTATTTCCATGAATTATTCATTGCATAACTGAAAGCCTGTATCTCCCTCTCCCCTTCTCCCATTTTGCCTATCCTTCTACCCCATCCCCTCTGACAATCATCAGTTTGTTCTCTGCATTTACAGGACTGATTCTGTTTTTTGTTTGTTTGTTTACTCATTTGTTTTGTTTTTTAGATTTCACATATGAGTGAAATCATATGGTACTTGTCTTTCTCAGTCTTTCACTTAGCATAATACCCTCAGGTCCATCCATGTTGTCACAAATGGGATGATCTTGTCCTTTTTTATGCCTGAATATTATTTCATAGTGTGTTTATATAGTATCTTTCTTACCCACTTGTTTATTGATAGACACTTGGGTTGCTTCCGTATCTTGGCTGTTGTGAATAATGCTGCAATAAACATAAGGGTCCCTGAAGTGTTTTTATTTTGTTTTTTGCTTACTCATCCGTGAATGAGAAGAGAACTATTTCAGCATGGTAGTGATTCTAAAAGGCATGGCTGTGTTTGTTTGGGTCTTCTCATGTTCACCTGGTTGCAGTTAGATTCATCCAACCATATGTTAAGCTTGGAGACTGGTGCTTTTTTTTAATATATATAAATTCAATTTAGTTAACGTAGAGTGTTTTATTAGTTTCAGGAGTAGAATTTAGTGATTCATCGGTTGCATGTAACACCCAGTGTTCATTCCATCAGTGCTGTCTTTTATACCCATCACCTAATTACCTCATCCCCTCACCCACTTCCCCTTCAGCAGTCCTCAGTTTGCTTCCTAGAGTTAAGAGTCTCTTATAGTTTGCTTCCTTCTCTGTTTTTATTGTACGTTATTTTTCCTTCCCTTCCCCTACGTTCTTCTGTTTTATTTCCTAAATTCCACATATGAGTGAGATCATATGGTATTTGTCTTTCTCTGACTTTTTAAAATTCAAGTTCAATTAGCCAACATATAGTACATCATTAGTTTCAGATGTAGAGTTCAATAATTCATCAGTTGAGTATAACACACAGTGCTCACCACATTATGTGCCGTCCTTAATGTCCATTGCCCAATTACGCCATCCCCCACCCCCTTCTCCTTCAGAAATCCTCAGTTTGTTTCCTATAGTTAAGAGTCATTTCACTTAACATAATACTTCCTAGTTCCATCCATGTCATTGCAAATGGTAAGATTTCATTCTTTTTGATGGCTGAATAATATTCCAATGTATGTATATGTGTGTGTGTGTGTATATATATATATACACACACACCACATCTACTCTATCCATTCTTCTATTGATGGACACCTGGGCTCTCTGCATAGTTTAGCTTATTGTGGACATTGCTGCTATAAACACTGGGGTGCATGTGCCCCTTAAAATCACTATTTTTGTATCCCTTGGATACAATTGCTGGGTCATAGGGTAGTTGTATTTTTAAGTCTTTGAGGACCCTCCATACTATTTTCCAGAGTGACTGCACCAGTTTGCATTCCTACCGACAGTGTAAGAGGGTTCCCCTTTCTCTACATCCTCACGAACATCTTTTGTTTCCTGACTTGTTAATTTTAGCCATTCTCACCAGTGTGAGGTGGTAGCTCATTGTGGTTTTGATTTGTGTTTTCCTGATGCTGAGTGATGTGGAGCATCTTTTCATAGGTCTCTTGGCCATTTGGATGTCTTCTTTGGAAGAAATGTCTGTTCATGTCTTCTGCCCATTTCTTGACTAGATTTTTTATATTTTGGGTGTTGAGCTAGAGAAGTTCTTTATAGATTTTGGATACCAGCTTTTTATCTGATAAGACATTTGTGAATATCTTCTCCCATTCCAAAGGTTGGCTTTTAGTTTTGTTGATTGTTTCCTTTGCTGTGCAAACTTTTTATCCTGATGAAGTCCCAATAGTTCATTTTTGCCTTTGTTTCCCTTGCCTTTGGAGACGTGTCTAGCAAGAAGTTGCTGTGGCGGAGGTCAAAGAAGTTGCTGCCTGTGTTCTCCTCTAGGGTTTTGATGAATTTCTGTCTTACATTTAGGTCTTTCATCCATTTTGAATTTATTTTAGCATATGGTGAAAGAAAATGGTCCAGTTTCATTCTTCTGCATGTGACTGTCCAGTTTTCCCAACACCGTCTGTTGAAGATACTGTCTTTTATCCTTTGGATATACTTTCCTGCTTTGTCAAAGATTAGTGGACCATAGAATTGAGGGTCCAATTGCATTAAATGTATAGAATGTTCTAAGTATTAGAGACATTTTAACAGTATTTGTTCTTCCAATCCATGAGCATGGGATGTTTTTCCATATCTTTGTGTCTTTCTCAATTTCTTTCATAAGTGTTCTTTAGTTTTCAGAGTACAGATCTTTTACCTCTTTGGTTAGGTTTATTCCTAGGTATCTTATGGTTTTTGGTGCAATTGTCAACAGGATTGATTCCTAGATTTCTCTTTCTGCTGCTTAATTGCTAGTGTACAGAAATGCAACAGAATTCTGTGTGTTAGTTTTATATCCTCTGACTTTGCTGACTTCCTGTATGAGTTCTAGCAATTTTTGAGCGGAGTCTTTTGGGTTTTCTACATAGAGTATCATGTTGTCTGTGAAGAGAAAAAGTTTGGCTTTTTCTTTGCTGATCTGGATGCCTTTTATTTCTTTTTGTTGTCTGATTGCTGAGGCTAGGACTTCCAGGACTATGTTGAACAACAGTGGTGAGAGTGGACATCCCTGTCATGTTCCTGACCTTAGGGGAAAAACTGTCAGTTTTTTCCCTTTTGAGGATGATATTCACTGTGAGTCTTTCATATATGGCTTTTATGATGTTGAGGTCTGTTCCCTCTATCCCTATATGGTGGAGGGTTTTTATTAAGAAAGGATGCTGTATTTTGTCAAATGCTTTTCCTGCATCTATTGAGAAGACTTTATGGTTCTTATCCTTTTTTAAAAATTAATGTGGTGTATCACAATGATTGATTTGTGGATGTTGAACCACCCCTGCAGGGAGACTGGTGCTTTTCAATGATGCTTATCAATAGAGATCCTCGTGGGCTGGGGAGAATGGGAAGGACCTGGCCTCTTAAGGAGTCACAGTGAGGAAATTCATCTCTATGAAGCTTATTATTCTCTGTTCTGTGGAGGTTGCTACATGTGTTGCGAGCTCTCAGCAACCAAACTTCACCTAAGGGCATAGGCTGACACCTAGGGGTGTCACATCTATCCTGGAGCAACTAGCTGGTGTGTCAAAGAAGGTCCCCATGAAGGGAGAATGGAGCTATTAAGTTCCACTGGATTGAGAAGGATCCTCGTGAAGAGAACCCCTCCTGTTCCCACTTGCAGGCTTTTGGTTTGGTGTGGCTGTGTTTGCTCTTGGACCCCATGGCTTAGCTTATTGTAAAGCTGCCCATCAACTGGGGCAAAATGGACACTGAGTGGAGGCAGGCCTTCCAGGTCGTCCCCTCAGCTTGCCTTGCCTTTAGCTCTCAACCTTACATGAGGGACAGATTTTTCATGCTTACATGAAGTGGGGTTGTATCTCCTCCTAGGGAAGAATTGTGATTCAACATCCAGTGTTTCCCTTCAGTCTGGTTCCATCTACCTGGCAGCAGAAACTCCTCTACTTTTATGTATATAAATAATGCCCTTCTCTGGTTTGAAATACAGGATAGGAAAACTTCACCTCATTTCAGGATGGGGGATGTTGGGACTCCTTCACTCACTTCATCACCTTTCCCAAAAGTCCTGTTTTGATTAATTTAGATTTCTCAACCTCAGCACTATTGTCATTTAGGTCAGGCAGTTCTTAGTTGAGAGGGCTATCTTGTGCATTGTAGGCTGTTCACCAGCACCCTCAACCCACTAGACACTAGTGGCCTCCTGCTCACCCGTGAGCCACCCCCCCATGTAGGGCAACCAAAAATCCAGCCGTCCCCCAAGCCTGCTGAGAACCATTGCTGTCAGGCTTCCATAATGTGCTCTTATTCCTGCTATTCCCAAGCCATCCATAGACTCCAAAGTTGGAAGGCAGATCAAGAGATCACCTGGTCTAGTCCCCCTTCTCTCAGGCAAGGAAGATGTTGCTCTTTGCACTCAACAAACAAGGTTAAATGATGAAGATGAAGAGGAAGAAGCAACTGAGACTTGCTCAGGTTTGCCCCTTCATATTTATTCATGGGAGTAGGACTCGGGTGTCTTGCCTTCTGGAGCTTTCCCTCTATGCTTCTTAGGCCCAGCTCATCAGTAGATAAAATCTGTTCACACAGGAACCTTGGTTGGCAGGACTTCTCTAACCCATCTTATCTGAGAAAGGAGAAAATGCTGAGGATGACTTAATTGACTTTTAATGTATACATGTGGGTGTTTTTGCTATTGGAACTTATGTTGTCTGAAAGCTATCGGTTGCTCTTCATTCTGCTTTGTGGGAGGAGGTGATGATGAGGGATGGGGAGACATGGACGTGGACATTAGAGTTTCCTATCCTGATCTCAACTGGTTCTCATCAATGTCTGGGAAGAGCTGGTTTTGAAGAAATGGGAGGGGTGGAGTGTTGCTTTATTTAAATCCAGGGTGTTTGAGAGAGAGGCCACAGCTCCCAGACAGTAAAATCCTGGCTGCCTTGTGGACCCGGGAGTGAGCAAAAAATTGTGCTGGGCAGATGTAAAAATAGTGCAAGGGAGATAGCTCAGGTCTGTGTGACTGCTGAAATGATAGCTCTGTGGAACTGCATACTTATTGCCCTTAACGTTTGAGTCCCAAGGGGGCCGTTAAAGGCCTCATTTAGCATTAGGGCCAGCGGCAGCGCTCAGAGAGATGTAGTCCTGGGAACAAGAGGCAGCTCTGTGGTGTCAGGACCTGAATCTCCCCTTGCACCTTCCTTCTCTAGGGAAGAAGAAATGGTTTATCACACATGTTTGGAATGTACTGGAGGGATGGCAGAGCAGTAAGCAGGTTATTCCTTTATTTCTTCTGCTGATCGCATTTCTTAGCAGTTTCTGGCAAAATGGTTCCCACTGCATGGGTGAGAAGGAGAGGCAGTCTCAAACAGGTTGTTAGGCCTCAGGGATAGGACACTTAGCCAGAACTGGAACGTGGAATTTCCACCCCTGTCCTGATCCCCATCCTTATCCCCAGTAGCCATGGGCAATGATGATCGACTCCCTACTGTGTGCAGGGCTCCATGGAGACATAATTCCTGCTCTCAGGGGCTTGCAATCAGATAAGATGGGTCAGAATAGATGAAAAAGCCAAAACAAACCATAACATAGCAACAACCTGAAATATAAGGACAGTCTGTGCTAAATTCCTGCAGACTGGCCCAGGCAGTAGGTATGGTTGCAAACCAAGGCCCTTGGGGAAGGTGTCTGAATGAGGGCTCCTGTGAGTCAGGCTGGGAGGAAAAGGTGGGAACAACGTCTCATCTGATCACCACAGAGTCTTTTAAGGAGGATGTTATTAATACAGTATTCTCACTTTATGGAATAAGGAAACAGAGGTCCAAAGAAAGAAAGTGAGATGAACAACTTGTGTATCCTCCTAAGTGTGAGGCACTATAATCAGAATTTACAATGAGGCTCCATCTAATTCACACTACAATCCTGTGATATGTTATCATCATTATTATCATGATTTTTACTATTCTAATTTTGCAGCCAAGGAAACTGATGTTTAGTACAGCTGAATAACCTTCCCAAGACCATGCAGCTGGTCTGTGGCTTCAAGTCCTAATCTTTTTCCACTGTAAGCACTTAAATATGCTATTGGCAAGTAAAGAGCAAGTGAGGGGACAGTCATGGCAGGGGGACTAGCATAGGCAGAAATCTACTTGATATGTGAAGAAATGTAGCTGGTATGTGTGGGAAGTATGACCACAACAGGCTTTTCTCCACTGAGAATAGTGAGGAGATAAGTTTGAGAGGTAGTAGGGCTCAGATTTTCTTTTTTCAACATCAGTTCAGTAGTGATGCGTTAGATGGGTGGAAGGGGTGAGTCTGAAAAGCAGCCAGATCACTTAGGCAAGTGTCACAAATGTCTAGGGACACATCTGAGGTGATACAAAGGAAAGGCCAGCCAACCTGAACTGGTTGCATTTGGCCTAAGAAAAGTAAGTGGATATTAATGTGGGTGTCAGGATTTTAAGCACCAGTGACTGGGGGAATGATAAAGGAGAGAAATGGGTGAATTCAAAGAGGCTTCTTTTTTGGTTTTGTTTTAAAAGAACGTTACTTTAATTGCTAGTCTGTTCTAGAACTATCAACAGCCAATGGCACTTGGAATACTTTGATGGAAGCAGATTCTAACCCTTAGAACAATGGAGATACTTATAGGCCAGGAAATTTGGTTCTATAGTGGTTGAGAATTTTGTTCTTCCAGGTGGAATTGTCACCGCAAAGCATTTCAGGGAGGTCACAGTTCATGAATCAAATCATCTTTTTGAAGTTTCTTTTAACCATTACCTGTACAGGATCCTAAGTTGTCTGTAACTGCTGCTTCTGTTATTGGGAAATGGGGGTAGGGGCACATAGAGACATGAGGCAAGTTTGCTGATATCCTTATTCATCCAGTCATTCAATGTGTATTTATTGAGTACCTGTGATCTGCTATGAACTCTTCTAAGTCCTGGGCACATAGCAGTGAATAAAACGCTTACAAAATATCTGATCTAGCCCCAGTCCCTCAGCCAACTGGGCCAAGAGACGGATTCTAGTGTAGGGTGTTTTGGGTGTGAACATACATCCCATGATAATCCCACAGATGTGAACTGCGCATATTGGCCTGAAAATCAAATTCAGTCACATAGCGACTTGTTCATAATGTGATGTTCACACACCCCTTGTCTTTCCAGCGGGGAGTTTGTAAGAGACTGGCTTGCCCTGGATTCTTTTTCCCAGTGGTGGCTGAGAAGCCCTTTTCTTTCCCCTTTTCTGTTTGACATTACCAGGACCTCAGTCTTGTCTTTGTGATTATAAGAGCCGAGTTATCAATTAGACTTGGGAAATGATTTTTTTTGGAGAGGCTTAAACCACAAGGGTTTATATATAGGGCTCTTTATACCTCACCACACTGAGTTTTAATTTGGGGGAAGCTTGCAGACTTTAGATAAAGCATTTTATTCTTTATATATTTATTATTTTTGCCATATTCTATTTTAGTGAACATGGAAAACAAGCCTTTTAGTCTGAATGGAGAGCCAAAAAAAAATTTTTTTTAACTTACAAAAGCCCCAGTCCTCAGTATTTATGGTTTTTTCTTTTCTGTTTTTCCTTAAGTTTCTGTACTCAGTTGGGTTTCAGGCCTTTTCTGGCTTGTCTGGTTTTCACTTTGGATGACATAGACGACCCCTGAGGCTGGTCTCCTACAAAGAGGGAAAAGCCTCTCTGCTCATATTCTTTGGATATGCACAGCAGGTTTCCCTTGGCCAGGCCTCCTCTGTCCCTCTCCTTGAATGCCTGCTTGTTCTGGAGAGAAAGGAGCACTTATTGTTCTTGGAGGAGGGAAGGGTTGAGTTACAGCTTCAATCTCCAAAGGGTCTGAAGCCTCCAGTGGTCTGGTCTGCTCAAGCCCAAGGGCGGTTTCAGTTCTCAAGGCTTTCCAGCATGCTTGCCTTACCAGAGCCCCTACCCTCTGTGCGGGTGGTTGAGAAGAACGAGCACTGGGCACAGGAGTTAAAGCCCTGGATTCAGTCCTTGCTCCTCCATTTATTAGATGATTGGACAAGCTGCTTCACTTTTCAAGTCTTAGGTTTTTCTTTTGTAACAGAGGCATGAGATCACTTCCTCAGGGGATTACTGTGAAGACCAAGCATGACAATGGAGGTGAAAGGCATGTAAATCGCACACACTGTATAACGTTGGAGCCCATTCCAGTTTGTTGTGATCCAGGGTTCACATAATCCACATGTCTCAGGGTTTCTTATGACGGGGTGACTCTGGCAAGCCATTGGCAGTGATTTGGGTCTGTTGATGGATATGGGAAGATAGCCGTCTGCAAAGAGGAGGTCAGGAGGGAGTATGGTGAGGAGTATGATGAACAAAGGAAAGGGAATTTTACAGAGAGAGGGGCTGCAAGCAGGTGGTGGGGCTTGTTTTGGGAGGGACTTCTTGAGACACAGAGGTTCAAGCAGTATTGCTTTGGGGCTGGACACACAGAGCATGGAGAAAGCTCTTCTCTGAGTCTCTGCACAGGAATTAGCATGGCTGTGCCTTGGTGAGGGCTACAGGAAGGCTGTGTTCTTCTGGGAGTTTCAGAGGGAGCCCTGTCTCAGGCACCATACTGTCAGAGGGCATAGGCACCAGCAAGTGTGTTGGACTTGAGTCACTGTCTTCCCGAGGCCTTCCAGGACTGGATATGATGGGACTTTGAGGGGAAGACAGTGACAGCTATTTGTGAGATTTCAAGAGACATCCTGTGGGCCCCATCAGAAATAATTGGTGAGACTGACAGGAGGCTGGAGGACTTGCACTATCAGGTGATATCAGAATTTAGTGAAATTGTGTTGTTGCTCATCTGTGCACAAGATAGTGAAACCTGAGGTACTGGAATGATGCGGACATAGAGCATCATCATCTTAGACACCTCCAAAACATTAGAGGCACATCAGAGCAAACTTTAGTCATATAAAGTAGGGCTCAAATTTGTGCAAATCTGAGTAACTCATATTGTTCCTTTAATGCCCAATTTCTTCATCTTTAAACTGGGAATATTACCATTTACTCTGTAGCGTAATTGGGAAAATTGGAGGTAACATATATGGTGGAAATAGCAGAATACCCACCATGTGATGGCTTGTCAATAAATTAACCGCTGTCTTTATTAACATCCTGCTGGCCAGGCCATGTATTCCTATGGCAGCACTGTAGGGATTGGAGGAAATGCTGACCGGCACGCGCTGGTCACAGGGGGACCGAGTCCCACACCTCAGAACCTGGGGCAGTTGTAGAGCTCTTAGAGATTCCTGGAATTTAGGCTGAAGGACGAGAATGGGTCCGCACCTGGGCAGGTTGGAAGAGTGTATCTGTCATTCAACCCAGCCTCCCATTTCCTGGACAACTGTGTGTATCAGTTTCCTATTGCTGTGGTAACAAACTACCACAAACTTGGCAGCTTAAAGCAACATAAATGATCATTTTACAGTTTTGAAGGTCAGAAGTCCAAAATGGGTTGGCAGGGCTGTGTTTCTTTGGAGGCTTTAAGGGGAAATCCATTTCTTTGCTTTTTTTTTTTTTTTTTAAAGATTTTATTTATTTATTTGACAGAGATAGAGACAGCCAGCGAGAGAGGGAACACAAGCAGGGGGAGTGGGAGAGGAAGAGGCAGGCTCATAGCGGAAGAGATAAGCAGATGCTTAAGCAGATGCTTAACTGCTGTGCCACCCAGGCGCCCCTTTTTCTTTGCTTTTTTCAACTTCTAGAGGCCACCCACATTCATTCTATGGCTTGTGGCCCCTGCCTCTATCTTCAAAGCCAATGGCATGGCATATTCATTCTCTTTATCTGTGATTCTTCTTCTGTCACCACAGCTCCTTCTTCTGATTCTAGCTTTTTTGCTTCCCTCTTTGCTTTACAAGGACCCTTGTGATCCTTTGGGGCCACCCAGATAATCCAGGATAATCCCCTAGTTCAAGACCCTACATTTGATCATACCTGCAAAGTCCCTTTATCTGTAAGGTAACACATTCAGAGGTTTTGGGGTTAGGATATAGACATCTTGGGTGGGGGGCATTATTCTGTCTATCCTACATTCCTCTAGGGTGGTACTTGAAAGTGACTCTCTACCCTGGGGTCCAGTTTTGGATCTGGGGAAGGACTGCTTCTGCACTAGGACTTCCTCTGAAACCCTTGTGGAATTTGTCTATGTCTCTACTGCTCATCGTAAGCAACTTTCCAAGCAGTAATTGTGTCTTATTGATCGGCTTCTTATCCTTTCCCTCTTAGTGTCTAGTGTAGTGCTTTGTGCAAGATGGTTATTAAGTGCATATATATGTGTGTGTGTGTGTGTGTGTGTGTGTGAATATATATATATATATATATATATATATATATATATATATATTTATCAAACAAATAAATAAATACTTTGGTTTATGTGTGAGTAATCCTGGCCATTACTAGTTCTGAGGGAAAACCTGGAAAAGTGAGAGGCTCCTAAGTGTGAATGACTTAGACAAAACCAAGACTTACTGTGAGCTGGTTCTCCAGAGGGGTCTTGGAATTACTGATCTTCCAGAAAGTCCTCCCAATTAGTCATATAAAGATGCTGGTGCAGATGATGGGGTGTAATGGGCTGCCCACTCTCTCTCAACAGGTGACTTAGGATGTAGTGGTGACCCAGTCACCAAGGGAGGACCAGAGTTGTCTGAGTGAGGATGTAAAGGTGGTAACTCATATGTTTCTTTCAAAAACATTGGAGAAATCTTTCAGAGTTGCTTTTAAAGTATAGATATATACTGTAAAGTTATAGGAAAACTAATGTGACAAATATACAGCTTGGAGGTAGAAAGAGTGACTATAAGGGAAATAAATGGGAGGAAAACTATAAGAGAAATAAAGGAGAAGGGACAGTGAGTAGACAAAAGGCATAAGAAGAGAACAAAGGGGACCTGTGTGGAAGTTTCCGACAGCTGTTGTACCAAAGTACCAAAAATTGGGTGGCTTAGAACAACAGAAGTTTATGGTTCACAGTTCTGGAGGCTGAAAGCCTGAAATCAATGTTTTGGCAGGGCCATGCCCTCTGTGATGCCTCTGGGGCAGAATCCTTCCTTGCCTCTGCGAATATCTGGTGTTTTCTGGCAATCCTTGGTGTTCCTCAGCTCATAGATGTATCGCTTCAGTCACATGGTCATCCTTTCCCTGTGTTTCTTCACATCATCTTCCCTTTGCTTCTGTCTTGGTGTTTAGACTTTACCTTTTTATAAGGGCACCAGTCATATTGGATTAGGACCCACCTTAATGACCTCGTTGTAACTTGATTACTTCGTAAAGAAGCTATTTCCAAATAAGGTTGCTTTCTGAGGTACTGAGGTACTTTTTTTTGAGAGACACAATTCAACTCATAACGACCTATTAGATCCAAGATGGCAACACAGAGATTAGATTATATTGGGTAGCAAATTGTCAAAGGCAAATGAACAAATAACCACACAGGAAGAATGGATTGTTAGGACAATTTTAAAGAAAGGAATGGGTCAGAAAAAAAGAAAGAATGGAATTTCTTAGGGTCATACCTAGGTTTTCTTGATTTGTCATGATTTGAGATAGGGCTCTTGACAAATAGGTAGTCACAAAAGCATGGAAATGAGAATTTACTGGGTGCGTCAAGAAACAGTGGGCAGTCCATATTGGCTGGAGGTAGTTCTTAGGAAGGCAGAGGAAGACAGGAATAGAAAGGTGGATTGGGTCAGGCCATGTGAGGACTTGAATGGCTGTTGAGGAATCCATACTTCAGTAGGGAGTGGGTCCAGGAAGGGTTCTGTGCAGGTGATTGATATAATCAGAGCTGAGTTTTAAAAAGTTTGGTCAAAAAGTGGTGGAAGTTAGATTGAAATAGGGAGAAGTGAAATGTGGAGATTTCAAATAGGAGGCTAGTGCAAGAGATAGGTAAGAATGGAAGAGGGTTTGAACTTGGGTGATGACAGTGGGATGGCCCAGGAGGGGGGACCATATGAAGGGATCATTTCTTCCTAGGGCTGGGCTTACCCTTAAGCAGAAGGAATCTGCGTTTTCTTCAGTTTGTGACCCTCACTGGAGGGAATGTTTAGAACACCCAGCCATCTTAGGTATTTGAGGCAGTGCTGCCAGGACAGATCTTTTCTGAATATGAATTGGGTAAACTGCTGGATAGATTTTGAGGCAGTCAAGAGAGATCAACTAAAGGAGTGAGGAGAACTGGGGAAAAGAAATGAATGGTCTACATATTTGGAGTAAGCCAAGAAGCCAGATAATGTTCCTTGATAGGATTCCCTGTATATGGTTCTGTCACACCAAATTAGAAGATTTCACAGTCTAACAAAGACTTCCCGTGGAATGTAAAGACTTCAGACCATGGATCCAAAATAATCAAAATCTCCAGAAACACTCATTCCTATTGTGATACCATGTTATTTACTTTTCACCGAAGACCAGATGAAATAAAATTTGCATTGTACTGAATTTTTGCTGTATTTTCTTTGGAATCCATGCAGGGTATAATGGATGAAGTGACAGTTGCTAACCCCCATCTCTGGTCAACATAAGCAAAACTTTGAATTTGAGTTGGGAGTTCTCCAAGATACATGACCAAAGGACTTCTCATTCTGAGATCTGAATTCCATTGTCTTTCCTGTGACTAGCTGAACACTGTTTTTGCCATGTCTTCAGAGAGGGTGAGTGTGATTCACAAGCACTTTTACACAATGAAAAATACAACATACATGTTGCTAATATCCATTCTTAGAACCTGGGAGATCCCTCTATGTTTATTGACTTCGCTTATTCTGCCAGAGAAAACTAGCATCAGGGTGTAGACAGAGAAATTAGGGCTTGGAAGCATGTATTTTGGGCTTAGCTGCTTTTCATATAATGGGCTATCTCTGAAGCCTCCTGCCTTTGTTATTAGTCACTGGTGAAGAAAAATAGGAAGCGATGTGCTTCTATTGAAGAAGCTAGGGTGTGGCATGTGGCTGGCTTCTGGTCTTAGGCATGGGACAACCAAAATAACTTTACATTTGGTACTTTTGCGACAAATTAAATTGTAAATATGCCAACCATACTAATTTGTGTGCTGTTTTTGGGAGCATTGCTCCTTTAGAAAGCTGAGTTCACTGTCTCGATTGTTCTTTATTACATAGATAGAGCCATTTATTGTTAGGCTGAATGATAAGAGCTTATTGGTGAAGGCTCTGTCCACCCTGGGAAGTGCCGGCCTAATGTTTGCAAATTTCCTGGCATGGAGATCGTGGGGGCAACTGATGGGGATGGGATGCATACAGAGAGGACTGACCTTTAGGTGATTTTTCCTATTTAGAAAGCATTGTTTCTCTAGTTTACTGCCAGTGTTCACTGTCTCTCCGTGTCTACCATTGATCAAAGGTCCAGAGAAGAGTAAAGAAAGTGATTCTATGGGTAAATCATGAGCAGTGGTCAAAGCCTAAAACAAGGAACAACTATTCTGGTTCTAAGCTCATAGCTCTAGGTTTCCTATAAATAATCATGCCACAGCTTTTGTTCTGGGCATAGGCTAGCAGGGCTCCAAATGGGAACTTTTTCCAATTTTGATCTGCATTCTGCTAAATGGCATATCTTTTGGTCCCTAGGATTTCTCACAAAGCCAAGAAGGAAAGAAGAAGAAAAAGTAGTATTTGTTGAGAGCCTACTATTTAGCAAGAGTTCTTCTAGAAGCCTTTGTTATCTCCTTTAATCCAAAGTATGTCTCTACTAACTGTAGGTATCCACTGTATAATTTTAAAGATGATAAAACTGAGGCTTGGAGAGTTTGGATCACTTGTCCATGTTCATAAACATTTTAAGAAGCAGAGCCCAGATTAGAATCCAGGTGTGGCATTTCTCTATGTCACTGTGCTGCCCCTACCACTTTGCTGTTTGGGCTAGCAGGCAGAAACTTCAGCTACCAGAGTCTTTTGATGCTGCACTATGCATCTTTGCATGACTCTTCCCACCTCTTTGTGCTTGGTTTCCTAGTTTATATATGGGGATGATAAGGCAGACCTACCTCATGAAGGTCTGCCAAGACCAGAGTTTGTTGTGAGGAATAAAAGCTTTAGAAAATATTAATGTTTACTGTAGATCTGCAAACATTAGACAGAATTGATTGAGTGCTTTTCTCTTCATTGCCCACTTCAGGCACTGTGCAGATAAAACAGATCTGGTCTCGGCCCTCTAGACACACGTGATAGCCACCTAAGCTAAATTCACTTTAGAGAATAAATAAATAGGAAAAAGAAACACATCAGTGATTGTATAAATACAAACAGATACAGAGCATAAACAAACTGGTTAGAGACAAAATGTTCTCATAGTGAGAGGAGTAAAATTATCCTGCCAAGTCCTGAGAGGGAAGGGGATGCTTTAGTTAGTGTGTGTCCCAGTGGGAAAAGACACCCATTCTCTTCTGGTAGGTGGTAAATTTTCTTGGAGGTCATGCAGAAGTTTGAATAAAGGCTATTTGTGAGTGAGGAGGTGATGGACAAGCATCCTACATATGAAGAAGGGAAGATATGGTAGCAGGCTGACCTCTATAAGACAGGCCCATGCTAGGGGCACCTGGTGGCTCAGTTGGTTAAGCATTCAACTCTTTTTTTTTTGTTTAAGATTTTATTTTGTTTATTTGACAGAGAGAGAGACAGCCAGCGAGAGAGGGAACACAAGCAGGGGGAGTGGGAGAGGAAGAAGCAGGCTCCCAGCAGAGCAGGGAGCCTGATGCAGGGCTGGATCCCAGGACCTTGGGATCACACCCTGAGCCGAAGGCAGATGCTTAACGACTGAGCCACCCAGGTGCCCCAGCATTCGACTCTTGATCTCAGCTTGGGTCTTGATCTCAGGTTCATGAGTTCAAGCCCCACACATGGAGCTTACTTAAAAAAAAAAGGCGCACTCTAGGCACCCTCACATGTACTGTTTTATTTAATCCTAAGCCCACTTTATGAATGAGAACTGGAAGCTTAGAAAGGTTACCTGTTGTGTTAGATATTACATAGCTGGTATATGGCAGATCTAGGTTCCCACTTGGGTGTTTCTTACTCCAAAGTTCATGTTCTCACTATGCTATGTATCACTAGGCTTTGAGAGGACAAGTTGAGAGAAAAGAATGAAACATGTTGGAAAGGAAGAAGGAAAAGACACAACCAGGAGAGTTGAGTGATACCAGAGAAGTGGTATAGTTTGAGGGTGTCTTGGGTGTTTTGAGATTTGTTGTTTATAGCCTAGCTTTGAATCTGTAGGTTATAAGAAAAGAGACCCAGAGCTGAAGGCTCTGAAGTGGGAGATGCATTAAAATCCAATAAAACGTAAGATTTTATCTGGCTGGCAGATGGGGTAATAGCTGTGGTTGTGAGGACGGGTAGTGATAACACAAGGTAATGGTAAGAGTGTCCTCTCTTATCAAAATTGTACCTAGCTTCAGCTTCCATCTTGAGTATCACCTTCTTCATGGAGCCTTTCTTGATTACACCAAATTGGTGCCTTGTCTCATTTTTCTGATACCCATCGCCTCTCTTAGCCTTTCTTCAAGGACTTAGCACATTCCGCTTGATTTCCCCATTATTTTTAGATATGCCATGTCCATCTAACCAGTAATCTCCTTCAGAGCAAAAGGGTTCTTTATTAATTTTGGGGTTCCCCTGGCACCTAGGGAAGGGGTACTAAACAAGATTTTTGGAACTGAATAGAAGAATCAGTGGGTTGAGTGGGTTGAGGAAAGTGGTTGATGTGAACATCAACAATTAGCCATTAGTTCTTGGTGGAGAAGGGGAACGTATTTGTTCTCCTATGACTTCAAAAATTTGAGTTTATTTTTGGCCTCAAATTTTCCTTTTCCATCCCCCCGTAGCCCTTCTAAGCCTAGTGAGATAATACTGCTTATTCTTTTTTGTATTACCCACAGGCGATATGGGGGAGAAGAAGGGGGGAAAAAGTCACTCATTAAGTACTTAAGCCAGAAACTTCTTAATTATTCGATTTTCTTGGTTGTTAGGTGGCATTGATTTTGGAGCAGTATTTTGGGGAAAAAATGAAAACTATTGCATGTTACATAAATATGGCACCTGTAAGATCCATTTTGATTTTGGTAAAGGAATTTAGCTGTCCTTTATTTATTTTGATGGATATGAACTCCTTATTTCTGGTTTTTTAAATATTTATTTATTTGAGAGAGAGAGTACAAGAGTGGGAAAATCAGAGGGAGAGGAAGAGAGAACCTCAAGCAGACTCCATGCTGGAATGGAGCTGGATGTGGGGCTTGATCCCACAACCCTGAGATTGTGACCTGAGCTGAAACCAAGATTTGGAAGCCCAACCGACTGTGCCGCATAAATGCCCTCCTTATTCCTTTTCTTACACAGAGTAGTTCAACTCTGTCTTGTCTACACCAAAGGTCTCTACTTGTCAGCTGTCACCTTCTTTTGAAATCAACTTAGCAAATATTTTCAATGGCTTGAACATGCCTTTTGGGATCTCACTCTAACCCCTGATTTTCTTAAGCTGTTATTTCTTAAAAAGAATAAAATCACTACATGACACATAGTGAATGAATTTTTTTTGTTATCCAGCTAAACATGTCATCTACTGTACTCTTTAAATATCTATGCTACGAAGTAGGTGTTATTATCTTCATTTTCCAGACAGAGAAACAAGTGCAAAAAGGGAAAGCGGCTTCCTAAGTTACAAGGAGTGGCAGAGTCAGGATTTGAGTTTGGGTTGGTCCAACTCTGAAGCCTGTGCTTTCTGCAGTATCTGGAGCTGCTTTGTGGCATTCATCTTTGTTCATACCAATCTCTGTATGTGACACCTCCCCATTTCCCAGGAAGGAGCAAACTCTTGGCTATTCTATTGGGTGGCAAACACAAAACTCAGGATCTGCTGGACTGGAAAAAGCTCTGGACTAGGGGAAATATGGGGATGGGGTCAGGTAAGACAGAGTTGAATGGTTTTTAATCTAGCCAGAGAAATGGGAATTGTTTTGAGGAAATCATGAAACTTTTAATTTATAATCCAAGGCAGTAGATGTAGGAGTGGGAGGGTGAGGAGGAGAGGCTGTGGCAACAGGGAGACCCGAAAGAGGAGAAAGACAACCCCAACACTGAAGTCCAGTGATTATTAGCCAATGTCTTCTGCTTTCCTTCAGTCTCCTTCCTGTTAAAGAAGAGCCTGGGTGATGGAGGAGACCATTCCTTTCATGCTAAAAATGTGCCCTTGAAAGAAATTGAGGAAGACACAAAGAAATGGAAAAATGTTTCATGCTCATGGAAGATGCTCATTTGGAAGAACAAATACTGTTAAAATGTCTCTGCTACTTAGAGCAATCTGTACATTCAATGCAAACCCTATCAAAATACCATCAACTTTTTTCACAGAGCTGGAACAAATAATCCTAAAATTTGTATGGAACCAGAAAAGACCCCGAATAGCCACAGCAATGTTGAAAAAGAAAACCAAAGCTGGGGCATCACAATTCCGGACTTAAAGCTGTATGACAAAGCTGTGATCATCAAGACAGTATGGTACTGGCACAAAAACAGACACATAAATCAATGGAATAGAATAGAGAACCCAGAAATGGACCCTCACCTCTATGGTCCACTAATCTTTGACAAAGCAGGAAAGAATATCCAATGGAAAAAAGATAGTCTCTTCAACAAATGGTGTTGGGAAAATTGGACAGTCACATGCAGAAGAATGAAACTGGACCATTTTCTTATACCATACACAAATATAGACTCAAATTGGATGAAAGACCTACATGTGAGAAAGGAATCCATCAAAATTCTAGAGGAGAACACAGGCAGCAACCTCTTTGACCTCGGCTGCAGCAACTTCTTGCTAGACACGTCTCCAAAGGCAAGGGAAACAAAGGCAAAAATGAACTATTGGAACTTCTCAAGATAAAAAGCCATGGATAAAACCAAAAGACAACTGATAGAATGGGAGAAGATAAAGGGTTAGTATCCAAAATCTGTAAAGAACTTATCTAGCTCAACACCCAAAGAACAAATAATCCAATCAAGAAATGGGGAGAAGACATGAACAGACATTTCTCCAAAGAAGACATCCAAATGGCCAACAGACATGAAAAAATGCTCCAGATCACTTGGCATCAAGGAAATACAAATCAAAATCACAATGAGATATCACCTGACACCAGTCAGAATGGCTAAAAATTACAAGTCAGGAAATGACAGATGTTGGTGAGGATGTGGAGAAAGGGGAACCCTCTTACACTGTTGGTGGGAATGCAAGCTGGTGCAGTCACTCTGGAAAACAGTATGGAGGTTCCTCGAAGAGTTGAAAATAGAGCTACCTTACAATCCAGCAATTGCGCTGCTAGGTATTTATCTCAAATATACAAATGTAGTGATACGAAGGGGCACCTGCACACCAATGTTTGTAGCAGCAGTGTCCACAATGCCAAACTATGGAAAGAACCCAGATGTCCATCGACAGATGAGTGGATAAAGAAGAGGTGGCATGTATGTATGTGTGTGTGTGTGTATAATGAAATCCATCATATATATATGATGGAATACTACTCAGCCATCAGAAAATGTAATCTTGTCATTAGTAACGACAGGGATGGAACTAGAAAGTATTATGCTAAGTAAAATAAGTCAGTCAGGGAAAGACAATTATATGATCTCAGTGATATGCGGAATTTAAGAGACAAAACAGAGGATCATAGGGGAAGGGAGGGAAAAATAAAAGGATGAAATCAGGGAGGGAGACAAACCATAAGAGACTCTTAATCATAGGAAAAAACAGGGTTGCTGGAGAGAAAGGGGCGGGGGGATGGGGTAACTGGGTGATGGACATTAAGGAGGGCACTTGATGTAATAAGCGCTGGGTATTATATAAGATTCATCAATCACTGAACTCTACCTCTGAAACTAATAATACACTATGTGTTAATTAATTGAATTTAAATAAAAATAAAATAAAATAAAACAAAAGTGTGCCCTTGAATGAAAAAAGGAGCCTGTGCCAGGGAGCTGTAACGCACTCTTGAAGTTGAGGGTTGGGAGACAGGAATTTACAGAGCACTTCAGAAACCTAATATTAAACTTACAAAGATTACATTGTTTAGGAAAGGAAAAGACTTTATACTACCTTGTCTGTGTTCTCCTGACCTTTCTGAAGAGCCTGAGGGCTTTGAGGGGGAAGTGTGGAATGCAGTGCACTGATTGTTCTAAAAGCAGTTCCTGTATGCAGAGATTGATTTTTTTTTTTTTTAAGGCTGTGAACTTGAGCTCTCTCTTTATTTCTTTGTTCCTGTGATAGATTCCTTTGCTGTGATATGCCATGGGCACCATTTAGACATTTGACAATAGCATAGGTGTCCATGTGTTTGCCTTGTAGGTTTGGGAATGAAGCTGGGGATGGAGAACAAGAGGAAATAGAGGTGAGCATTAGGGACAAAGAAGATGAGGATGGGAAGGAGACAGAGGTGTGTCCCAGGGCCTCCAGCATGGTTGAGGAGGGGAGTTCCAACGCTGTACTGTCCCCTGGCTTGCAGCTGTCATCTGAATCTGCACCCAGGGCTGCTTAGGGTGATTGCCCTGTTTGCTTCCCTCCCCTCTTTTCTTCACCACATGTGCTCGTTTATTTTCTTGGCTGAAGAGTTGGGGTTTTTCTGCTAACAGGATTCTTTCTGATCAGCTTCACTACCCTTGATTGTTTTCCCTTCTTGGAGTATTTCCATAGAAAGACATTTTATTGTATCTGTGCAGCAGTTTTTCTTAGATGAGACTTCATACTGGAAATGTCAGACAGGATGGGTTGGGACAATGGATTGTGGGTGGTCAACCTCCCTGTTGAAGGTTGGGTCTCAAGACACAGAAATTGGCAAGGATTCGAGACAGTAGCAGATGAGAGTTCCTGAGGAAGCCTGGCTGTTGGCCTCCCAGGGCTTTGTTAGACATGGTTCTCCTGAGCTACCTTATGAAACAAGCCAGACCACCACATCCTTTCTGAGATGAAGACCATGTGACATGAAAGAGGATTGGATTTGGAGAGTTTTATGGACATTCTGTTAATGTAAATCCAATTTCCTTTACCATAGAGGATGTGGTTGGAATTCTGAATCTGTTTTCTCTTGACTTCAGATAGAATTCATTAAATTGATGTGCAGAGAAACTGTATTTTACATTTTGAGGACTGAATTTATTTGGAAGATACTTATTCTCCAGCAGAGTCCTCTCTGCTCAGCTCTCCTGTTCTTTATATCTCCCTGGCTAGGTCTGTGGGTGTGAGCTCAGAGGAGATGGCTGCCTTCTGCTTGTCTGGTGCATTAACATCTCCTTAGTGATGGATTTAGGGATGATGAGAGGAAATTCTGCCTTTGGTCTGCCCCTAGCATTTAACAGCACCCAGGGCAAGAGTACAACTGGAGGTGCACATACCATATGGCCAAATATTTGCAACTATAAGCCACACTATGCCCAAAGCCTGGCCAGCCTCCTGTTTAGGACCCCTACAGGCTGTTTCCGGGACCAGAAACTGGTGCTCTGGAAGCTAAGGGAGAATGAATGCTCCACGGGTCCAGCCCTGCTTCCCATGAACTGGAGTGATATTATAGTTCTGCTGGGGTCAGCTGGAACCTGGGTCCATGCCCAGTACTCCTCCTGGCTGATCACGGGGACTTTCTGGACTCAGGATGGGAACCACGGACCAAGTCAAGCTCCTGCAGAGCTGGGAAGGATGTGTTGTCCTGCACTATACCTCATTTTTTTCCTTGGGGTTTTTATGTAGTTCTAGGCATTTCTGAAAATGATACTACTGGAGCAGAAGACAAGAGAGGGCGGGTGTGCAGTTATTTGGGGAAATCCATCTGCCCAGACACATCTGATACATAATTTATTGTTTCAATTTAAAACAAAAGCAAAGGCAGAGGCTATGATCCCGTTTGCCGCTCGCCTGCCATCTACCACAACCACACCGCGGGGCTCTCAGTCCCCACTCCAGCCTGACAGTGGCTCATTCCACCCATTCCTCCTCCTCCTTTACCTTTCCTTCACTCAACCAATTACTAAACTTTCAAAAAACTTTCTTATAAGGCTAAAAAAAAATAGTCTTTATGTTTTGCATGTGTATATGGGGTCTTCTAAAACATAACACCCTGACCAGAGGCCCCTTTGTCTTGTTCTAAGAGAGATGTTAGCTGCTCTGGTCCCATCACCTCATTGTAGTCGGCGGCCCTGAGCCAGTGTGAGGGTCCTGGTCCAGTTCCCTTCTCTCTCTCCATCTCCTCCCAGTCACTAAAAGAGCTATGGATCTGCCTGCAGAAAGATACTGGTGATATTTATTTTTTTTCTCTGGTTTCTGTTTACTCTGGGCATATTTATGGCCATCATTAATAAATAATATCTATCTTCTGCTTACTGTGTGCCTGGCACTGTGCTCACACTTGTAGCATGCAGTTTCATTGAATCAGCCCAGTAATCCTATGAGATAGGTTCTACTATTAGATTTAGCTTACAGATGAGGAACCTGAGTTCTGAGGAGGTTAATTTACGTGTCCAAATCCACACAGTGAGTAGTGAGTCAGACCCAAGAGTCTACTTGCTACCCTTCCTCATTCAGCAAGTGGTTTAAGGTAGGACCAATAATGTGTGTGTTCTTCATGTCTTAGTGCTTATCAGTCCTGTCATCTGATTTACCCCAGGTCCTTTGAGGGAGTCACTGTTGGTGGCTGGATAGACAGACAGCCATGATGCCTTCCTTCATTTCCTCAAGGTGTGAGGAGAAGTTGCTTCCAACATGACTTCTTGACCACAGGTTAGTAACCTAGTAACCTAGTTACTGAGTAGTACTACATCTGTCAGTGTTCAGTCTTTTTGAATAACCTGTATTACTACCTGTTTGAGTTTACTTTGTCTCTCCTGGTAGCATTCTGGTTTTAAACCCAAAAACCAAGAGCTAAACTTAGATGTTTTAATATAATGTGCAGTCATTCTAAAAGGGATAGGAGCTCTTGTGAAAAAGAAGTCATTAAATGCTAGGAACACATATGGCACACATAATTAAAGGGAGCTGCCCAGTTGTTTACAGCTTGCATTGTGATTTGGAGCAAACTCAGGCTTCAGAAACAGGTCTTGTTACTTTTCTGAAATGTGTGTTTTGTATTATTCTGGATTTATTGAAATTCTAAGACTCTTTTAGGAAGCCAGATGAAGGAGTCAGAGCACATTTGTATGCACTCCATATGGGAGAGTAGCGAAGCCACCAGAAGTCAATTTCATCATTCTCTTTTCAATTTCTCATTTTATTATTCTAGCCAAGGACATGGAATGTCTTGCTGGATTGGACAGATGTATATATTGACTCAGAGCTGAGAGACACAATGTGTCCCTGTCTGAGATTTCTAAGGAAGTATTGTGATGAGATTTTTCAAATCACTTACCAAGCATAAGAAGTGGGAAGTTCCATCATAAATCCAGGAGCAAAAACTAAATCATTATTGAAATTGTCTGTACTTAATGAATTGAAATGATAATGTTGATCTGGTTTTTTATTGAAAACTCACGAGTTTTATGTAGAATCAACCAATATTATTAATTAATTAATTAGTTTTCCTTCTTAATTTGAAGTGCTCAGTCTGTTTTGTTATTTAAATTCAAGCCTAATCATGAAGGGTTGAATTATTCCTCAGTTTTATTAGATTTGAGTTTTTTTAGTGGGTAGTCCTAATTAGCCTTTATAGAAAGATTCTACGTAAGCATGCTTCTTTATGCCATTTTTTCTTTACTTTTTGAAATAAATATAGCTAAATATGTTATACCTCATTATGTTAGGGTTGGCAATGTTCAATCAGTCAATTTATGAAAAAAATTAAACAAAGACTTAGTGGAAATACTGCAGATTTTCCTTTGGAAGAAGACAAATCTTTTGGGTTATCTCTACTCTTAAGTCTTGTTAGAATTATATTAAGTTACTCAAGTATGTTCCCTGGAATGGCCTGATATTTCATCACATTTTAAAGCATGTGTTTCCTTTCTAAAGCTGTAAGCCTTAATATTGCTGGGGCTGGAAATAAAAATTTCAAATGTCAAAAATTTCTCACACTGTATTTTCAAAGAGAACAGACTTTACCGATGTGAGTGGTTGATGCTTTAAAAGTTCCAAGCAAATGTTCACTTTTAACTGAAATTCTATTCCATCTGCCCAGTGAATCCACACGAAGCATGTCACCTTCACTTCACAGCCACTCTTCCTTTGATGTAGGTCCTTATCTAAAAACTCAGGAAATGTGCCCCATGGAATAACACACCAGATAGGAATTGTTCAGTAATGCTATCGGTTCCATTCCAATGTATTTCTCAAGGGCTTGGGGAAGGGTGCATTCTCTAGGTTTTCTAGAGGCATATAATTGGGGAGAGCATGTGATCAGTCTAATCTGTTATTCCTATCTTGCAAAATCTTTTGATTCCTACCTCTATATTACAGTATGGAATTTCTAGGATCTCAGCTTCATCTAATAGGGTCCACCACTTAGTCCATGCTTCCATCAGTCATTGTTGCCACAGTTAGAGCCACCATCTACCTTTTAAAGCTATCACATTAAATCTAGTACCCTCACTAAGAAAATTCATAGGTATAACTTCAGCCTGATGTAATACTATGTTTTTCCCTCCTTAGTATGGCACTGTTTATATCAGATATATCAGATAGAGCACCTTTTTACACAGATTTCCAAGATTTTTCTCTAAAGAGACTAGCAAAGTCCTACAATTCCTTTTTCTTGCATGTACGCTTTTCCCTCAATATTTTGGCCTCAGAAGTGAGCACCCTCAGTCATGTTGGCCTCTCACTCTAGGTCTAGAGACAAAAGAAGTGACTGTGGTGTAGGGCAAGAGAATTGGTGTGCTGATTGTTGTGCGTTCGCTCTTCTCTCCATTCTTTATCTTCTCTGTCTTGCTGTGTGCTTTCATAGGCTAACTTCTAAGAGTTACATTACCTGGCCTCCCTTGACCTCTGGCTTTTTATTGGTTTAGATCAATGGGAGACAGAGGATCCTGGGGAGTGAAGGGGAGGAGAGGTCAGTATTTTTTATTTTCCGTAATCTTTCTTCTTTTGCCAGGGACTGTACTCTTCTATAACCATAGTTCCTATTGGGTGGCCCTCTTGCCTGACAACTTTCATTGGGTTCTGGTCACACCTCTCCCTTTCCTTGCTTCTTTGGGCTTAGTGATAATGATGGTTTCCTCCTGGTGCTACTAGCATTGGTTGCCTCATCATCCTTAGTGCTTCCTCAATCCTTCCCAGACCTCTGTAAATAGTTTTAAATTAAATTCTCTTCAGTAGAAATCCTTTGGGTATTCTATATGTTACCTACAAGGACCCTAACTGATAAAATTAGCTTTTCCTTTCCAGCTACCTCCATCATGTAAAGCTTTTTCACTCATGTTTGTGCAACCAAATGATCAAGCCCTCACTGGATGAGGAAAAGAGCTTGCTTTGGCTGCAGTGGGGTTTGGCTGGATATTTGGGGCCTCCAAGTTCTCAAATCCTAAAAACTCCACTCCAATTGTTGGGGTCCCATTTTTTTCCATTATTGCCCAAATCTAACTCAAAAGATCTACTGAATCTATGAATTCAATCATTGGAGTTTGTTAGGTACTTCAGTCTTACGTCTCTAAGAGACAAAAGATTTTTTTTTAGCTTAGTTTGTGCTTTGATATATCTATCTAGTGATTTGAGTTTGTTGTTCTTTCTTTTAAACTGGCCAGAGCCAACAGAAGAAGCCTTCCACTTATCCACACAGAATTACTCATATCTTTTATATTTTTCCATGACAGGAAAAGCGTCATCCCCCACAGCCTTGCTTTCAAAAAGCACTACATTTTAAGTGATCCCAGGGAATATTTTAGTGAACTATTTTAGTGAACTATTTCTCTACTGTTTGCCATGAACGGCAAGATTCCCTTTACTGAGCACTAGGGGGATTTTTACTGCCTTCGCTCTGAAATCAGGCCAGATGACCAGTTCTAATTTGCCCATTTCTTTAAGGGTCTGTAACCTGCAATTCCATTCCCTGCTATCAAAATATGTTTCTATCAACATGCTTGATTTCAAGTAAGAGAAATTGACGTTAGATAGCTTCAGCCAGGAAAGGCATTTTTGGAAGGATGTTGAGATAACAAATTCCATTCCTGGAAAATGGACAGAAACTAAGTAAAGAGTTTAGAAAATAGAAAATTAGCTCTAGTCATGACAAAGTAATAGCCTGTTTAGGATTCTTACCATGGGACCATCCATAGCCATTGATGGCTTCCCTATGTTACTGAGGCTGTGAATAATTTCTCAAGAGTTCTTGCATTTTGGGGTCACTTTCTCAGGTTCCAAGTGTCAAAATCTCAGGATGGAACTCTGATAGACAGCTTAAGCCGTAGGTGCTAATGAAGGAGTATGAGTCTGGGCCTTGCCTCTCACCAGTATTGATACAAAAAGGAATTCTTAATAAATTAAAGGAACATTCAGTTGCTGATTAGCTAAAAATCAAGACAAAAACCAAATGAAACAATCAGTGTCTGCTGTACTTACCCTGCCTACCTGACTCTGTGAGTGGTAAGAGTCCCTTTGTGGGGCCCATGTTTGAAGAACAGTCAAACTGACTGGCCACAGTGACTCAATATACAAGTATTCACTACTCAGTTTGGGGATGGTTTAAACTTTGTGATGGGAGTCATTTATAGTCTCAACTCCTTCTCTTCCTTTCGTCCTTTTCCCTACTATATATACCAGTTGTTGCAAAGGTTTGTTGATTGGTATTTCATACTACCATAGTGATTTATAATTTTGTTTTTATTATTTCTAACTTTGGCTGATTAGAAAAAATCACTAAGTGGCATACCTAGTATCAAACATTAATAAACTAGCACCAAGACCAGGTAAAGGGGAAAAATGGTCTTTTAATTGTTATTTTATTATTTCCTTCTTTTTCATTGATATAATTTTCTCTGCTCCAAATTTTGTTTCCCTGAGTCCATAAAAATTTAAAAATTGTACATTTTGTATTTGTTTTTGCTGCAGATAATTTCTTCCATTTTGATAAAATTGGCTATTCAGCCAAGGATGTAATGTTTTGATTCTCATCATTGACTTAAATGCCATTTTTATAATAAATAGGGGTATGTTCTATATTTCTTCTAGCATTTCACCAACTCATTATCTAGAAATTATAGATTTCACATACAATAAACTGCTAAATCAGTTTGGTACTGGAGATAAAGAGCTGATATTTCCATGGAAACCTTCCATTTATGAACCATAAACACTGTGGATTGCCCTAGAAGATTCCAGCATTTCCACCGGTAAATGTAACTTTGTCTTCTTGGTGAGGCCAGCTTTTCCTTCATTATCCAGAAATGGAAAAAATAAACAATGTTGAGTAGCTACTATTTCTCAATTAAAAGAAGAGAGAATGATATCTGGGAACATTCTCTTACTGTAATACATTCATGAAGGGGATATGAGCAGGAACTTTAATCCCTCTTGCTGGGCCTGTGTATGTTCTCCTTCATTCACTAGATGCTGTCTCACATGGTATGTGTATAGTTAGAAATTCCTCATTCCTAATTCCAGAGAGAACAACTTGGCTTTTGACTTACATGTTGTCAAATAGCCAATTAAATAAGATTTTTATTTTTCAAGTGGTGTTAGGGTGTTGTCTAGATAAAGTATCTATCATCATCTCATACTGGCACATCTGTTGATTGGTTTTAACTGAACCCAAAAGTTATAAGGTTGTTAGGACAGCAGGTTTGGAATGGGATGAAAAGCAAGGCAGGCCACTTATGGAGGCTCTATAGTCTTTATTACTTATGGTGTTAGCTTTAAAAAAAAAATGACAGCTGTAGTTCAGACAGGTCCTTTCATATTTAAAAAGGAAGTCTTAAAGTATCAATTAATTTTAATGAGCAGTCTCTCTACTGATATGTACATATATATCCCTAAAGACATTCCAACTGTACTTATCAACATCTGGAAGCAGTATTGGGCAAACCACATGCTTAGCTTCTAACTTCAAAAAGCATTTTTTGAAAGGAATCTTTTGTAAATTCTGGAAGGAGGCTGTGAATAGTTACCAGAAAAGCATTTCAATATATTATAGTGTCTGAGTTATTAGGGAGTCAGATGCCTAAAACTCAACTCTGGAGCAATTTGGAGCTTAGAAAACAAGAGAAAAATATCAGGAAGAATGCAAATAGTTTAGAAGAGCTGAATATACTATTGTACTCAGTGAAGGGCTTCTTCTCTCCTTCCTTCTCTCCCTCCCTGCCTTCGTCTCCTCTTCCCTTCTCTTCCCTCACCCCCTCTTTTTCTCCTTCTGTCTTTCCCTCCCTCCCTCCTTCCCTTCCTCCCTTCCTTCCTTCCCTCTCTCTTTTTTGGGGGGCTAAAATGTCAGCAGCTATATAGCTAGCACACACTCCAAAAGATGAAGTTGACTAATGCTTGGCCAATCAGAAGAATGGGAGACTTTTATTGAAACGCAAAAACTTTAAAAATATTGCTCTGCATATGGAGAAGCATGGGAGAAGTGGATGGGAAAGGAAAAAGAAGAGAGGAAGAAAGGAAAAAGAGAAAATATGCCTCACAGGAAAGACAACACCAACAAAAGTGGCAGACACTAGCAGACAAAGAGCTGAGACTAGGGTGGTAAGAAACAGATAAGGTAGAACCGTGTTGTTAACGATGTACATCAGAATGCATGAATTCACTATTTTATTCATTCCAACCATATTTATCGAGTTAGTACCATGTTCTGGGTACTTGGAAAATCCTAGAAGCTTCAAAGGTAGATAAATACTGTCCCTGTCTCTGTCCTCCAGATGCTTGTGGGTAAAAGTGGGAGGGTGTGGATACATGTTATAGGTGAGATGTCGAATGCATGAAAATGATACAGTGGGAGCACAAAGGAGTAGCTTGTCTCTTTCTTTCTTTCTTTCTTTCTTTCTTTCTTTCTTTCTTTCTTTCTTTCTCTCTCTCTCTCTCTCTCTCTCTCTCTCTCTCTCTCTCTCTTTCTTTCTTTCTTTCTGCAAAAGAGGGAGAGAAGGCTAGAAAAAGCTTTGTAGCAGAGGTGACACTTGAATTGAGCCTTGAAAGATACGTACTTATTTACAGTTTCTGGCATAGTTCAGTGGAAACATTCAAAATAAGAGTTAATCACCCTACCAACCAGTGATCATAATGGTGCCAGAGCCATCTAAGACGAATATTTATGTTCAGTACAACTCAGATGTGCTTTAAGACTTAACTCAGTGACTCCATCTACTCGGTGAACCATTCTTTGATCACTTGGCTCGAACTGTCCTTATTTGAATTATCATAGTCCCTAGTGCCTTGGACTGAGTTTAGACTAGGAACCACCCCAAGAACATATGACTTTCCACTGCACATGGTTTTTCCCACTACTGAATTGTTTATTTCCCCATGGTTCTTTAAACATGTCTCTAGCAAAGTATGGCATATGACATCGAATTACAGTTACAAAATGAGTGAATAAATGTGGTAAGGCCCTTGTCACCTCAAAGGATTATCCTTTGATTATCTGAAAAATGCAATGTCCAGCCCCTTCTGTAAATTCTCAGAATTGTGACTGTTAAGGCTCTATTTCCTAGCATGGCTTTATCTCATTACTGAAAAATAAGCACATCTGAAAGTTAGGAAAGAATAGGATCGATACTGACTTTGGATCATGTATGCTTTCAGGAAAATGTTACCTGTGACTAGGAGGTAATGGTTTTTTTGTGGAAGGTGGAGATTGTGGTGCAACTCCAGCCCTAGATTGCTACTCGGGGTGGCTCATGGAGGGAGAGTGGGAATCACTTACAATGGTATGAAATTCATTTGTGAAGGTTACCTCAGTGTTGTCCCATTTGGTGAACTACTGATGGAAAACAAGTCAGTTATATTTCCTAAATAGATGGCATTGACTCTATAATATGAAGTTGTGAGAAGGAATGTTGCCTCATTAAATTCATCCATTAGCCAGTCAATGTTGATAAACAGGAGAATATCCAAAGACCCTACGTTTAAATTTTCGTTTGCACTATAGAATTCATATTTTCATCTGGTGATTCAGTGCTCAGTAGTTCTCTCTTGGAAGTTCACCTTACGTGTCCCAAAAATTTTCTGTGCATGCTAAGGTATGTTTTTTCTGGTAATTGGGGTCAGAGTGTTTGTGAGAACTACTCTGCAAATGGGAAGTGTTGCAGTGTATAAATATTATGAGAGATATTATTATTGCCATTACCTCTGCCTATTAATTACCTGAAGACCAGTTCATCCACCAAAACCCAACTTTTTAATTGAGATTACGAGGAATTTATAACCTTATCTGAGTAGCCATCTTTTTAAATTGCCTTTTAATGTTCACATGGTCAAAAGTACCAGGTGCAAAATTATAACATACAGATGAATAGGTCACACGTATAAAAAGTGATCCTCTGTGGATTGTTCTACATTTCTTTAGGAAGGATTGAGGGGAAATAACAGGACATGCAAGTATGAAGCAATTTTAATTTATTTAAAATTAATTGAAGGAGAAAGGAAACTCCAAGTTTTATAAAATAAGGTGCCTTTTGAGATTAATTTTGATTAAATGCATTTTTAAAAATCGTGTTGTCAGATAAAGGAAATAAGGAACAAGTAAATTCTTCCAAAAGTTTTGTCTTAAGCAAAAAATGCTTACAGACTCCAACTTAAGCTTTTAAAATACATGCATAAGCTTCTCAAATAAAAGGAAAAAAGAAGAAATTACTCTTTTCTGAGAATATGATGATCCCTTAGTAAGCAATGCCCAAAAATATTTTAATTTTTCAGAAAAAACCCTGAAAGATATAAATAACTCCGTTATTCAGATAATCAGAAATCACAGAATAGATTGAAATAAATATACTGGTCCTTGAAATTGGTTGAAAATCATCATTGGGTTCATTAAAAATTTTTAGAGATTGTTAGAAGATACACTAGTATTTTCTAAGATGTCAGTATCTTAGAGATATTCTCCATGAGCAAGTATTTCTAGTTTACTGGACATAATAAAGAATCATTTTAATCTTTCCAAGAATAAAATTGGGATTACTATGTTGTGTGTTAGAATTTATAATTTACTAAGAAGCTGTAGCTATGCTTTCCCACAGTGAAATCCTTGATTAGAGAAATATCCAAAATTATGACTACAGAAATTATTCAGGATGTGTTATGCTAAGAAATAGAAATAAAATTTTCTTTATTAAACTGTAGCATGATGACATTAATTTGGTATTATACTTCTATTTTATTTTTATTTATTTATTTTAAAGATTTTATTTATTTAGAAAGAGAGGGTGTACACGTGCGTGTGAGTGGAGGGAGGAGCAGAGGGAGAGGGAGAGAGAGAATCTCCAGCAGACTTGTCACAGGGGTCGATCTCACGACTCTGAGATCATGACCTGAGCCGAAATCAAGAGTTGAACGCTTAACTGACTGAGCTACCCATGTGCCCCAACATTTCTATTTTAAAAGTTAGGCGTTATCTGTAGTTTTTCTGCTTATAAGTAGAATGAAATTCAGTAAGTTAGATATCAAAATATGTGTTTCACCAGCAGAACTCCACTCTGAACTGAAAATTTAGTTGATTTATAAACAATGTTAATGGAATATTGGCTGTTTCATTATGCTTATTTAATAAGGGAAACAATTAAAATATGTAGCTACTAAAACAGTCTCTGTTGGGGAGTTAAAAAATTTCCATTAGCTATTAAGACAGCCAGGTTTATCAGTGTCTTTTAAGATACAATATTTTATTTCCCTGGTGCTCATGTATATATGGATATTATTGACCCATATAATTCATTATCTCCATACAAAGGAGAAAAACAAAACAAAAATACTAATAAGACATGTTTCCTAACATATACATTTTTATAGGGTTACATGGCTTATTGTTAAATATTTAAAGCATGAACTAGTTTTTAAAGCTTGAAACTGCTAGTTATCCATTCTGAAAGGACATTTCTCATGATTTTACTCCCTGTCACTCATTTTCATTTAAGCAGGACAACATTCCTTTGAACGGTATAGGTGAAGAAAATAGAATACAATATCAGAATTCTCCTTGAGTTGATAAAGGTCAAGATGTGGTTAGCTGGGCAGGAGCTCACAATACTCTAATGGAGATCAGTTTGCTGGTTCTACACTAGCAAGAGGAGAGTTTTACCTTGACTCAATGGAAAGTGAATAAAAGCAGTACTATCACTATGACCTAGTAAAGGAAAAAATGTAAACCCATTAGCATGAAGAGCATTTAGAAACATTTTCTATGAACTATAGGAGGCCCAGCCTCATCGTATTCCTGCTTACTGATCCACATCTGCTGGAATGTAGACAGGCTGGCCAGAATGGAGCCCCCGATCCAAACGGAATACTTCCTCTCTGGGGGAGCTATGATTTTGATTTTCATGGTGCTAGGTGCCAGGGTTATGATTTCCTTCTGCATCCGGTCAGCAATGCCAGGGTACATAGTGCTGCCTCCAGACAACACGATGTTGGCATATAGATCCTTGCGAATATCCACATCGCACTTCATGATAGAGTTGAAAGTTGTCTCATGGATCCCACTGGACTCAATGCCCAGAAAGGAAGGCTGGAAAATGGATTCAGGGCATCGAAAGCGTTCATTCCCAATGGTGATCACTTGCCCATCAGGAAGCTCGTAGCTCCTTTCAAGTGAGGAGGATGCAGCAGCGCTGACCATCTCTTGCTCAAAGTCCAGGGCCACGTAGCACAGCTTCTCTTTGACATCACGAACAATCTCCCGCTCGGCTGTGGTGGTGAAGTTGTAGCCTCGTTCTGTCAGAATCTTCATGAGGTAGTCAGTCAGGTCTCTGCCAGCCAGATCCAGGCGTAGAATGGCATGAGGCAGGGCATAACCTTCATAGATGGGCACAGTATGAGTAACCCCATCCCCAGAATCCATCACGATGCCTGTGGTCCTCCCTGAGGCATAGAGGGACAGCACAGCCTGGATAGCCACATACATGGCCGGTGTGTTGAAGGCCTCAAACATGATCTGTGTCATCTTCTCCCGGTTGATCTTGGGGTTGAGAGGTGCCTCGGTCAGGAGGATGGGATGCTCATCCGGTGCCACACGGAGCTCGTTGTAGAAAGTGTGGTGCCAGATCTTCTCCATGTCGTCCCAGTTGGTGACCACTCCATGTTCAATGGGATACTTAAGGGTCAGGATTCCTCTCTTACTCTGAGCCTCATCCCCCACGTAGCAGTCCTTCTGGCCCATGCCAACCATGACCCCCTGATGCCGGGGACGCCCTACCATGGAGGGGAACACAGCCCGGGGGGCATCATCACCACCAAAGCCTGCCTTGCACATCCCTGACCCATTATCTACCACCAAGGCAGACAGCTCATCATCAGTCATGGTGCTGGCTGGAATCTTCCAGACAGGTGAACAGAAGTTAAATATAGAGTAAATAGCAGACTGCTGTGTCAAAGGAGAGAATGAACAGGCTGAAACACTCTAGAACTGCCTTCAGAGTGGGGATCCTGTGCTGTGATGACAGGTATTTAAAGGTACACACTGGCCCCACCCATGTCCTGTCCCACCAGTTCCCAGCATTTCTGGGTGGGGTTACCTTTGAGGTATTAATAATGATGATGATGATTATATAAATCATTAGTAGACCTTCCTTCGTAAAGAGAAAATTGGCTACCAGGTGGCCAAATCTGAGGTTACTGTAATTAGGCAACCCACACATGTTGTCAGCATGCGTCGGCTCAGTCTCTAGATAACAATGATGGTGCGGTGGGGGATGTCAAAGCAAGATGAAAGAAAGCTAGTGAGAGGTATGGGTAATGCTGATGGGAGGACCACTCCCTCCTCACTTTACCCTCTGGGTCCATTTTCTCCACACTAACTTTAACTTTTCATTCTTAATATATTGTTCTTATGAGGAGCCCAATGCTGAAAACTTCACTTTTTAAGATTTTCTTTCCCATTAAGTCCTAATCCCATAGGATGTCATCGTGACTGAAATCATTTTAATGGATGAAAATAATGAATGGCCAAGGGTGGCCTGACAGCTGTACTTACCATGCATTTGCGTTGAGCAAAATTTAAGGGTATTTAATAGACTTCTAATCCATCAGAGAACAGCTGAAAGCAATAAAATGATCAATAAAGTAAATGACTGTAGATTTTCTTAAACTTCCTAACAACCAAATTATGTTAAGCACTTACTATGCCCAGACATTGTTCAGGAACTAGGTCTATTGGGTCCACGTTGACTGCACAGAGGCTCAGTGACTAACTGTGTTGCACAATTTATTAGATAAAATGCAGATTATAAAAATTTCATTTATTTGTAATAACTCTTAGGTGTACAGCAATGAACATAATTAAGTGATAAGATAAATTTTAAAATGATGTATTTGATCTGATCTTTAAAACATTTTGATCTTCAAGATTCACGTAATGTATTACAACATCATGCCTCTCATGGTTTTGAAAATGTACATAGTTGAATAGTATTAGCTTTCCTTTGATTTTAGTATATAGTCTTTACACCCTGATCATTTCCTAGCAATAGTTTGTGTGGATTTTATTTTCATTGTAAAAATATAGACAACCTAGTAAAATGTATACCATGATATAATGTAGGACATTAGTAATGTGTTACAGAGAAACAGTTCATTACTTCATTCCCATGGTGCTATGTAAATAGGATGTAATCTACCTGTCAGCTCTTCTAAAGCAATGCAGTTTTTCATGCCCACATCTGAGTTCTCCAAAATCACCTTCATATGGGTTAATTAATTAATTAATTTGCATTTTGTAAGAAGTAGCAGCAACCCTGTAGTACTTGACAGAGGCATACCTTCTAGTTCAAGGCCAGGAGAACTAGCTGGCTGATGTCTTTGCCCAGGAGCCTCTTGGAGAATCATGGTAGCACTGGGCTGTGAGTGTTCAGTCCTCATCTTTGTGGACAGCTTGATAGAGAATTACGGAATTACTTTTCTCTGTGTTTCCCCAGTCTTTTTCCTATAATGTGCCTTCAGAACCTTCTTGCTGACAGTCAGTTATGGTAGAATGTGTTTCACTACAAAATCCATAGTTTTGCTTCTTTTCTGACCAGGATAGTCCTATCCCTTAATTTTTTCTGTAACTGCAAAATCAATTCCTCCTTCAACAAAATTAAAGAACTCACCCTCAAACCATCACACTGGATGGTTTTGTGTACTTCCTTTTCATATAGCACAAGCAAGCTTTTGATTAAAATAATATTTTATGGCTATAGGATGATATATCTGGAAATGTCTATTTTTTGGTGTTTTGTTTTTTAGAGCCATAGCAAACTGCATGCACATTCTACAAAACTGAAAAGAAAACACATTGCATTTAGAGCCAGTCACCATTTATGACTCTCCAGTTGGAGTAGAGAACAAAGCCATGTCAGTGGAGAAGCCCATATGGCACCAAGTGCAGCCTTTAGATTCTGGATTTACTATTGTGCTCTCCTTAGAATTGCCTTTGAACTGAGAGTTGTTTGGTAATGAGACCACACAGCATAATTGATGCCTTGAAAGTGAGGCTGATGTGTGATTTTGCTAGAAGAACTTCTAACCTCTGTTTTAATTTTGGTGTACCAGAAGAATTTTTCATCAATTATATATTCTTAAAATAAGCTTAAGTTCTTTTACTTAACCCCAAATAATACAAGAGGGACATATTATAATTCAGCAAGCATCTAAAAATATCATCCATTGGACTGCTTAAAATTTTGAAAAGTAGTAAGAATTCGTATGAGTGAGATATAGGAGATGGATTTACAAATACTGAGCTCTGGGGGGCTGTTCCCAAAGGTCATATGTTTTCTAACTGACTGGAATTTATGAGTGCTTAGCTAGTTACCTACATCTAAAACCTATGGGGGCCTCTGACAAGCTTTTGGAAACCTAGAATATCATTTTCTTTCACTTCTGCCTCGTTTGACTATTGCACAGCTATACCAGCCCCGAGTAAGACATGGGCATGATCGTTATATGTAAGGATAACAAGCTGAGGTGGTTTGAAGCTGTGCCCTAATCCTCATCACAAGCTTCTTATGATCTTTCCCTTTCCAAGTAATCTTAGATTTATTCAATCCACAAACCTTTACTAAACCTGCTGGGCACTGGTGGTATATTGGTGAATAAAAACTTGCCCTTATTTTTATAGAGTTTAGTGTCTTGTGGGTGCAAGCCACATCGGAGCAAGCTAACCTTGGTCACTGAGCATGGACACGGAGCAGCCAGCTTGTGTTCTGATTGGCACTGCCTGTGCTGCACCAGTTGTTCAGTTTTTTAAATATCATCCCCAAATTCACAAGTAACAGGGCACAATGTGGTTGATGGATATAGAGAAAGGAGCACAGAATATAGGAAGGCAGAGGGAGGAGCCCTTGAACCTGGGGTCAGGAGGAGGGGGGAAGGGAGGGGCCAGGGAAGAGGACCCTTAGGCTGAGTCTCAGAAAAGGGGCAGGAGGTTGCCGGTGGCCAGTGGAGGGAACACTGCAGCATGAGTACCACCACGTTGGGTAAAATCAAATCCAGAATGTGTTTGGACCTAGGTATCTCCACAGGGGTCAGCATGGTTTTGGAATGGGCGTCTGAATCTTAATACGCATGAGGAAGGGAGGAGAGCTCTAGAGTTGGATGTAACTTTGTGGGCACAGAAGATATGACTAGGGGCCCCTAACACGTGCCCAAAGAGGCCATGTCTTAGTGAATAACTCCTGTCCCTAGACTCTCATCTCTTAACCATACTGCTGAGATTGAGAGTGTTAATGAGGTCCCTTCTGCCACCACCCTGGAGATCCAGTTTAGAACATTGAGGTCAGCTCCCTTCTTCCTTGGTTTTTATTTGATTCTCTCCTTGTGCCCCACTCTTTTTAATCCTTTGTAGCTTTGCACACATATCTACCTCTTCCACTGTGTAGATTGCTCTGAGAATCTCCTTCATCTGTGCTTTCTTCTTAGTGGAGATTTGATACTTGTTTAATAAACAAATATGAGGATGGGTAGGTTGTAAGATTTTTTAATTACACACTCTGATCTATTCATTGATAGACAGGCATAGCTGACCACGTTTTATAAGTTAAAAAATTCATTTATTTTATGGTTAAGTACTATTTTATTTATATTTAATATTGATGAAATGACTTAATCATATCTTAGGAACTGTAAATATTCACTCAGAGAAGTCTCCAACATAGGGTTTCAATAATCTCTTAAAATAACTCCACCAATAAGAGATATTGGTAATAGTAGTGATTTGCTGTTTGTTTTAATATATAGAACTTTGTAAAAATATGAAAAATTAAAAAATACAACAGCCTCTCCCCCACATAAAACCTGGCTGACTTATTTTTTAAGGCAGGTGTGGGCATGAAGGAGAAAGAAGTAGCTTTGGTGAGGGACATATTGGCCAGTTCCAGAATGCAGTTGGAAGGATAATCTGAATGCAGGAATTGTTTTTCTGGTATAGCTGACCACAGCTTCCTAGCCCCCAACCTATGCTAGCCTACTTTCTGTGAACAAGACCAAATTCTACTCCCCAGGGTGAGAGGGCTCCCCGCTGATGTTCGAAGGACACTGGATGTCATGGATTTGGATTTTATGGCCGTACTTCCTAACTCTTAACTTTTAAAATATGCCATAGGTCGGCTTTTTGCTAGTTTGATGGACGTGTAAAAAAGTTGTTAAGAGGAGGAATGGCTTCCTGTGTGTTGTGGATGAACCTTTGAAGATGTCTTGACTTCAAGAAAAGAGGAGAAAAAGCAGAGCAGGAAGGTCATGCAGCTGCAAGCATCAGTATTCACAGTAGCTCAGCCACTGCTGATGTGAAGCACACATCATCTATGACTGAGACAAGCTCCAGGTTGTTTGCTGACCCTGGAAGGTGGAGAGAGTAGCAATAAAAACTGTGATTACTGAGGCACCTGGGTGTCTCAGTCACTTGAGCATCCAGCTTTTGGTTTCGGCTCAGGTCATGATCTCAGGGTCCTGAGACTGGTCCGTGTCAGGCTCCCTGCTGGGCATGGAGCCTGCTTGGGATTCTTGCTCTCCCTCTCTGTCTGCCCCTCCCCCTCCTAAAAACAGCAATAACAACAACAACAAGAAGCTGTGATTCCTGATGACTTAGTGTGTGTCAGTCTCTGTGCCGAATGTTCTAATTGCACACACCAGTTCTTTAATCCTCATGACAGTCTTTACAAGGCACCTAAGATTATCATCCGCATCTTAGAAGGATTAAATTGAAGCTTAATGAGTAAAGTGACCAAAGGTGCACAGTGATAGTGGCAGTGTCAGGATTTGAACCCAAGCAGATAAATTCTAGAGCTTGGGCTCTGCCTGACAATGGGCTACAAGAAAGGGTGCAATGGCTGGCTCCCAGTGAGAGAGGAAGCCAGCTGGGATTGTGCCTGTGAAGTCCTTGTACTCCCTGTTGAGAAACACCATCTTAGAGTGGAGACCAGGCTGAATATTGAAGTCAAAAGGAGAAAACTAAAGAAAATTCTTGAGAATTTTATCAGGTTCTTGTGTGTTAATAATAGGAATATCAGCACATCATACTCTCTAAATGGAAAAAAAAGGAATGGTGAGCTCATCGTTTGGACTGAGAAAGAAAGACATTTACAAGTAAAGAAGCAGATTTCTATTATCTAAAATAAGAAAATAGTATGAGAGTAATTTCAGGAGGGAATAGTATGGGTAGTGGGCCATTAAAAAGCAAAAACTAAATCAAGAAGGCAAATGCATCCTTTGGATGGAGGCCATGTGGGAAGTGGAGCCTTTCAGGTGTCAGTTTTCAGACCCCAAATGGCATCATCCCTAAACATCCAGATTTGAGCATGACATGCCAAGCACGAACAGTAGGTAGTATGGCGAGGACTCTGGTTTAGGAAGTGTGGTGAACCTTGTAGGCACAAGGGTTTAATGTGCGTATTCTCCAGTGGTCCCCGAAGCAGGCCAAGAGCATAAGCCAACCAAGATAGACAGGAAGTACAGAATATAGAGGTAAAGGTGGCAAAAGTTGAGAACAGTGAAATGTTAGGCCAAAATAAAGGCCTTAGTAATCAGACCACCTTAAAGAATGTGAGTTAGAGTGAAGGTTAATTCACTGGATGCTGAGATGATTGATCGGGTGGGAGGGACCCAGGGCCTGCCAGGCCTTGAAGGGAAGATCTTACAGACAGGGAACAACTGTGAATGCAAGTGTGATCGGGAGCTGGAGAGATCACAGGTCCGAAAGGCTAATTTAATGAGTCCAATCTTTCATAAAAACACAAGAAACCAAACATGAAAAATGCCTTGCAGTCACTGACTTGTGGTTGCTGTTTATTCTTCATTCTGGCGAACCTGCTTTATGACTACACAAGTATCATATTCTTGCACATTTTCATTAAGATCATCTATAAGCCCTTGTCTAGTTATAACTACACAGTGGGACTGTGGACAGTCAAATACTATAATACAATTAGACTCTCTTCTCTGAAAGACTGCTTGCTGCTATAGAAATGTGCTGTGCTGAGCAAAGTACATGGAGGGTGAGTGATGTGGGGTGAAAAGGTTCATTCAGGTTGGGAAGCTGCATAATTCACTTCCAGGGGAGAACTTTTTGACTGGTAGGATATGACTCAATGTAGTTTTTTCTTTTTTAAGGCAAGGGAAGCACTCTTTCTGGAGATCTCAGGAGACATAGCTAGGAAATTGTTTCCAGCATCTGGGACTATTAGGGCCTCCTGAGAATTTTCTTAGTTATCCCTTTGCCGACAGCAAGGCTGCATGTTATCTCTGGCCAGAAAAAGGATGAATGGGCAGACTGACTTTTTGGGCTCAGGTTCAGGAGAGGAGGGGAACAGATCTTATAGAGAAGGTAGGATATTTAGATGAAAACAACTGCAGTGGAATATGAGAATTTAAAACCTGTCCGTTGATGGTTTCTCTTCCTTTAGTTATCATGTCACCAAATACAGGAAAAATGACCTGGAAGAAGCTACAGAAAAGGTGGCACTACCACTTGGGGCAGATTCTGGATTATTCACTGGGGCCAGACCTTGATGTAATACACAGCACGTAGACTAGGGCCCCAGGCATCACCTTGGTCCATACAGTGTTCTACAAATGCTTTTGAATTTTCAGTTTTGAATAGTTGTAAAATCAGTGGATTTCTGAATTCTTGCTTCCCTTAAAAAAAAAAAAAGGAAGATAAAACAACTTTGGGTCTCATTCTCAAACTACAGCGACTAGCAGCTCTCTGCCTGGGAAGGGGTATGAGTTCTCCATTCTCCTTGGCCCCACAGCCCTGTAGCACTGCTCCTCCCCTACTCTATTCATGCTTCTTGTAGGCTTGACAGTTTAATGTGTTGGGAGAAACTAAAGAGCAACATGCTTTTTAGAGGGGTAAGGTGGGGTGGGGTGGGGCAAAGGACAAGCAGAAACCTGTGTTGTATGGAAGAGGGTTTGGTATCTGCAAGAGAGGAAATATGTATGGCTGAGTTTCTTAACTATATTACACATGCCCAAATGTCAGTCTTAAAGAATTCAGTTCAAAAGATGGTAGGGCAAGAAGAGAGTTTCTGTTTTTCCTTGTTTTATTACTGATGGGTTATGGTGGAATGGGTTTACTTTACAGAGGAGAGGATTTTAACTAATAATTAGAAGAATATTGCTGAGAATATAATGAATTACATCTCTGTTTTCTGGGAAAGTATCTCTGTTGCCACCTTGAAGGAAAAATTCAAAGGTCTGGCTCTGGGAATTTTCTCTTGTTCTGGTTGGATAGATTGAAAGAGACTGAATTGGGTTTTTAAATGATGTCACATTCTGGGCATTTTTTTCCTTTTTCTTTAAAGTAGGAAGGCTACCTTTATGAGGGAAATGGATGCATTTTGACTTCTTCAGATCACTTTGCTCTGAAACTATGGGTTCTTTGACACTCAGAGATGCTTTAAGAAAAGGACTGAGTGGGGTGCCTGATTGGCTCAGTCAGTTAAGCGTCTGCCTTCTGCTCCGGTCATGATTCCAGGGTCCTGGAATCGAACCCTGTGACGGACTCCCTGCTGGGCGGGGGGACTGCTTCTCCCTCTCTCTCTGCCACTCCCCCTCCTTGCACTCTCTCTCTCTGTGTCAAATAAAAAATAAAAATCTTAGAGAAAAAAAAGCATTGGCTGAAGCATTCAGAGCAATGCCTCCTTTTGTTACATGACACTACAAATGGAATCAGGGTCAAACTACTGGAATATCAGACTTTGAGATTAAAACAAAAGAGGAAGAATTCTTTTCTTTCTATCCTTGGTTAAAACTGATTATTTCTAGCTCTCACCAAAAAAGAAAGAAGAAAATAAGACTTTAGTTTAGATAAAAGGTTAATTAGAAGTACTGTATAGAACATAAAAAATGCAAAAGAATTCAGGAACATTAACCCAAGGTCAAGATTTGCCAAAGAAAATGATAGGGGAGAGATATAAAGCAGAATTTTGTTCATTTAATGCAAATCAGACATTCATTTATGGAAATAAATGATTAACATATGACTCACATATGAGCTTGTCACTCCTTGCTCTAAAGATTTTGAGGATTCATTCATTATAGAACAAAGTCCATACTACTTAATATAGACTTTAAGGCCCTCTATTATCTGGCTCCGACCTAATTCCCTAGCCTGGTATTTACCATCCTTTTCTTCCTCCATCCATGAACCTTATGCTCTAGTCTCCTGGACTAATTGCTATTCCTGTTCCTTGGACTGCTGACATTGCTTACTCCACTGGGAATGTCCTCCCCACCTTCTCTGTCCTATGCCATTCCATCCAGATGCTCACCAGTTTCCAGGGGGAATTAATCTCTTGCATCTCTCAAGTGCCACAGCACTTAGCTCATGTTTCTATTGTACTTCTTATTCCTTTTTGTTTTGTCTTATTTTTGTACATGGTTGTCTCCCTTACTATACTCTCTAGATTGTGTTCACATTTTATCTCTAATAGTGCCTGCAACAGGGTCTTGCAACTTTAGTTGTTTAATCATTGACTATTGACCTATACCTCCAGTGTTTATTTTTAAACAAATACTTGATTGATTGGGCTATGTTAACATTCCCACATGTTACCTGTGTAAGTTCTAACCTGACAGATCCAATACTAAATTCACCAGCTTCTCCAAAATGCTCTATTTATATCAGTGGCCTCAACATTTTCAAAATCACTCAATTTTCTTATTATTTTTGACTTAACCATTTTATTCTTTTTTAAAAATACACAATGTGGTGTGATAACAAGTTCTATTGAATATTTTTTGAGATAATTTCCATTTTCTCATTTCTGCCCCTATTTGCTTGAAAAGTGGGAAGATCAAACAACAATGCATCTCCTTCCCAAACTACAGCTGAGTAGCGGCTCCTTCTCTTGGAAGGGGTGTGAGTTTTCCGTTCCTTCTTGGCACCCACAGTCCTGTAGCCCTGCTGGTACCCTACTCCATTGGTGCTCCTTGTAGGTATGAGTTAAATGTGCTGTGAGAAACCTAAGTTCAGGCCTTGGTCATTCATGGTCAGCTAAGTTCCAGAGTACTTTGCTGACCACCTCTTCCAACTCTAAACCCTTCTGAAGCCCACTGCCAGGAAACTCTTAAATCATGTTTCCCGAAGTCTCCTAGGTTCCAAATTTGCTATCACATAAGATCCAAACCTCTCTGCCTTGCTCTGTCCTACAATAACTACCAAAACAGAGTGGCTAAGAGCACAGTTCTAGAATTAGGCAGAGCTAGGCTGTTCCCTAACTTGTTAGGTCTGTAACCTGGGGCATTTCAGAACTTCCGAAAGCTTCCTCCTGTGTGAGCTGCAGATAATTGTGTCTACCTCATAAAGTTGTCAGGGGTTGGCATGAAATGATGCCTATAAAGCGTTTAGCAGACTGCATGGTAAGATCAGGAATTCAGTGAATATTTGCAACAGTCATGGCATTCCCTGTGACTCTCTAGGGTGCCTGCTGAGCTCTGGTCACTTGTGCCTCCTTGCTGTGAAGAAGGGTGAAGAGCAGGCCGCAGAACATCCCTGACAAGGATCCTAATGGGGACTAAACAAACACTATGTATGGGGCAGGAGTCTGTTTAGCACTAAGAAAAGAAAGGTAGGAATGTTTAAAGGGACGTGGGCAATTGGTGAAAGACCCTGAAGCCAATACTGAGTGGTTTAAATTTGATAAGCCAGTCAAGTTGGTTATCCTACGTGTCAGGAGTGGTTACACTCTGAGTAGAGATGGAAGCTCAATTGTGTTTCAAGATTCATTGATTTAGACAGTGTATAAGCATGGAAAAAAATAAGGCAAGGGTGTCTCCTACTGATCCTTGCAGGGTTTTCTTACTCCTGGGGTTTGGAGGCACAAGAGGTTCTGACTCCATGTTGGCTTGATGCCCACTGGGGTGGTGTGGCAGAGTTGAGCATGGTCCCTTGAAGAGGGGAGGGGGATTATGGCAGCCCATATGGGCTTCACATGAGTGACCCCAACATCTGAACCATGTTCTTCTGCATAATCAGTGATAATTATTGGCAGAAGCTAGATACCTCTAACTGATCTGTGGGCCATTAGACTTCAGGAAAGGTTGTTGGCATTGTTTTGAAGCACCAGGTTCTAGCCTCTTCTTATTGGCTCCAGTCATTGACCTGTCCAGCAAGTCCACTTTATATACCGTGCAATTTTGTTTCAAAAGCACAGGCATTTCTTTATGTAGTTAGAATTTTATTTTATTTTATTTTACTTTTAAAGATTTTATTTATTTATTCGACAGAGATAGAGACAGCCAGCAAGAGAGGGAACACAAGCAGGGGGAGTGGGAGAGGAAGAAGCAGGCTCATAGCGGAAGAGCCTGATGTGGGGCTCGATCCCATAACGCCGGGATCACACCCGGAGCCGAAGGCAGACGCTTAACCGCAGTGCCACCCAGGCGCCCCTATGTAGTTAGAATTTTAAACACTTACTGAATATTTTCTAATTTGTGTCTAAGAATTTACACATAATTTATGAGAATACAAAAATCCACAATTCTGTAGGAACGATGGTTTGGACATCAGCAGAAATCACGTGTTTAATTAAATGTAAATATGTTTACATATTTATAAGTACACTTCCATTGTATTCTTCAGATCATTTATTGAATTGGCTTATCATATTATTTGTCAAAGCTAGAACATACCATGGATCTTGTGCGATATACAGAAGAAGCCTGCAGTCATTTCAAATAGGGGTAACATTTACATTTAGTCCTGTTGCTGGGCTTCCTGACTTAGTCATGGAGGTAGCAGGGAAAAGAGAAGAGAACATTGGACTGCTCCCAGGGCTCTAGATCGTTTCAGATTTTTCACTAATCTCCCAGGTGGCTTTGGGCATGTCTTTTAGCTGCTGTGACCTGTTTCCTCATCTATAAAATGAAGTGAGGAGACTTGTTAATTCTGGCAGATTAAACATATGTGTTTGTCTACACTTTCTCCAAACACCACTAAACTTTGCAGTAAGGAAATAAAAATTCACTAAAAACAAGGACAAAGAGAGCAATAAGGACGTCAGAGCAATAACATTTTGAAAGCCAGAAAAATGTGAATGAGTAGTAACTAAGCTGATTTGAGGAAGCAGAAACCTCAGCTGGGAGTAGGGGAGGCCCAGAAGCAATAATGAGCTTACTGCAGAGTCCCAGAAAGGCTCAGTAATGTGAGACCCCAGGTCCTTCTAAAACTGGGGGCACTTTGGGGTCAGAAACAGGGAAATTGGCTACAAATATGGATTGAGAACAGATGTATCAAAGATGCCCTTCCTACCCCTGCCCCATATCTCTGGGGTTTCAGCTAGGAAAGCTGGGCTGACTCACTTGTGGTGCAGATGGTCTATTTTCCATCATGCTAAGCCCAGGCCTTTTACTTGAGCTGGGCAGGGTTCCAAGAATGAGTGGAAACATGCAAGGACTCTTGAGGCCTAGACTTGGAAATGACACAGTGTCTCTTCCATGCATTCAGTGTGGCAAGACAAGTTACAAGTCTAGCTCAGATTCAAGGGGAAGGGAGATAGGTCCTACCTCTTGAAGGACAGAGATACAAAGTCACATTTGTTGCAAAGGGGGTGTGGATCCAGAGAGAGGAAAAGTTGTGGCCAGTATTGTGGACAGTCTACCATAAGACAGAATAAAAATCCAGTCTTCAGACTTGCTTCCTAAAAATACAAGGTCATATGCAAAAAAGAAAAAAAGAAAAAAGAATTGGGGCAGAGAAGTAAAAACTTACACAAAGTATTAATAAAAACAGTAACTGTGGAGGCAGGCAGCTTATTGTGGCTGGAGCCTGTTTTGCTGGTCAGAAGTCAGAGAAAGAGTTGAGCAGGAATGTGCAGGAGAGCAGGGCTGCTAGGGATGGAGCTGGTGCAGACGGAAGTGGTGTTCTAAGTCAGTGTGGTTACCCGCAAGATGCTACAGAGGCAGCACAACCTGCCAGGACTCAAGAGTCACACAGGTAGATGTGCCTGTTTTTAATTTTCAAAATACAGCAAAAAGGTTCCTGTTGCCAGTGTAGCAAGTGATTGGAAGGTTTTTCTTTTTCTGCTGAAATTTGTAAGTCTATTCTACATTTTCTTCTTCTGTGCTTAGGAAATATAGCATGTAAATTAAGGTATTTCTGCATTTTTTCCCAACACATATTTTCTGTTTGCCAGGTGCATATGAGCTAATTTGTATTGTAGAACCATAACTTGTCATGGAATAGATTCCACTGAGGGAGTAAGTAAAAGTCCACATGATGCCGAGAGAGATCCTCAGCCTCCTTTCCCAATTTCACTTCGAAAACATGCCTCTGGCCAGGCTTGTACCACCTACACAAGAGAGTGGGGGCAAAATGAGCCCAATAGGAAAGATCCACAGATATTGTCAGTTAGAGATCTCTGAAATCATCCCACAGTAAGGTCTGTAACTTCAAGCACACAGAACTTTCAGTCAGCCTTTTATTGCCATCACTCTTAAGTGTGAGTGATGGCCAAGAATACCAGCCATCTGATAAAAGCTTCTAATATGAAAGACAGACCCAAAGAGACAATGGGAACAAAAGGAACATGAAGGAAGCTGATTTCTTCCTTCAAGAAATGCAAGAAATAGAACAAAGAAAAGCCTTAAAAAAGTAAAACTATAAATAGTATCCTCAGAGAGATAATAGATGACATTGCATCTATAAAGCAAGAAAAGAATGACATAAAAAGAAATATTCAGAGAACCAAACATAGCTCTTAGAACTTAAAAACAAGATTGTACAAATAAGGATTTTAATACCATAATTAGAAGATAAAACTGAGGAAAGCTCCCAGAAAGTGTAACAAGATGATAAAGAGGCAGAAAAATAAGAGAAAATAATTATTTTTCAAAATGGATTTAATCCAGCAGGTACAATACCTAACTAATAGAAATTGCAGAAAGGAAAAAAAGTGAAAAAGAAAACAGAAAGAAGTATATTATAAAAGAAATGAAATAAGAAAAATTTCCAGAACTGAAAGATGCAAACTTCTAGGTTGAACCTTTGAACTTGCAAATAGATGGGAGAACCCCTGTCACAACCCACGTCATAGTGAGAGTTTGGAATACTAGCATAGAGAAAGAGTCCTAAAAGCTTAGTGGGGGAAAAAAAAAAAACAACAAAAAACCCAACAGATCAAAAGAAATGAAAACAAGTCTCTTCAGTTTTCTCAATAGCAAAATGAGGAATTCTGAGGGAAAATGATATCCAAGCTAGAGTTTTATACGCAGCAATCTCACAATTAATAAGAGGGAACAATAAAAGCCTTTTCAGATGTGTGAGGCCTCAAATTTTTCTCCCACTGACGTCTTCTTAGTTAATGCTAGCATATGTTCTCAAGGAAGACCAGCAGATATACCAAGAATGAGGGAAAACATGGGATCCAGAAAGTAAGAAACTCAACTTAGGACATAAGCCAAAGAAATCTCCAGATACCATAGGTGTGAAACAAGCGTGGAGAGCAGCACATCCAGAGAGGACTGGAGCAAAGAAGGCTCCAGGAAGATGTTACAAAGGGAAGGATGAAGCCCATAGAATTTCCAGTGTGTTTGAATGCACTGAGAAAAGATGTATTCCTTTGATAGAGATTTTGGGGATGGATACATAGACTGTTAATTGGAAAAAGAAAAGAAACTGTTATTAACCATAACACTGTATTTATGTGGAAATGCAGATGTGATAGTGAAATGGTCATAGTACTCTAAATACCGAATAATGATTCCATAATAATTAATGATATAATTACACTGGAGGATGGGAACAAGGAAATTCATGAGTGCGTGGAGACATCAAGAGTGCTAAATCTCTTTTCCAGAATAGGAGGACACAGTAGCTAAATCTACAACATCAAGAAATAGCTATATAAATATGTTATTTAAAAATAAAGAGACAAAACTCCAAACAAGCATCTAAAAGAATTGATATTAGTTGCATCTGAGGAGAAGAAATTTGTGGTAGAAAGAGTTGAGGCAGGGAAATCCATTTTTTAAATTATAAACCTTTTATAGCTAAATGACCTTATGCATATCTATAACTCTGATAAAAATCAAAAAATTAAAATGTACTGGACCCTCATTAAAGCAGAAGAACCTTCTAATCTCAGCATGGAGAGATAATCTATGATTTTCACATATTTTCCCTACATTGTTGAGACCTTATATATATACAATTTTGTATCTTGCTTTCCTTACATATCAGTGTACCATTAATATTTCCTGTATATCATATAAAACACAAACAATAAATTGATAAAGAAGAGCTTCTAGTAGATCTTACTTAAGGGTTCTTTCTCTCTACAAGGTAAAACAATTTATGAATTGGATTAGATACAAGGATGATATTTTGTGAAATGGGTGGAGGATGTTCCAATCTCAAATTATGCTACTTATCAAATCATGTTTCCTTTTTTTGGGAGGAAGGACAGCTTAAAATATTTGATCTTTGAAGGAATAAGCATCCATGTCCATGGAGACATGCCATCACCTTCAGGAAAATTGACTTTGTGACATACAAGTGGCCTCAATTCAGTTTTACTGTACTTGACAATAACAATGTCATCTTTTTTTTAAAATTTTTTATTATATTATGTTAGTCACCGTACAGTACATCCCTGGTTTCCGATGTAAAGTTCGATGATTCATTAGTTGCGTATAACACCCAGCGCACCATGCAATACGTGCCCTCCTTACTACCCATCACCAGTCTATCCCATTCCCCACCACCCTCCTCTCTGAGGCCCCAGTTTGTTTTTCATAGTCCATAGTCTCTCATGCTTCATTCCCCCTTCTGATCACCCCCCTTTCTTTATCCCTTTCTTCCCCTACCGATCTTCCCAGTTCTTATGTTCCATAGATGAGAGAAATCATATGATAATTGTCTTTCTCTGCTTGACTTATTTCACTTAGCATTATCTCCTCTAGTGCCATCCATGTTGCAGCAAATGTTGAGAACTCGTTCTTTCTGATAGCTGAGTAATATTCCATTGTATATATCCAAATTGGCAAAGAAGAAGTCAAAATGTCTCTCTTTGCAGATGACATGATACTCTATATGGAAAACCCAAAAGAATCCACTCCCAAACTATCAGAAGTTATAGAGCAATTCAGTAATGTGGCGGGATACAAAATCAATGCTCAGAAATCAGTTGCATTTCTATACATGAATAATGAGACTGAAGAAAGAGAAATTAGGGAATCCATCCCATTTACAATAGCACCAAAAACCATACATTACCTTGGAATTAACTTAACCAGAGACGTAAAGGACCTATATTCTAGAAACTATAAATCACTCTTGAAAGACATTGAGGAAGACACAAAAAGATGGAAAAATATTCCATGCTCATGGATCGGAAGAATTAACATAGTTAAAATGTCCATGCTACCCAGAGCAATCTACACTTTCAATGCTATCCCGATCAAAATACCGAGGACATTTTTCAAAGAACTGGAACAAATAGTCCTTAAAATTGTATAGAACCAGAAAAGGCCCCGAATCGCCAAGGAACTGTTGAAAAGGAAAAACAAAGCTGGGGACATCACAATGCCGGATTTCGAGCTGTACTACAAAGCTGTGATCACAAAGACAGCATGGTACTGGCACAAAAACAGACACATAGACCAATGGAACAGAATAGAGAACCCAGAAATGGACCCTTGGCTCTTTGGGCAACTAATCTTTGATAAAGCAGGAAAAAACATCCGGTGGAAAAAAGACAGTCTCTCCAATAAATGGTGCTGGGAAAATTGGACAGCTACATGCAAAAGAATGAAACTTGACCACTCTCTCACACCATACACAAAAATAAACTCCAAATGGATGAAAGACCTCGATGTGAGACAGGAATCCATCAGAATCCTAGAGGAGAACATAGGCAGCAACCTCTACGACATCGGCCGAAGCAACCTTTTTCATGACACATCTCCAAAGGCAAGAGAAACAAAAGATAAAATGAACTTGTGGGACTTCATCAAGATAAAAACTTCTGCACAGCCAAGGAAACAGTAAAAAAAAAAAACTAAGAGGCAGCCCACGGAATGGGAGAATATATTTGCAAATGATGCTACAGATAAAAGACTGGTATCCAAGATCTACAAAGAATTTCTCAAACTCAATACGTGAGAAACAAGTAAACAAATCATAAAATGGGCAGAAGATATGAACAGACACTTTTCCAATGATGACATACAAATGGCTAACAGACACATGAAAAAATGTTCAAAATCACTAGGCATCAGGAAATTCAAATCAAAACCACACTAAGATACCACCTTAGGCCAGTTAGAATGGCAAAAATAGACAAGGCAAGAAACAGCAATTGCTGGAGAGGATGTGGAGAAAGGGGATCCCTCCTACATTGTTGGTGGGAATGCAAGTTGGTACAGCCACTCTGGAAAACAGGTGGAGGTCCCTTAAAAAGTTAAAAATTGAGCTACCCTATGACCCAGCCATTGCACTACTGGGTATTTACCCCAAAGATACAGACGTAGTGAAGAGAAGGGCCATATGCACCCCAATGTTCATAGCAGCATTGTCCACAGTAGCCAAATCGTGGAAGGAACCGAGATGCCCTTCAACAGATGAATGGATTAAGAAGTTGTGGTCCATATATACAATAACAATGTCATCTTAACATATGTGTGGTACCATTTACGTGTTTTCTTTGCCTTATCCACTTGATTTTCATAATAACTTTTTGAGGTAAGTAAATAGATGATCTTTTGTATGCAACCCAAACACATTTATATTTAATTCAATGTAAATATTAATAACAGTGTCTACCCTCAATAACATCTTGTACTTAACTAAGTAAGAGCTTTCTCATGTAATAATAGTGCATGAGATTCTTTGTTTAGGAGAACTAGGCTATAGAAAATACATGGAAATGCTGGAACTCTAATGGAAACTTTGTGTCTTATCCATCTCTGTTGGTCTATCCATCTATCTACCCATCCACCCATTCATGTGTGGTCTATGGGCTGCAAAAGAGGTGACACAGATTATCAGATAATTCTTACTTTTGGCCAATTGTGCAATCATGTTGTAGTTATGAGTTTCTCTCCTCTTGCTATAATGGTTTTCCTTAAGGCTTTTTCCTTTGGATAACATAAGCTCAGGACTGTAATATTTGCAGGACCCTAGCAATATTAGAGTGTGGTGATGGGCAGGGCTATTCCATTGAAACAATCAGAAGGAAGAGCCATCTAATTTCATGAAACTACCCTGAATTATGAGGTAGTCTGGGATTTAGTGGCTGGGATGAGTCAGGATAAAATGTCCTATCTAAAAAAAAAAAATAATAAAAATAAAGAAAGAAAGAAAGAAAAGAAAGAAAAGGAAAAAAAAGCCAATCACTTTGTCTAAAACACAGAAATAAGAGTTCACAACCTATTAAAAAGGCATGTGGTAAAGATCAGAATGAGTTTTCTCATTGTTTTAAGATGTTTAGCAATCCTCATGGTGAAGGAGTGGGAAGTTTTCTACCTCTGGCACATGAAAAACAGACAAGGGTCAGCCCATCCAGCCATGGTAAAGCTTGAGGCAGACCACAAGAAGGAATCAGACGGAAGCCTATGATTCTGCGTACACGGCACTCCTCCAGCCTTAGGTCCCGCTTCTCCAGAAACTATAGGGAAGGTGGTGCAAATTTCCTTTCCATTTTTCTCAAAGTTCTTCGAGAAGTCCTTTCACTACTGTTATCTCTATGGACTCTGTGTGTGTGTGTGTGTGTGTGTGTGTGTGTGTGTGTGTGTGTGTATAGCAGTAACAATGTGTTTGGCTGGAGAAAGACTTCTGTTTACACTCTGGTTCTTCTTAATTTTCATTTTATTAGAGTTGATTTAAATTTTTAAACTTCAGAATTTTTTCTTTAAAAGCAAAGGAATTCCTTTGAATTCTGATATGCTGAGAACTTGTCATTATCTTGCTATGATCCAAAGTGAAGGGTGAATACAAAGACAGGTCTTACCGGGCAGTTCTTGGGCCATTGATAGACTCTCCGCTCTTCGCTCCATTTAACTATTAGAATAAAAATAGCTACCAAGCTCCTGTCATCCTTATCAGAAACGTGGACTTTCCATTACATACCACAGACACGAAATGGAGAAAATGAATTAAGTGAGTGCACTGTGTGTCTGCTTGCCTGGTAGCTTGTGTCCTTGGAGCTAAGAGTGGTGTGCTTTTGAGGTTCCCATTTGCCTCCCCTAGATGGCAGCAACATTCTTCAGTGACCGATGAGTGACTTGCTCTTAGCACAGCAAACCTCTATTAGAGGGGGAGCTGCAAGACCCACCTCTAGTCTTTGCCCTCAAATTTACATAGTACCTTTGAATTCCTTGCTATTTCTGTGGCTGCCTGACTTAGTGAGTCTACTATTTATTAATGAGAATACATGATTTTTTCTTTTGTATGAAAAAATAATGGCTTTGTATTTCCAGCTGCATTCATAAATGTAGACCAGGGTTTCTCATGATAGGCATTGACATTTTGGGCTGGATAATTCTTTGTTGTGGAGGCTGTCCTGTGCTTTGTAGATGTTTAGCACCATCTCCGGCCTTTACCTACCAGATACCAGTAGCATCTCTATCTACTATCCTTATTTGTGACAATCAAAGATGTCCCCAGACATTGCCAAAAGTCCCCTGGGGAACAAAATTACTTGATTGAGGTCCACTGAAGCCGGTGGTTTTAAGTCTCTCTGAAGATTGGATCCCGCATTCCTACCCATTTAATTTTGTGTGTGTGTGGGGGGGGGGGGTAAATTAAATCTTATCTACTTATAATTTAAATATATTTTACTTTTTTGATTGTTTCCTTAGAGAATACTTTTTCTGAAGAAGAAAAAGTGAAATAGAAAAGGCAATTAAAGCTGTAAGTCTAGATGTTATACATCTTATATCTGAAGAAAATGATTGGCTTTTTCAAATTATAGTTTCTTATTAATAATAACCACAGACATGTATTGTATTGTTTTTATTCCTTTTGATTTTGATTAGCCTCACTGAAAATGATTCATGAAAAGGAGAAAAACCCTAAGAGGCTATACTTACAAAAATTTTTCAGGAGGTGAAAAAGTTTTGAAGTATTATAGAATCTCAAATTGGAAAAGACTTTAGGAGTCACTTGGTCCAACTTCTGAGTCTCTTAAATATGGGGTGCTGGGCTTGGCATGTGAATTGAGTAGAAAGAAGGGCAGTATTAATCAGATTCCCAGGCCTCTGGCTTCTTCTAGGTGAGCAAGGTGAAAGCCAACTTTGAAGGAAAGAGAGAAATTTGGTCCTTGACAAAACAAAACAAAACAAAATAAAACAAAGCGAAACACAGAAAACAAAGTCAGCCCCCCCCAACCAGTTGTATACTGTAACTTCCCAGAAGAAGGTGGCAATTGGATGGGAGGACTCTACTAGAGCAGGACATCATGAATCAGGCCCACCTGAGAGGGTAATGGGACTCAGGGATGATAACAAAAACTCTACCTTATGGTAAGTGGGAACCTCATTTTTCTATTTCATCCAAATACTTCACACATTATTAGAGCATTCCAATGAGTGAGTGGGAGGAAGAAATGGATGTGAGACCAGGACCAAAATATGAACAAATATAATAGGAGAGGTTGCTCCCCCTGCCTTGGACTGCCTCTAGTTTTAGATAAAGGAGTTAATGCTTCAGGGAGACAACCAAATCAGGCTTAGACATGTGTCCAGAGAACCCTGTCAATTGGTAGGGGACCACATTCCACCTTTAGAGTAGCTGAAATGATTTCCAAAATAGAAGGGATGGTTTTTCTTGGTGAAGAAAGAGATAAAGGCCAGAAAATGAGGTTCATATGAAATCATCTGGGTCATCTGCATCTGAGCATAAAATAGTTGTGATGGAGTCATGAGATGAAATACATGGTATTAAAGGGTTTAATTTTGAGTGAGGCCTGGGGTTGGGATAGTATGGCAGGGTAGAGAGAAAGGCCAGTTTGATACAGGATGTGTCTGTTCTTTGAAGACACAGTCACATTTTACTTGAATTTTTCTATGTTGTTGGGTCAATCTCTGTCAAGAACGTCCATCCCATTTGGCAATGAGATATTTCCTACCACCCTTTTCTCCCATTGGTCCCATTGGTCAAGGACTGACATCCAAACAGCAGCTGCACAGCCCCAGAGAGAGATCCCTTGGAGGACTGGACCCCAGGGAGAGACATATGTGAGGAGGTCTCCTAGCAATGAATTGACTCGGTGGCCTCTGTCCAAGATGTTCAGATTCTTTCGAGTAGCATCGCAATGATCTTTGCACTGCAAAATATGGGTCACAAAGCACCATGGTTGCTTTGGGAGGCTGGGAGTGGGAGCAAGTGAAGGTCAGCAGTAAACTGGGGCCAGGGCCAGGGATAGAATTTGATTCCCTAATTCTTGTTCCAGGACTCCAGCGGCCTGGCTTCACTGGGGCCAGGCTGGTTCTGTTCATAGAGCTGTCATTTGATTTTTGGTCATTTATACAGCATTTGCTAACTGTTCTTAATTCCTGTACAGTTTCGCTCAGAACACGGGAAACAAAAGACAGCAAAACAAGAGGCCCTTATGCTTTTCTCGGCTGTCGTCAGTGGATAAAATTGGCTGGACAGAGTAAGCTTTCTCTTACTACATTTGATGGATTTTTTTTTTTTTTTAAGTTGCATGAACATTTTCAGTGAGAAAATGCATGTGTGCAAAAGAAGTGCAGAATGCGTGTGAAGTGTCCAAAGTACAACATTTATCTATCCATTTTGGCAGGGAGAGTGAGTCAGTAGCTTAATCATTTAGTCAACAAATATTTGCATAGATGCAAATCAATCATCATCGTCACAGCTGCTACTAGCCTACAGTGAGTTGCGCAAATTAGAGAAAGGGGGTCCTCTGGGCAGAAAGAATCCTGCACTGGGTCACATGACTTCAGTTTCTATCCCGTCTCAGTTGATTGCCTTTGTGCAGTGTGCAGATTGTAAACTGTACATGATTATACATTGATATGAGAGCATGGGCCATCAATTATGCCATTAGATTGGACAGTTTCTTGAAGAATTAAGTCTTGAGCAGAGTTTAAAAGAGATGGCCCTTTCTTTTGCGCATGGCAGACAGGAGGGAGTAGGATGTTTATTCTGAGGGAAAACATTATAAAGATCTGCTAGGTTTTTGGCCCTTAAGTCTTTACCCCTACAGCTGGTTTAAGAAAGCCTCCTTGCAGCTGTAGGAACAATACCAATTGTGGAGGGGAAGAAGAGAAGGAGGTGAGAACTTAGCACTGAAAAGATTTCCTCACCTTTCAGTTTCATGGTTCTACCTTATGTCTGTCAAGCAAGCCCCTTCTTTTTCTGATTGCTACTGTGTCTTCATAGTTTTTGTAGTGATGGAATTTTGTGATTGGTTTCCAGCCTTTTCCCCATCATCCCTCACTGCTGCTCTCTTGCCACCCATGGAGTTTTATCTGAACTCACTACTGGGGCCTGGTGAGCACAAACTGTATTTTTCTGATACCATAGGCCTTCCTGACTCTCTGGCCTCTGGCATGCCTTCAGGTACCCACCACAGGAACTATGACCACTGGCCTTACCTGTTTGGGTGACATCTTGGATCAAGGGCTCATTTTGAACCTACGGATACTATTTATGTTTTTACTCCATGAATCTTTTTCTCGGTTTTGGGCTAATCTTTAGAAACATGGTTCTCAAAAGTAACTCCTTGTTAGAATTGCCTAAGGAGCTTTGTAAAATCTGGTTGCTCAGGGTGCATTCCAGATGAATGAAATCAGAATTTCTGGGGAGGTACAGGCACTAGGATTTTTAAACCTCCACACGTTATTCCAACAGGGAGATGGGGTTGAAAACCACTGGTTTAGACTACATTTGTTCATCGTTAGATTAATCAGCCTTTATTCTGCCTCCGTGTTCAGAACTGTGGCCTTTGCCCTACCTCGTGAGTCGGATTGCATTTTTCCCCGGGATGGCCTGGCTCACCACCAGAAAGCTTTAGATTATGATTATGTTTTGGAGCCAAAAGGCTGAGAAGGATATCTGGAGACCCAAAGTAAGTCTTTTGTGGTTTCTTTAGCCTGTAATTCTAATAAATGCAATCCATCAGCCTTGTCTTGAATAAGAAAGAACATCCTTTGTAGGCAATCCTCAGTTTATGAATGGGTTGTGTTCCAAAATTTGTTTGTGGTCAGTTGTTAGGGATAGAGAACTCAATTCCCATAGCAACAAAGTTACGAAAGAAAGTGGCAGGTCACAATAGTCTCCTGAATCCTCAAAAAACTGAGCTTTAGAATTAACTGAGCCAAAGAGTTGAGTCACTGTTATTAGGTTGAAACATGTGAAATTGACTTTTTTGTATGTCAAAAATGGCTGAATATTGGCAATTTTATACAGGCTCAACCTGTAATGTTTTACCTCAGTCAGGGGAAAAAGTTTTAAGCAGTAGATTGGAAAGTTCAGAAGACATTTACCCTTTTCGGGATTCTAAGAGGATCAACACCTCCTTTCTCCCCACTGTCCCACCCCCACTTCTAGCCAGGCGAAGTGTAGGCGCGGAGCATAGGCCTTCCAGACCAGCAGGTATACAAATGAGGAGAGCCCTACCAGGGATGGACTTTTACTGATCCTGATGGTAAACAGGGGTGGGGCAAGGGAGTCTTAACTGAGAAGGAGAAGGTGGGTGTCCTTTGTCAGCAAGCACCGGGAGAGCAGACATTAAGGTACCATGTGGAAAACTCAGCCTTTCTTAGAGCCATCTTCTGGGAGTGGGGTCGGCAGTAGCTGGGGTTTTGTCAGGAGCAGGGCAGGCGTAGGCATGGGCTGAAGAACAGCATCGATTTCACACACATGGGCCACGTGTCCGCTGAGAGCATGTAGGTGAGGCCAGCGAAAGTTACAAGTTACTTGCTTTGATGAGTGATCATTGTGTTCCGTGCATGAGTAAAACCATATGAGTCTCAGTTTGTGTGCTTTGTCTTACAATACAAGCTATGCATTTTAGACAATGGGTTGCTTTATGCATCACAGGGTTGCAATGTGTCCTTTTCCTTACTAATGCAGGAAGGCCATTCTGATTTCAGAGCTCATGATACATGCCTGACACAGTAGATACTTGATAACTATTGCCTGGGAACCAAGCAGTGCTGATTATTTTTCCATGAAAAGCTCAAAAATCATGAACGTGATTCTTCTGGAGGGAAGTGTAGCCGTCCCCAGAAGAATTTTCAGACATTTGTATTACCTATGAAACCGATTAGGAGAAGCCTGTATTTTCATTTAGAAAACAGCTGTTTTTTTTTTTTTCATTTCAGTGTTAATTGTATATCTTATAAAGAAAAACACCACTTTCATTGATGCTTATCATATCTCCAGTAATCCAAGTTTCTATCTGGACTTTACATGAATTAACCTCGTGTTTGTATCCAGCATTCACTCAGTAAAGTGGCTTGAGATTTGTGCTTCTCCACATAAATTCCAGGTCAACAAGGGGAAATCTTTTAGTCTTACTGGGGTTGGATGTCTGAGGACGACTGAGGATTTACATTCAGAAACAATGAGAATGGAAACAGGATATAAAAAATGAAAAAGATTTGATTGTGTAGACTGCAGAGATTATGGAACCTCTATTTTCTCTTTAGCCAGGCATAAGTAAGCAAACAAAAGACAGGGGAGGCCGTATATAGGAGCCTTCACAATAGTCTGGGTCACATCTTTCGAAAAGAATGAATATAGCAGCAAACTAATGATTATAAATTCCATGGACTCTGAAAAATAGGCTGATCTCTTAGTTTTTGCAAGCAATTTCCATAATGCATTTTCCTTCACCATCACATTTTAATGCCATCTGTTGCCTGTTTTCATGCGTGAGGTCAATTCTGAATCACTTTATGCAATTATGCAAATATGGTTCCTATAAAGTACAGGAAAGTAATGTTGCTGTCAATCATTTTTGAAAGCCTTCCAGTGATAAAGTCTCACTCTTGACTAGTAAACCTGCATTGTTTCTTCAATTGCTTAATGTATTTTATTTTATTTTTTTTTAAAAAGATTTTATTTATTTATTCGACAGAGATAGAGACAGCCAGCAAGAGAGGGAACACAAGCAGGGGGAGTGGGAGAGGAAGAAGCAGGCTCATAGCGGAGGAGCCTGATGTGGGGCTCGATCCCATAACACTGGGATCACACCCTGAGCCGAAGGCAGATGCTCAACTGCTGTGCCACCCAGACGCCCCTGCTTAATGTATTTTATTTTATTTTATTTTATTTTTTTTTTAATGATTTTTTTATTATATTATGTTAGTCACCATACAGTACATCCCCGGTTTCCGATGTAAGGCTCGATGATTCATTAGTTGTGTATAACACCCAGTGCACCATGCAATACGTGCCCTCCTTACTACCCATCACCGGTCTATCCCATTCCCCCACCCCCCTCCCCTCTGAAGTCCTCAGTTTGTTTCTCATAGTCCATAGTCTCTCATGTTTCATTCCCCCTTCTGATTACCCCCCCTTTCTTTATCCCTCTCTTCCCCTACCGATCATCCTAGTTCTTATGTTCCATAGATGAGAGAAATCATATGATAGTTGTCTTTCTCTGCTTGACTTATTTCACTTAGCATTATCTCCTCCAGTGCTGTCCATGTTGTAGCAAATGTTGAGAACTCGTTCTTTCTGATAGCTGAGTAATATTCCATTGTATATATGGACCACAACTTCTTAATCCATTCATCTGTTGAAGGGCATCTCGGCTCCTTCGACAATTTAGCTATTGTGGACATTGCTGCTATGAACATTGGGGTGCATATGGCCCTTCTCTTCACTACGTCTGTATCTTTGGGGTAAATACCCAGTAGTGCAATGGCTGGGTCATAGGGTAGCTCAATTTTTAACTTTTTAAGGGACCTCCACCTGTTTTCCAGAGTGGCTGTACCAACTTGCATTCCCACCAACAATGTAGGAGGGATCCCCTTTCTCCACATCCTCTCCAACAATTGTTGTTTCTTGCCTTGTCTATTTTTGCCATTCTAACTGGCGTAAGGTGGTATCTCAGTGTGGTTTTGATTTGAATTTCCTTGATGGCTAATGATTTTGAACATTTTTTCATGTGTCTGTTAGCCATTTGTGTGTCTTCATTGGAAAAGTGTCTGTTCATATCTTCTGCCCATTTTTTGATTTGTTTATTTGTTTCTCGTGTATTGAGTTTGAGAAGTTCTTTGTAGATCTTGGATACCAGTCCTTTATCTGTGGTGTCATTTGCAAATATATTCTCCCATTCCGTGGGCTGCCTCTTAGTTTTTCTGACTGTTTCCTTGGATGTGCAGAAACTTTTAATCTTGATGAAGTCCCATAAGTTCATTTTATCTTTTGTTTCTCTTGCCTTTGGGGATGTGTCATGAAAAAGGTTGCTTTGGCCGATGTCGTAGAGGTTGTTGCCTATGTTCTCCTCTAGAATTTTGATGGATTCCTGTCTCACATCGAGGTCTTTCATCCATTTGGAGTTTATTTTTGTGTATGGTGTGAGATAGTGGTCAAGTTTCATTCTCTTGCATGTAGCTGTCCAATTTTCCCAGCACCATTTATTGAAGAGACTGTCTTTTTCCCACCGGATGTTTTTTCCTGCTTTATCAAATATTAGTTGCCCAAAGAGCCGAGGGTCCATTTCTGGGCTCTCTATTCTGTTCCATTGGTCTATGTGTCTGTTTTTGTGCCAGTACCATGCTGTCTTTGTGATCACAGCTTTGTAGTACAGCTCGAAATCCGGCATTGTGATGCCCCCAGCTTTGTTTTTCCTTTTCAACAGTTCCTTGGAGATTCGGGGCCTTTTCTGTTTCCATACAAATTTAAGGACTGTTTGTTCCAGTTCTTTGAAAAATGTCCTCGGTATTTTGATCGGGATAGCATTGAAAGTGTAGATTGCTCTGGGTAGCATGGACATTTTAACTATGTTAATTCTTCCGATCCATGAGCATGGAATATCTTTCCATCTTTTTATGTCTTCCTCAATGTCTTTCAAGAGTGATTTATAGTTTCTAGAATATAGGTCCTTTACGTCTCTGGTTAAGTTAATTCCAAGGTAACGTATGGTTTTTGGTGCTATTGTAAATGGGATGGAGTCCCTAATTTCTCTTTCTTCGGTCTCGTTATTCGTGTATAGAAATGCAACTGATTTCTGAGCATTTATTTTGTATCCTGCCACGTTACTGAATTGCTCTATAACTTCTGATAGTTTGGGAGTGGCTTCTTTTGGGTTTTCCATATAGAGTATCATGTCATCTGCAAAGAGAGACATTTTGACTTCTTCTTTGCCAATTTGAATACCTTTGATCCCTTTTTGTCGTCTGATTGCTGTTGCAAGGACTTCTAGTACTATGTTGAATAATAGTGGCGAGAGTGGGCATCCTTGTCGAGTTCCTGATCTTAAGGGAAAGGCTTCCAGCTTTTCCCCATTAAGAATAATATTTGCAGTAGGCTTTTCATAGATGGCTTTTATGAGATTGAGAAATGTACCTTCTATTCCTACACTCTGAAGGGTTTTAATCAGGAAAGGATGCTGTATTTTGTCAAATGCTTTTTCGGCATCGATTGAGAGGATCATATGGTTCCTGAGTCTTTTCTTGTTGATATGATGTATCACGCTGATTGATTTGCGAATATTGAACCACGCTTGCATCCCAGGTATGAATCCCACTTGATCGTGATGGATAATCCTTTTAATGTACTGTTGGATTCTATTAGCAAGTATCTTGTTGTGCTTAATGTATTTTAAAAGTAAAAATTTATAAATGTCTTTTATAAGTGGTGTCTAATATACCCCTTTCAGTGGTTTATTTTTAAGATATTCTGGAAAGGTCTTTAATTCTTTTAGTTTGTGAGCATTGCTAATTGGCTATTTCCAGAGTGGGACCAATCTGACTATAGTTCTATTTCTGCACACTAGTGCCAGCGATACACAGACACACACTCTTATCTTTTCTGTCATAACCTTTTGTCACAGCCCCAGTCAAGAGGTGGAATCACATGGGGTTTTGTCATCCTCTTTCATCTGTGGTCATGCAGCTTATATAGCAGTAGACATGGGTTGATCAGCAGCACAGTATGGGGAGTGATGTCATACCAGTACTGTTGTTTAATATCTGTGTGTGTCCAGAGCTGAGGTGGGGGCTGGAAGGAGACAGAGATGAGAAGAGAAAATGTTTTCTCTCTACAGCCTAATCAGATGATTATATTATCTCCAGAGGCACATAAAGAAGAATATTTTTCTATTTCTCCAAACCATTGTAGCTACATAGGCTATATTTGGACTGCTCAGAAAACAGAGTGTTTAGGTTAAAAGAGGCAGATGCAACATTTAAAAAATAGAAACAGAACTGATTTTACCATAGTAAGTGAAATGGATAAATGGTATTGAAGAGGTAAACATTAAGTAGATAAGAACTATAAACAAAATGAACTTTGGGCAAATTTATAGGCAGTAACAAAGATAAGGGCCATATTCAAGAGCAACAGAGCATCACAGAATGGCATAGAACACCCAGAAGATTCATTTATTCAATTAATGCGTATTTATTGAGTGGTTTCTGTGTTTTAAGCACTGTGGTAAGCACTGGAGTTTCGGCAGTGAACAACAAGACTGACAGGGTCCCTTGGAGATTACCTTCTAATGGGGAGGCAGAGGATACACAAGTAAATGGGTAAATCAATCCTTTTATGGATAAATGTATATGGACAAATAAGAATTATTGCAGTAATAATGAAAATAATATAATTCCAGATAATACAAAGGGCTCTGAAGAAGTAAAGCAAGATAAGGGAATAGAGCTAGGGTGGTTGTGGCTAGCAGTAAAAATTTAGCTAGCACACTTAAGAACATCTCTGAGGAAGCTACATTTGCACAGAGAGACCTGAGTTATGTGAAGAGGTAGGCTGTGGTGAACATCTGGGAGCATAATGTCCCAGGAGAAGAAAGGGCTATTATAAAGTTAGGCAGAAACAAGCTTGAGACATACCTGGAAGTAGCAAGAAGGCCTGGGTGGATGGACCAGAGTGAGCATGGGAAGAGGAGTAGTTGATGAGGCCCAAAGAGTAGGCAGGTCTGGGTTGTATAGGGCATTGTAGGCCACTGTATTGTATTGTGAGTGGGATGGAAATCCAGTGAAAGATTTGAACAGGGGTGGATGGTATAATTTGATTCCTTTTTAGAAGTTCTGACTGGCTACTATATGAAGACTAGATTGAAGGAAGAAAGAGGCCAAAGTCAGGAGACCCATTAAGCTTTAGCAGCTGTGTGAGTGGGAGATGATAGGGGCTGGGGCCACAGTGGGGTTGATGGTGGTAGTAAGAATGTTTGTACTTGAAGCCTATTTTGGGAATAGAGTCAACATGATTTGCTGATGGATTGTAGAAGAGGTTAGAGGAAAAAGAGGAATCAGAATGATTCCTGGGTTTCTGGACTGCATAATTATGTGTAAGGGATTCAGTTTATTGGGATTGATGTTTCAGATATGTAAGTTTGAAATGCCTGATAGACGTCAACTGGTGATGTCAAGAAGGCAACAGATATACAAACCAGGAGCTTAGGGAGAAGCTGAGCTAGAGGTGTACATTTCGGGGCTATAAGTGTATAAATGTCATTAAAAGTCATGAGTCTGGATGAGGTGAATTTGGGGGCTAATGTAGAGGAAGGACTGGGTCCTAGAGCATTCCAACATTTAGGAGTCAGACAGAGCAGGAGCAAAAGGCTGAGAAGCAGTTGCCAGTGTCCAAAGTGCAGAGTCCCAGCAAATGGGTGGAGATAGGGTTTGAAGAATGAGAGAGCTATCAACTCTGTCAAATGCTGTTAAGAGGAAAATCAAGTGGTGGTAGAGATGTATCAGTAGATTTGGACAGATGGATGGAGATCTCTTTCTGTCTGTCTCTCTGTCTCTATTTATGTATATATATGCACATATGCCCATAGATATATGCATAAATTGAGTAATATTAGTACAGTACCTCCTTTAACCATATTTTTATATGGACTTTTAAAAAAACCTATTAAATTGTGGATTGACAATGTATTAGTTTTTCAGAATAATTCAGAAATTCACATATTCGTTGGACACCTTGTGCCTCATATTTCTTGAGGTATCAAAGACATTACAGGGAAAGCACACACTTTTATTAGAATTTTATTGCGATACCTGGATGAATTGAATATGATTTCATTTATTTTGATCTCCTTTGATAACAGTTCATAGGAAATATGGATAAAAATTTTTTCCTATTAGAACTCAACTATTTTTACAATATTTGATATATCAAATTGTATGTTGTACATCTGAAACCACTGTAATGTTATATTTCAATTATAACTCAAAAAAAAATCACAGAAAGAAAGCCCTCACCTACATGTCTGTATCCAGAATCAGAATAATATTAGAATTTTAGAGCTAAAAGGGTTGAAAGACACAGAGGGGACTTACTATTTGGAACAGAAAAGGTATTTGGTATAATAAAAAGGGCATCGGTTTTGAATTTACTCCACGATTTATTATTTGTCCTTCTGTGAGTTTGTGGAGTCTCAATTTTCCACTCTATAAAATGGATATAAATAGCACTTGTTTTATGTGGTGGAGAGGATTGAATAAGACAATGTACATAAGCACATAGTGCATGCCTGATATGGAATAGGAATTCACATCACGTTGGTTGCTCTCTCCTTTTTGTGCCTGAAGCCTTAAAGCTAGAGGAGCAGAGCCAGGACCCGAGTGTCCTGGTGTCCTGACTTGATTTTTAAACTTGCTCTTTTCCCACTAGTTATTGACTGCTTACGTCTCGGCAACTGCGAATTTCTCCAGTGAACATCATGGTCATGTGTGGAGCTGAAGGAAGAGAGGCATCATGTTGCCTTTGTCTTGGTTCTGTGCTCATAGTCATTGGGGCTCTCACATGGGAGTTGTTTGTAACATGGGAGCAATCTAAAAATGGTCAGAAAGAGGCTACCCTGTCCTTCAAGGAATTCTCATGAAATATGGACTTCAGTGCTCACTTGTGTTGGGAAATTCAAATAAGAATCAGTGTGTAACAGTCACTGTGTTCCCAAACTACTGGTCTTTCACAGCACTGAGGGACCTGAGCTAGCTTTTTTGCCTTTATTCCCAAGGGAAAATGGATGTTTTCTCAACAGATATATGAACTGATCAAGGTCATGACGTCTGTCATCATTCCCCTTCCAGCCAGTGTAGACTACTTATACATATTTTAAAATCATGTGCTTTGTGTGCTCCCATCTCTATATTTGGCCTGTATCTTCCCTAATTGCCTTCTTTTCCTCTTTCCATCTGCTGGAAATCATCTTGCACTATCTTTGGCACTATGTGATGCACCCATACTCAGAAGTTAGCTGTGTTCAACATTTTTTTTCTGGAAACCCCAATACAGAGGAGAGCTCTCCGTCCTCAGAACAATGGGATATAACTATCTACGGGATACAACTATGCAAAGTTGACAGAAAGACAAACACTGCCCCCAGATTCCCTGCTGGCTGACCATTCTTCTCAAACTTATAGTGATAATATATAGGCCTCTTCATGGGTCATTTCTATTCACAAAATACATCCAGCATCATGGATATGAAGCAGCATAGACAAAGGATATCTCTGAGCCACTCTTCCCCCTTTGTGGGGTGATGGCTCAGGGATGGCTCATGGTGGTGCTGATGATTAGCCCCATAAAAGCGAGGATTCTGTGAGGTCTAGGGCCCCCTAGATAAAAAGTTTTTTCTTGTCCCACTGGAAGGACTATGTCATTTGAGAAGGAACTTCAGCTTCCGTGTAAATCAATGAATCTGGTATTTAGTACACCTGGAAGGCATTGCTAAAATGAAAGCTGAATTATGAGTCCACGTTGGCATGTGTGGAGTCTTACTCAGCACCTGTACCCCCAGGTTGACGAAGTCCAGAAGAGCTATAGTGAGAGCTGATGCTGGGGATTGCTGTGCAAAGAGCACGTGCAGTGGGAGCAGATAGATTCAAGTTCGGAATTTGACTCTTGACTCAGTAACTAGCTTTGCATTGTTGGGCAGGAGAATCAATATCTGTGATCTCAGCCCCTGTTAAATGGTGGCAAATCTGGTCTCTGCTTGGCTTTGCCTGGGCATACTCATGTCACTGCACTCAGCTGTATTGTCAAATATTCCTCATTCTTTTCAACTTTTAGCTGAGAGAAAAACCAGAAATGTAGGGACTCAAACAAAAACAGAGTCTATATCATACTCTGCCTGTCTCCATTTATTGTACCCAAATGGACACTCACAGGACCTATGAAGCTGGAGGAAGATGCACTGCTAAGGGGCGGTGCCTGGGTGGCTCAGTTGGTTGAGCATTTGACTCTTGATTTTGGCTGAGGTCATGATCTTGGGGTGATGGGATTGAGCCCCATGTCAGGCTCTGTGCTCAGTGTCTGCTTAAGATTCTCTCTTCCCCCTCTCCCACTGCCCCTACCCCACCTCTAAAAATGAATAAATAAAATATTTTTAAAATGCACTGCTGATAATTGAGTTGAAATCAGGCCGACCTGGGTCTGCAAGGTGGGATGACTGCTGTGACAGCCCCATGTTGAGTGGCTATGAAGTGATTTCTCTTAGGGCAGACGGATGGTTGCAAGACTGTTAGAAACATTTCTTCCTTAGATATCTAGCATTAATTTTTTAAAAACGAAATCTCCCTGAACCTTAATGTCATCATTTATAAAATATAGATAATAATACCTCCCTTTCAGGATGGCTGTGAGGATTCACAACAATAAAACTGAAATGCCTCACACATGTTAGGTATTAAGTAAATAATAGTTATTCCATTTCATCTAAAGGGACAAGGTTGAGTATGAGAGGAAATGAATGCTGGGAGATATGAGAGTTCATGGTTGTGGGTTTTTTTTTTTTTTTCTGTTTATGTAGGAACTGTATTCTTATAGGAACACTGATAGGATTAGCCCAAGACAATTTTCCATCAGTAAAGAGCTGTGTAGCTTTGTCTGTGTTACTGCTATCGGTTCTGACAAACAGCATGGTTGACTGAGTCACAACGTTGCATCTGGTCACTCCTGTCCTTAGGATGCTTGCCTGGGTGGGCGAGGGATGGGAGTAGCCTGCTACTACTGCCACCTTTTCTATTTTCTTGCTCCTGAACCAGAGCTTTGGGTGTGGTCTCCAATACAGTGGAGGCAGCGGTGGGCGTGGGGTCACTGCTGTGGGTCAGCCCGTCCCCATGTGCTTCTGATACTCCCTCTGAGGTAAGTGGAGCCACATTTCTTTCCTGGCAGCTGCAGAGCCCAAGCGTCAGCAGAGAGCTTTGAAGTTTCCTGGGGAGAAAAGGCGTTCTATAAAGAGCAGGAATTATTATTGCTTCCTGACTTTGGTGAGTTAGCAATGGTCTGGTGAATTTGGAAAGCAGCAGCTGGCCTCACATTCAATTGTCTTGACTTATTTTTAATCAAAAATGAAAACTCCTCTTAGTTAAATATGATTAGCAAAAACAAACAAAATAATATAGGCAAACAAAGCCCTTACTTCCTCTTTTTTTTTCTATCAGAGCCATATATTTGGGAATCAGAAGTAAATAAAAGCAAATGAAAAATGGTTCTGATTTTATAACTATCTCATGCAGCCAGAATTTAAATAATACTAAATTCTTTAATATACTTTTCAGTGCATCCTCAGAATTTGTTTTTAGCCCCTTTTCTTTTTCAATAGGACTTGGAATGGGCATTGTTTGTTTTAAGCCTGACCCAAATTCAGCCTTCCAGCTTTTCCCCTTATTGTTACTGCATGGCTGTTCTCCCTCCTCCTCCCCTTTCTCCTTCCCCTCTTCCTCTTCTTCCTTCTCCTCCTCCTCTTTCCCCTCCTTACTCTGGGTATTTCTTTCTCTTCTTTCTCTGTGTGAGGCGATGGCTCTCTTCCCCAGTTGCATGCACAATGTGGTTGTATTGCTTTTCGCTGGCAACAAGAATTATCATGTGTAGATATGGGCGTTATGAATATGAGTTTTATATGGGCCTTTAACTGACCTAAAGGAGAGAGAGCTCATATAGCTGGTGTAGCTGGCATGCTTGACTAGAGCATCAATATTAGCCACTGCTTATCAGGTTTCTATTGTATATAAAGTATTGTATTAAGTGAGATGGGATTTTGCAAAATATTCAAGACACTGAGTATTTGCAAAGGTGTATCACAAAGGAGGTAGGCCAGGGTTCTCCTCACTGGAGTGATCAGGAGAGGAAGTCTTAATGCAGGAGTAGTATTCACCTGTATCTTGAAGGGGATGTAGGCTTCAAGAGGTGGAGAGGAGGAGGAAGGTTATTTCAGGCAGGGGGAATGCAGAAAGTTACGAAGGTTGAGAATCCAGAAGTGAACTTGGAGGGGGGGTGGGCAGTGAAGAGACCCACTCAACCAGAGCAGAATCAGAGTTAGGAGCTGGAAAGCTGAGTAGAGAACAGGGATTTGGGAAAGGCAAGGCTTGAGAGACAGAAGTAGAGAGAATTTCTGGGAAAAGAAGACCAAGGTAAAACATCTAAAAAGAAGACCCTAATTTAAATTAGGGATCAAAGATTCAGGGAGAATGGAGCCAGTAGATTAGAAAATTGGGCAGAGGTGGAATTAAAAGATAGCCTTACATTAAAGGCAGGATTGGGAAGGGGATAAAGGGCTGTCTTTCCTTCCTGACCTCAGAAGTCGGCCTCCCCCTCTTCCCGCCTTCAGGCTGGTAGTGATTCAGGCCTCCTGAGGACAGTTTAACCTAGTGATTAAGCGCTTGGATTTTGTTAATTCTAGGTCTACCAGTAATGACTCCGTGACCTGCGGCAAATTAACCTCTCTGTGCTTCAACTTCCCCATCAGCAAAATGGGGGAAAATAACAGTATCTACGTCTGGGTTGTTGAGAGAATGAAAAGAGTCAAAGCATATGAAGTGCTCAACCACTCCCTGGGCATTGACTATTATGATGGAGGCTCTCCTTTGCTGCAATGTTTCCTGGAAACTGGACTTTGGAGATGTGGCACACACCCTACCCAGGGATGCTCTGTTCTGTTAGTTTCCAGGTAACATGAAAAGAAAGTGTGTAGGTTAGAGTTTAGCTGAAATGTGGTGACACCATGAATAGATTGTAAGATTACTAGTGAACTGAGAATGTATCACTTATTTTCTGTAGGCAGAATGCTGTACCTTGTGTCTACACTTCTAAGGGTAAAGGAAATTAGATTCAGTGACTGACAGAGTACTAGGTGCTTTCCCATACCTCACCTCATTTAGTCTAGTCCTTATCACTCCCCAGAGTGAGGAATCATTATTCTCACTTTGCAACAAGGACACAAATTGAGAGCCATTAGGTTACACGGCTTCAGGCACATGGCCAGTAAGTGACTCCTGAGCGATGTCCTCTGTGATGAAAACATTAAAAACATTGCTTCGTCCCTCTCGCTAGAAGAAAACCAGGGATTTTTCTCTTGAAATACTAGAGGACCTGGGTGATTACTCAGCATGTGTTCCTAACCTCCACCCTCATGAGAAGGGTTCCTGAAACTCTACGGATCACAGCAGATGGCCAATGAGAACTGTCCTCGGGGTAGTGGCAAACCACTAGGAACAACTGTGTGTTCATAAATTAAGGGCATAGATGTCAACACTGTCATTCCCTGCCTATGGGATGGAGAAACCAGATTTCCTCAGGAGGTAAACTGAAGTGTGAGGGTACAGTTTGTGAAACTGTGTTACCGAGCCAGATTCTTCTGAGGACCAGTTCATTTTGAAGACTTTTTAAGAGCAAGGAAAAGTTTTTTGGTATAGTAGTTAGTGCCCAATTTAGATGGTGAAAACATGCTGCCCTGCCTGGAACCTCACCCTTTGGTAGTTTGGGCTCCCAGTTGGGCACCAGCCTCAGGATTCTTAGTGGATCCTGTATCAGCTCTCAGGGAACCAGTTCCTCCTTGCCTGTCACTGGCATATATATGGTGGAGGAGAGGATCTGTGTGTCTGGGGCTGCCCTCCTGGGGACGCATGTCACATTTGTCTGAGGGGAAAGTGAAGAAGCTCATAGTCCCATCTGCAGCTTAGCTCTGGGGTTTGTCCCGCTGCCATCCACCTTCCTATAGAGAAGGGCACGGGTGAACCTGTTTGGAGTGTGATTCCGGGAAGATGGTGTGGGATGGTGTCCTTCCTTCAGTCCTCAAGGGTAGTCATTGCTGACGTCCTTTCATACATGGAATGAGCCTTAAAGCCAACATGTAAGGCACCAAAATATCACTGTATGCTGCAGAACTCTGGGCAGCTACTCCCTGTTCAAGCTCATAAGCTAAAGAGTTTTCCTTAAAATGTCTATTCTTCAGTTTTGACAGGAATTTTTAGTCAAGACAGGGTTTTTTTTTGTTTTTGTTTTTTGTTTTGTTTTGTTTTTGAGAGAGAGAGAGATTGAGAGAGAGAGAGAATCCGAGCTGGGCATGGAGTCCGAGGCGGGGCTCAGTTCACAACCCTGAGATCATGACTCAAGCTGAGATCATGGCCTGAGCTGAAATCAAGAATTGGAGGCCCAACCAACTGAGCTACCCAGGTGCCCCAAGTCAAGGTGATTTTTAATTCCAAAATGTATTTATATGAATTGAAAACACATGTTCAAAGAAAAATAACCAAAGAGCTACCAGAAGGCATAATGTGAAAACTGTGTTTTCTACCTACCCATTGCTCAGACCCCTAACTTCCCAGTTCTGAGGTTATCACCATTACTTGTTTCTTTCTTTCTTTTTTTTTTTTTAAAGATGTTATTTATTTGACAGAGAGAGACACAGCGAGAGAGACACAGAGAGAGAGAGAGAGAGAGAGAGAGAGAGAGAGAGACAGGCAGGGGGAGTGGGAGAGGGAGAAGCAGGCTTTCTGCTGAGCAGGAAGCCTGATGCGGAGCTCGATCCCAGGACCCTGGGATCATGACCTGAGCTGAAGGCAGACGCTTAACAACTGAGCCATCCAGGCACCCCCATTACTTGTTTCTTGCTCTATTTTCTGGAGATACTCTGTGTACAAACAACACTATATCGATAACGATCTTGTTTTTATTCTCATTTTTGGTTTATTTTCTTTTTTCTTTCTTTTTCTTTCCCTTTTTTACACAAATGAGTCTGCTTTAAATTTTTTTCATTTAATGAAGTATCTTGTATGACAGTTCAATGTATAAGTTAGTGTTCTCCAATAGGATATATTATAGGGAATTATAATTACTTTTTATAAGGACTTGTTTCACATGATTATGAGGGCGGACAAGTCAGTCAGCAAGACCAAGTAAGAGCTGACATTTCGTTCTGAGAAGAGACCAGTGTCCAGCTCAGTCAGGTAGGAGGTATTCCCTTTTTTTTGTGGTAAGTTTGGCTTCTTTGTTCTCTTCAGGCCTTCAACTGATTGAAAGAGGAGTTCCTCCCTTAGGAAGGGCAATCCACTTTATGAGTAAAGTGGTTTGGTAAACTGAGTTTACCTATTCAGATGTTACTCTCATCCAAAAACATCCTACAGACACATCCAAAATAATGTTTGACCAAATATTTGGGCACTTCATGGCCCAATCAAGTTGACACATAAAGTTAACTATTAAAACCTGTCTTCTTCTTTTTTATAATTGTAATTTTTAAAAATAAGCTTTTAGAGCAGTTTTAGATTTATAGAAAAATTTAGTGGAAGGTATATGCCACCACATATACACATATACACAGTCTACTCCACTACCGGTATCTCCCATCAGAGTGGTACATTTGTTGTAACTGATGAATCTACATTGATAAAGCATCATCACCGATAGTTTACATTAGGTTCAGTCTTAATATTGCACATCCTAGGAGTTTTGACAAATGTGTAATGACATGTATCCACCATCATAGTATCATACAGAGTAGTTTAACTTCCCTAAAAATCCTCTGTGTTTCACCTATTTATCCCTCTCTTTCTCCAAATCCCTGATCCTTTTATTATCTCCATAGCTTTACCTTCCCTAGAATGCCATAGAGTTGGAATCATATAATATATAGTTAGCTTCTTTTACTTGGTAACATGCATTTAAGGATCCTCCATGTCAGGGCACCTGGGTGGCTCAGTCGTTAAGCATCTGCCTTTGGCTCAGGGCATGATCCTGTGGTCCTGGGATCGAGCCCCACATCAGGCTCCTTCGCTGGGAGGCTGCTTCTTCCTCTCCCACTCCCCCTGCTTGTGTTCCCTCTCTCGCTGGCTGTCTCTCTCTCTCTGTCAAATAGATAAATAAAATCTTAAAAAAAAAAAAAAAGAAAGAAAGAAAGGATCCTCCATGTCTTTTCATGGCTTGATAGTTCAGTTCTTTTTAGTACCGAATTATATTCCATTGCCTGGATGTACCACAGTTGATCTGTCACTTGCCTACTGATGGACATCTCGATTGCTTCCAATTTTGGCAATTATCAATAAAGCTGCTATAAACATTTTTGTGTGGATAAAAGTTTTCAACTCATTTGGGTGAATACCAATGAGTACAATTGCTAGATCATGTAGTAAAAGTGTGTAGTTTTGTTAGAAACTGCCAAACTGTCTTTCAAAGTGATTGAGTGATTGTACCATTTTGCATTCCCATCAGAAGTAAATGAGAGTTCTTGTTGCTCCACCTTCTTGCTAGCATTTGGTATTGTCACTGTTTTATATTTTGGCAATTCAATTAAGTGTATGGTGGTATCTCATGGTTTTAATTTGCATTTCCCTGATGACATATGATGTAGAGAATCTTTTCATATGCTTATTTGTCACATGCATATCTACTTTGATGAGGTATCTGTTAAGGTATTTGACCCATTTTTTAATTGGGTTTTTTGTTTTCTTAATTTTGAGTTTTAAGAAATCTTTGTGTATTTTGGATAGTAGTCCTTTGGTAGATGTGTCTTTTGTGTGTCTTTAGTTCTGTGTTTTATATTTAAGTCTGTGATCCATTTTGGGTTTGCTTTTGTGACGAGTGTAAAGTCTGTGTCTAAATTTATTTTTTTCTCATATTGATGTCCAGTTGTTCCATCATCATTTGTTGAAAAGATGATCTTTTCTCCATTGTATTGCCTTTGCTCCTTTGTTAAAGATGAGTTGACTAAAGATGAGTTGACTATATTGTGTGTGTGTGTGTGTGTGTGTGGTGTGTATCTATAATATATATGTATATATTTTATATATATATTATACCTATGTATATATATATATTATATATGTGTGTGTTTATATATATATATATTAGATATAGTTTATAGTTTTATAAAACTAAATATATATAGTTTTTCCAGTGTGGTTCATGAGTTTTGTGTCCCATTAAAGAAAAGATCTTAATGGGGGCACCTGAGTGGCTCAGTCAGTTAAGTGTCCAACTCTTGATTTCAGCTCAGGTCATGGGTCATGAAATTGAGCCCCACATCAGGCTCCTTGATCAGCAGGGAGTCTACTGGAGATTTTCTCCCTCTCTGTCTGCCCCCTACCTCCTGCCCTGCTTTCAGGCTTTCTTTCAAATAAATTAATAAATCTTAAAAAAAAAAAATCTTACATTTTAGTTATTTTGTTGTATCATGTTTTCATGTTTTTAGGCATAGTTTTGGATTGAGTGGTAATTTGAGAAATCATTTCTCAGTTGTGGATTTGTAAAGAATTCATCAAACTCAAGTCCTTCTCCTGAGAATATATACTTTATTAATCTGTTTCTCTTCCTTTACCTGTGGTTTTCAGTCAGTGGAAAATAATTTTCTGTTAGAGGCATCCAAACATAGAATCGGCTGCTTCTTGAGTACCTCTCTGTCCCTGAAAATGTTCAAATTGAGATTGTCTCATGAATACTGGAAAGGGACTGTTCCTGCACTGGTTGGGACAAAATGTAGAGCAGCACAAGATAGGGCCATATGCTTAATTTTACATTTTCAAGTAGTCATTCTTAGAAAAGTAAAAAGAAATAGGTAAATTTAATTAATTAATTATTTTTATGTTATCCTTTTTTTAAATAATAATATTTTTTATTATGTTATATTAGTCACCATACAGTACATCCCTGGTTTTTGATGTAAAGTTCCATGATTCATTAGTTGCATATAACACCCAGTGCACCATGCAATACATGCCCTCCTTACTACCCATCACCAGCCTAGCCCATTCCCCCATTTAAAAATATATTCTATTTGACTCAGTGTATCCAAAATACTATTTCAACACATAATCAAAACAAGCAATATTAATAAGATATTTTATATTCTTTTTGCATCCTGAGTCTTCAGGATCCAGGGTGCACTTTACACTTACAACACATCTCACTTTGGACTAGCCACATTTCAAATGCACAGTAGTCACAAGTAATCTGTGGCTACTGGCTAGTACACTGGATATCACAGGTATAGATAGGACCCGTTCCACTGGTGAGTCTTGTTTCTAAAGTCATTCATAGAATAGCCCAGTAAATGGTGCTGGACTGTTTATAATATGGCCAAGTGTGGATGAGCAGAGAGAGCTCAGGGGTGAAGAAAGGAGGCCCAAGCTCTTTTCTTGATACCTTACCACCTAGCAGAGTATGGACTTTGCTCTACCTCTCTATTTCAGTTTCTTCATCTTTACGGTACAAGTCCTAATACTTACTTCATTCATCTTGCAGAACTGTTGTGAGGCCTGGAAGAGATAAAAGGTGTGAAGGTGCTCTGAAGAGTAGAAAGCACATTGAGTGTGATGTCATTGCTGAAGTGGAGGCAACCACTCAGCAGTGGCTGTGTTCCCAGTTCTGCCACAGGCTTGTTGAACAGCCTTTATCTCTTTATGACTCAGTTTTTCCAGCTGTTAAGCAAGATATATTTGAAAATCCTTTGAAGTGAATGATATATGGTAGTGGACAAAATAAATTATCGTAATGGTGAAGCTTCTGGGTGGCCCTCACAGTTTCTCATCCCCCAAACATTTCAAACTACAAGTGAGACATGTAAAGAGTAGACATTCAGGGGCACCTGGGTGGCACAGCGGTTAAGCGTCTGCCTTCGGCTCAGGGCGTGATCCCGGCATTATGGGATCGAGCCCCACATCAGGCTCCTCTGTTATGAGCCTGCTTCTTCCTCTCCCACTCCCCCTGCTTGTGTTCCCTCTCTCGCTGGCTGTCTCTCTCTGTCAAATAAATAAATAAAATCTTTTAAAAAAAAAGAGTAGACATTCAAGGATAGAAGTCAGATTGAACAAACTCTGGATTATGGGCTGCTTTGCGTCAAATTCCAGCTTTGTACTGTGCTAATTGTGTGACATAGTTTCCATACCTGTAAACTGGGGATCTTAATAGTACTTCCTTCACAGATACTCTATGAAATTTAAAAGAACCAATACACATAAGAGACTTACCACAGAGCCTGGAACATAGTAAGCCTCAGTAAGTACATACTATTATCAATGTTACAGATACGGCCAAGAGATGGTACTTCACAGTCTATTAGCTCCCTTTGGCTGCTCTAACAACTTACTGCAAACTTGATGGCTTAAAACAACAAATATTTGTTCTCTTACAGTTCTGAAAGTCAGAACTCCAGAATCCATTTCACTGGACTAAAACCAAGGATTGGCTGGGCTGCAGTCCTGTAGGAGACTTTAAGGGAGAATCTGTTTCCTTGCCTTTCTTTCTTTCTTTTCTTTTCTTTTTTTTTTTTTTTTTAAGATCCTATTTATTTATTTGACAGAGAGAGAGACAGCCAGCAAGAGAGGGAACAAAAGCAGGGGGAGTGGGAGAGGAAGAAGCAGGCTCCCAGCGGAGCAGGGAGCCTGATGTGAGGCTCGATCCCAGGACCCTGGGATCAGGTACTGGGCGGAAGGCAGATGCTTAACGACTGGGCCATCCAGGTGCCCCTGTTTCCTTGCCTTTCTTAGCTTCTAGAGCTCCATACTTGCATTATTTGTATTATGGCCCCTTCCATCTTCAAAACTATTAGTGTAGCATCTTCAAAAGTTTAAGGACTGGTCCATGCCGGGCCTAGGATTAGTATCAGAGAGAAGGGTGCTGCAGTCATAACTTGTACTTTAGGATTAATGCTACTAGGAGAGAAATGTTACTTTTGAATCATGTTTCTAAGATGGTCTCAAGGATGAAAATGCTACCTTCATGCACTTTTGCTACAGATACCCAGTGGAAAAGAGCTTTGTTTGTGTATTTTCTAAAACCTGATTGCTAGATGAGAGCAGTGCTATAGTGTTGCTCTGCCCTATGGAATAAAAGTACTTTTAGATCACAGTAATTTCATGTTGGAGGACGGGAGTAACCTGTTCTATTTGATTCTTCTTTTTCTTCTTCTTCTCCTCCCCCTCCTCCTCCCCTTCCTCCTCCCCCTCCTCCTCCTCCCCTCCTTCTCTTCCCTCTCCTCCTCCTCCCCCTCTTCCTCCTCTCCCTCCTCCTCCTCCACCTCCTCCTCCTTCATCATCGTAGTCTTCTTCTTCTTTTTAAATGAAGGCTTTCTGCCCAGTGTCTTTCTTTGTATCTTCCCCAAGTGCTCGTCTGGGATAACACCTAATGTGATTGTTGACAGTGCTTCAAATATTTGAAAGTAGTTATATCTTCATTAAGTCTTATCTTTTAGAGATTAAATAACTCTCGTTTATTTCAACTAACACCTTTGACCACCTGCTATATGCCAAGCAATAGGTTAAGGCTTAGTGATGAGTAAGAAAGAAAGAATAATAATAGGAGATATAGTAGGATCTGTCCTAATAGAGCTAATAGAGGGACTCACCACATATTCGTAGGTGGATCAAGGAACTCTTCACAAAGGAGATGACTCTGGAACTAGATGTTGAAGCATGAGTAGGAGTCTATAGAAGGACAAATAGAGTAAGGGCATTTTAGGTAGAAAAAAGCATAGAACAGGATGGTGTTCAAACCCATACACGGAAAACAGAATAGATTTTCCTCCTGAGTATATTCTTCAAAGAGAAGTGACTTTTCAATAAGTTTAAAGTAACTTGTTGACATGATGGTAATGTAATGAAGAGGCTTTGATGAAAAGACATTAGAGAAAATGAGGAGAAAACAACACTATGAGACATGTAGAGAAGGTGCTTGTATGTTCTGTCTGCCAAGAAGCAGATGTCAAGATGTAATTCAATAAGCAAGAAATTGTTTGGGAGAGGAGCAGAAGGAGCCAAGAGAGCCTTCCGACAATGATACAGCTTTTCCACCTGTGAAGGACAGAGGGCAGGAAGGATGATTCAGTAGAAAGAGTCTCTTACTGCAATACACTTTCAAGAAAGATTTGGCCAGCCTGATGGGAAGACCTTAGGCCAAAGTTGCCCATTAGAGGAGAGATGCATCCCTTCCAAATAGGTCTGCTTTAGAACCCTTGCCCTGCTCAGACTGAGAGCAGCCCTTGGAGACTGTGGCCTCTGTGTGAATGAGGTGGTGGATTTGGAGGAGCACCACCAGGAGACCCAGTCACTCAGGTTCCCTGCAGTAGGAGATCTGAGTGGCACGTTTTCATGACTCCATAAAGGATGCACCTATGAGCAATGATTCAGCCCTTACCCATTTGGCCAGCACCTCACACTCCATCAGAGTTCTACCTTTGATGGTAGAACGGGTTCACAGTCCGTTCCCTCCCTCCCTCCCTTCCTTCCTTCCTTCCTTCCTTCCTTCCTTCCTTCCTTCCTTCCTTCCTTCCTTCTTTCCTTCCTTCCTCCCTTCCTTCCTTCCTTCCTTCCTTCCTTCCTTCCTTCCTTCCTTCCTTCCTAGATTTATTTATTTGGGAAAGAGAAAGAGCAGGGTGAGGGGCAGAAGGAGAGTGAGAGAAAGTCCTAAGCAGACTCTGCACTGAGCGTGGAGCTTGATATCAAGTGGGACTCGATATCACGACCCTGAGATCATAACCTGAGCTGAAACCAAGAGTCAGATGCCTAACGGACTGCGCCACCCAGGCACCCCCTGATTTGCCGTTCTAATAATATCCATGGGAAGTGCAAAGAGTTTGGTACGTTTGAAGTGTAGAATACACAGAAAAGAGTGACAAGAGGTGGGATTGGGCATGGAAAAAAACTTCATGGGCTTGGAGGCCATGCTAAGGAGTTTGGACTTTATCTTACAGACAAGGTGGTTTAAAGCAGAACAACAACTTTATATTTGATTTTTCATAAGATGACTCTGCTTATAGTGGTAGAAGCTTTTGCAATAATTTAAGCAATGGATGTTGCAGTGAAGTAAGTCAGGGTGGATGGAGAGAAATGAATTTATTATAGAAATTGACAGGATTGAGGGATCAATTGTCAATAGTGGTGTAGGTGGTTCAAGGGTGATATTTAGGTTTCTAAGTTGGGAGGAGGGATTAATAGTTTGTGTCACTAACCAATATGGTACATACTGGAAGAGAAACAGATGGGTGAGGGGAGAGAAGTGAGTTAAGTTTTAGACATGTTGAATTACAGGATATACCAACTATGTTTCCCAATATGGTTTCTAGACTCTTCAGATACTGTTTGTTCTCCTCTTGGATACACTCCAATGCATATCTCAAATGTGTTGTGGATCTCAGTAAATCCAGTCCTGGATGTGATCAGAGCTCAAGGGAATGACAGCTACATTTTCTTTTAATGCAGCCTAAGATTGCATTAGCTCTTTTGGCAGCAGGCTTAGGCTGTGGGCTTATTTTGAAGTGTCATCCGCTTAAGCCTTAAAGTCTTTTTCACATGAACTGTTTTCAAGGCAAAGTTTCTTTTTCTTTTCCTTTATTTTTAATTTTATTTATTGAAGTATAATTAACATACCATGTTATATTAGTTTTAAGTGTATAACATATTGATTCAACAATTCACTGTATCATTCAGTCCTCACCATGATAAGTGTAGTCACCATCTATCATCATACAAAGTTATTACAGTATTGTTGACTATATTCCCTGCACTATACTTTTCATCTCTGTAACAACGACCAGACTCTTAAATACAGAGAACAAACTGATGGTACCAGTGGGGAGGTGAGGGGGAGATGGATGAAATAGATAAAGGGGATTAAGAGGTACAAACTTCAGTTATAAAATAAATAAGTCAAGGCAATTCTTTATTCTGCAGTTGATTTTTTAAAATTTAGGTACAATATTTTTCATTTGTTTCATTAAATTTTATGTTGTGAATTTGGATACATTATTCTAGCCTTTTAACAATGATTTTCAAATGTTGATTCTCTTAGTCTTTGTTTATACCTCCAAACTTTGTGATATCCTTGTGTTTGAAAAGCATATTTTATTCTAACCATTGAGAGAAAAAAGAACAGGACTCATGGAGAGCTTCATACCATTCAAGACCTCCTTCTTATTTGACAGACCTCTACTGGCCAACTCTCTTTGGAATATATTTTTAACTAACCACATTTATCTATTATGATTTTAAGAATATTAAGATAGACATTGCCAATGCGTTGTTGAACTCAGATGTTCTTTGTCTCCAGAATTTCCCCGGCTTGCCATTTTAGTGACCCTATCAGAAGGCATGACTTGTCTGTAATGAGCCTGGGGTAGTACTCAGTACTTACTGCTTTCTTTGTTAAGTTTGGAAACTATCTGTTTAGACATGTACTTCCTGGGGTTTGTTGTCAGACCATGAGGATGTCATTTTCATAATCTTCTTTTGTCTGTTTTTGAAAATAAGAACCTTTGACCTTTTCAAGTCTTTTGACTGTCATCCCAGTCTTCTTTACTTCCCCTGCCCCTGAATTAGTGTCTTAGTTATCATTCAGGCAGGTTCCTTTGGAATTCAGTATAATATAGTGATGAAGAATGCAGCTAACCTGCTTAGGCAGGAATCCTGGCTGTGAAACTTCAGCAACCTACTTACCCCTCTTAACTCTGGCGTCTTATCTGTGAAATATGGCTAATAACAGTACCTGTCAGATTAAGTTGTTATAAAGATTGAGCATGTAAAGGACTTAGAGCAGTGCTTACCATGTTGTGGGCACTCAGTGAATTTAGCTTTTCTTATTACTTTAGGATGTCATCTGTCTGAATCTGATACCCTCTTTTCTTCACTATTTCTTCATCCTGTCTTCTGTCTGATTCCCTATTAACCATGATATTCTCTTCTTTAGAGTTTGAAGACTGTTCTTTTTGATAAATAAAATGAAGTTTTAGCTGTGGAGTTAAGCCACTGGAATGTAGATTTAATCAAATAACTTGGTTTTCTTTTAGCTTCTATGGTGCAGAATGATTTATTAACCTATTTTCTTTCATTAGAATAGCCTTTTACTTGAATATATTTTGGAATTAAATTCCCTCCTTTTGTTTTTGTTTGTTGGGAATTTTCAGGCTAGCACCTGTAATACAACAGCCCTCTGGGAGACATTACTGAGTGTCCAGGAGCAGTATATAAATGTTTGTGAGTGTCAGTTCCCACATCTCTAAAATGAGGACCCTGGAAGATTTTAGTATGTCCTAAGTCTATAGACTGGTTGGCATTCTACTATAAGGCCTAGCTATTGGGAAAGGTTTAGCCACAAGGGTGCTAGACCTAGAGTTCTTAGAGAGAAAAATAGCAGGGCTTGAGGAACAGGAAGTGTTTTCATGGAGTCTGAAAGTCTCCTGACATTAAAGGCTTCCTACTCCCATAGCACTTCTGTCAAGTAGAGTCAGCAATCCTGTGGTTGCTTCTTAAAACTGAGCTGAAACAATGAATTGATTCTGTGGAGCTCAAAATTAGCTTCTGTGAGTTCTCAATATGTAAAACCATTCTGTGTGAGATCTGTGTAAAACCATCTATTCCAAGCAAAATTGTTTCCATTTCGTGAATAAACAAATGGTCTTGTCCATGAATAAGACAGTCAAGTTTCCTGTGTCTAAGCCTTATGGAAGGGATAAGCTTGTCAAATTAAAACCTGACCTTGACAATAGTTAAAGCAGTAAAAACAGATTTTATTCAGGACTGTTGCAATAGGTGAAAAGAGCTCTTAGAATAGGTCTCTCTATTTGGGCTCAATTCCAAATATAGCTTGGGGAAATGGGAATTTATAGCCAAGGAGCACGGTGGGGTTGGTGGATTGAAAATTACTAAGAGAAAGCACCAGGGATAAGGCAGGGGTTCTGGTTAAACTGACTTAACATGATTCTTGCTGAAGAATAGATACCAAGGGTGGAAGATGGGGAATTTGGTCAGATATTGAGAGTGGAGTTTCTCTCTAAATGGACTTAGCAGTTTTCTTGCTAAAACTGGGCTCTTGAAGACATGCTCAGGGACAGGGCCTGCTCAAAAAAGGTGGCCCAGAGCAGTCTGACTAAAATTTGGTCAAAGGAGCTGGGGGGCTCTGTATCAAGCTCTGTAAGAATACTCCTTTGACTCAAAACAGTTTTGATGATTTTTTTCCCCCCTGTGTCCCCAACCTCCTTCTTCCTGGATGATTTTGGGCTGCTGCTGCTTTGAACAAATGCTCAGGAGAAATCCTTGAAAATTAGACTATTAAGTCTAAACTGAACTACCAAGGTTCAAGGCAAGATAAGGGATATTAGAAGGAAAACTTACTGTGACTTAAAATCTTTCCTATTTTCACTTGGAGGCTTTATTTAAAGGAAGGAATCAAATACTTCCTTCTTTCGGAGAAGTAAAGAAGTGGTACTTTTTTTTGGATCTCTTCCTGAGACTTATTCAAGGGCCCCAGGAGAAGTGGAATGTAACAGGAGTGGTTAACAATTTGTTTAGCTAAATGTGCAGTTGCTTTTTCTTACTTCCACAGTCTGTGCTGCTGTGGTTAGACCCCTTCCCCTAAATCCTCAGCTAGGTGTATTATTAGTGCTTATTCAGAACCCAGAGAGCAACTCCTCCCAATGCTGCTTTATGGAATCATAAAACTCTTTGAAATGTATCATTCTGGCCAAACCCACCTCTGCTCAATGGAATCCCACAGACACCTTTTTATTCTCTCCTTTTAGTTCTCTAGAGGATATCATCATGGCGGCCTTCATTAAAAATGGGTTTTTGTCATTTCTAGGCTTGGATGGGAGCCAGCTACTGCCTGAAAAACCTTTGAACTACAAAGAGCTTAAGCAGCTGTTGGAGCTGATTCCTAGAAAATTTGAAAATGATCTTCTGTTTCATAGTACCTGAAAATAATGTGTGTGTGTGTGTGTGTGTGTGTGTGTGTGTGTGTGTGTGTGTTAATGTGTAATAGGCCATTTTCGGTTTCAATTTGAATGGAAAGGGACTTCCGTTTGAAAGAGAAAGAGCAGCTGCTTTTCCCAACCCTCTCCCTGGTTATGTTTTAGTTCCTTAAAAATCCAGAGAACTCTGGCTTATGTGTCTTTGTTTCTGGGCCTCAGAAATGTGGTGGTAAAAGAGAACAGCCCTGTTCGCTGTTGAGAAGGAAGTGGGGGTTAGGGAATTTGAGAGGTACTTCCCCCTTGGTTCTCTAGATCCTCCTGAACAGTTGTCTGGCTTCTCAGGTCTTATTTACAAGTCTAAATGGCTGAATGCGTGGAGTAAATTTTTCCATTTGTTCTAAGGACTGATTAATAAAATACCACCAGACAGCTCATTTATCTTCTGAACTTGTCTGCATGGAAAGTACTGATCTAAGTCTCTCCTTAGCCCATAAAAAATGTCAAATAAAATGGATAAATAGAAATGATTTCATATCCATTATGCATTACTATCGAGTTAGAGTTAAAACTTTGGGTCTTATTTATTTTAGAGCCTGATGTGGATCATTTATCACTTTCTACTACCCCTTTTCATAGTAATCTCGATAGACCTTTGTCTATTACACACCAGTGGGCTGTGTACTTCAGCAAGTCAAAGAAAATCACGTATGCAGATGTCATTGTGGATTGTTTAATCAAGATGTTTAAATGGCAAACATCCAGGCAAAAAAGCAAAAGCTAATCAGATAAATTAAGAAAAAAACCAACCCAACAATCCAGAGAATAATGAATGATTAATGTACAGTGTATTTAGGCAAAAGACTGTTCTAGTTTTAGATTCAACTTTGGCCTTTTGTTGTCCTACTTCTGCTTCTTTTATCTTACAGAAGCTATTATCAGACTTTCAGATAACCTTTCAGATGGATTTCATATTCCATCCTTGAGTATGCTCTCCCATGAACACCTTTACATAGAAGATAGGTGTCATTTAATTGACTCTCATGGAGTGACTGTTGGGCGGCCAGTTCAGTATGATCCCATAGCCTGGTGCATGCATCAAGACAGTGACCCTAAAGTTAGATGCCTTCAGTCAGGTTCAGAGAGTCCTCAATAAGCTCCAGATGTGGGGCGCCTGGGTAGCTCAGTCATTAAGCATCTGCCTTCAGCTTGGGTCATGGTCCCAGCGTCCTGGGATCAAGCCCCACATCAGGCTCCCTGCTCCGCGGGGAGCCTGCTTCTCCCTCTCCCATTCCCCCTGCTTGTGTTCCCTCTCTCGCTGTCTCTCTCTGTCAAATAAGTAAAATAAAATAAAATAAAATAAAATAAAATAAAATAAAATAAAATGCTCCAGATGTTAGAGAGATGTCAGCTGTATTGAAAAATTAACATAAATTCATTTTTATACATTAAATATATGAATATCTTAAAATGCACATTTATGTAAATACATATGTATTTATAGGTACTCCTCCATATAGTGAATTAAACTCCTAATATGTGGGTATAATTTACAGCCAATAGTTTTCAAGCTATGTTTCATTGAGCCTAGGACTCCATAGAAGTGCCCCAGGTGAACCACTTTATGGGCTGGAGGAGACCTTGAGAAGGTGGACTTCTAAGCATTTCTACCACAGCTGATCTATGCCCTCTTTTATTTGTTTATACTGGGGGTGTGATGGAGTTGAGTTGCAAGAGTTCTCTAGCTCAAATTGTAAGAAACCACCCAGAATTAAAAAGTCATTCTGGTGTAAGTTACTAGTTTCTTCCTCCTAGAATATTGATGAAGGTTTTATGTCAGGATTGTTAGAGTAACGATCCTCTTTTGGCCCTAGTCTTGCTACTGGTTTTCTCTTCTCCCATGACCCTCTCTATTGCTATCCCACACTTTCGTTGTGCAGGTCTTTTATACTGCAGAAACTTTTATAACACCGGAAGCAATCCTCTTTCTGCATGCTTTGTAAAGCCACCATTCTTCTTTACCCAAAAAGTTCCCAATAGAAATAGGTGGTAATCCGACCCCCAACCTTGGGGCAATGCCTCATTTTGGATACTTACGGCTTTCTGTTTGCTTCTAGCATTATCGTCTTTTGTTCAGACTATATTTATATATACTTAATTCTCTGATTAAAAAAATACTAAATAGCAATTGTGGAAAAGTTGGAAAATATAGAAAGCATAATAGACCATCTGTAGAATGTCGATGTTACCTCTTCAGTCCTATTGATGTTATTTTTGACTCTGAAGAACTTTGCTCTTTACTCTCTGAATTTTCTTCTCAAATTCTCTTCCTTGACTGTTGCCTGAACCACATTATTTTTTCTACATAATTAGAGTAACAGAGCCTTCTTTTTCTTTGAAGTTTTAGATCAGACATAAAGTTCTCCCATGCATGAGCTGATCTTTTAGGCAGCTCTGGTTTGCATTCTTTCTTTACTTGTCAAAATTAACCTCTTCAGTACCTTGGCTCTATTCAAGGAAGTGACTTTTCCTTTTAATCTCCACCCATCCCTCATACCCTTGTGTGGTGTGCACTCTTCTGGACGTTTTGATTAGTCTTGTATCCCTCACTTGACAAATCACTTCACTCTCACTTTCCAAATTTCTTTTTAGAGTTTTTTCATTAAAAGTAGTGCTGAAAAATGTTTTTTTCCCTTTCTAATTTAATTTGTGGTTTTCGTTTCATATACTTTGCTCCCCAGATGTTTTGACGTCCTTAAAACAAATAAACAGACCAAACAACAATTTGCATAAGGTTACAAAAGGATTTATGGGTAGAGTGGAGACTAGACCCTTACAAGTCTGAATTTTAGTTCTGTGATCTCTCTTCAATAATGGTGTCTCTCATTACTCCCCTAATAGAAAACTAATAAGATCTGAGGATGAAATTTTCATTAATCCTGAATAGTACTGACTCATAAACATACAGATAATTCATTATGGTTTCATTTCAGAAGAGAATAGAACAGAGTGGTCAGAATGCGGAGTGGACTGCTTTGTTCATCCTGAAATGTACTCTTTTCACTTATCTAAGTATTTTCCAATCTTTGGGAAGATACAAATGATGAACTATTTTCAACTTTTTTTGTATCTTAACAATAAGGACTTCCTTGATCCTTCCATTTATTTATTATTTTTTTTATTATGTTCAGTTAGCCACTGTATAGTACATCATTAGTTTTTGATGTAGTGTTCAGTGATTCATTAGTTACATATAACACCCAGTTCTCATCACAACACATGCCTTCCTTAATACCCATTACCCTGTTACCCCCTTCCCCAACCCCTCTCCCCTCTGAAACCCCCAGTCTGTTTCCTGGGGTCCGTAGTCTCTCATGGTTCGTCTCCCTCTCTGATTTCTCCCCCCATTTCAAACAGAAACTCACCATCACCCTGGTCGTTCAGTCAATAGTTTTTGTAGACCAAAGTTTTTCCATGGATTTTTTTGCATTTGATGTATTATACCTTTTGCTTTTTCATTTGTTTATTCTTGGATCTTCTCCCCACTCCCACTCCCTACCTGAATTTAAAAGGGCAGGAATATTTGTTCATTGCTCTGTCCCATTCCTCCTTCTCTCCATTCCCTCAGACAGTGGCCCAGCTTATACTGGGTGCCCCTAAGGATTTGATGGGTAAAAAAAAAAAAAAAAAAAAAAAAATCAACAAATGAATTGATTAAGCCTCAGGACAAAATCAAGCAGGTCAAGTAATATTGTTATCACCGCTTAACGGATGGAAGAATCAATTTACCTCAGCTATATGGCAAAGGTCTCAGGACCCAGCATCTCCCTTTCCCCCTGTAAACAACTAAGTTTTGCAAATGATGAAAAGATGCAGTGATATACTTAATTCATGGAACTACCTTGAAATTCATTTTGCATCTCTAACTGTAGACCCAGATGTTTGCTAAAAAACACTACTTAAGACCACGGTATATGTAAATTTGATTAGATCCTTCAGCCAAATGACAACTACAAGCAAATAGAACGCATACCCTGTACATTAGAGCAGTGTCTGACAGCCGCATCAGACCTAACCAGCCTGTCAACACTTACACTGGCCTGCTCATTTAGAGATCCTTGGCAGCGCTTGTCATGCCAAGAGCTTGACAAACAAAGTATCTCTATGGGAATAAACTGGTTAATTTGCTTTTGCTCCAGCTGGTTGAAGCTCCATTACCTGCCAAGTTTGTTTAATGTGATTGTCATTGTCCTCTTGCTCCATATCTCCAGTCTGGCTGCACTATTGTGTGTAGACTGTTACTATAATAACGTAGTGAGTGTATTATTCTGAGCCAGAATCATTTTTATTTTATCACAATAGGGATTTGCTCTTGTCCTGAAATATTAGATAGATCTCAATGCCAATCATCTCAGGGCAACCTTGTCTATACTGATATAGATGTCTGATAACCTCTATCTTATCTTCCCACTTTTTTATTGTTTCTGGGGGTTTTTCTAGTTTAATTGTACAGGTCTAATTTAAAAGAAGTACTTGGTAGGTAAGAAGTGTTAGAGAAGAGGATTTTTATACTGTTAATAATGAAACTTTTTGCTTTGGAAGTATGTTGCCTATTCTGTGGAAGAAAAGAAGGATGTGGCATCATATGACTATATATAGTAGCATTCATGGTTACTTCCTATTGGCAGTGAAATATGGTAGGATTCCCTGTGTTAAACTGAGAAGAGTCAACAGAAAGAGGTCATGAGGACTCTTGCTATTGTGTTAATTTCCAAGAGGAAGGGGAATGGACAAGTTTAGTCCTGGACTAATTTTCAAGAAATACTAAGACTCACTAAAATTGTGCTAGGTCAAATGATGATGTATATCCCTTTTATGTTCTGGTAGTTTGCTGACATAGGTGTACACACAGACATGTACTTTCACACTCCTCTTATGTCCAAATATTCACAAAATCCCCATTACATGTTTCCCCAATACAGGTCCATTTCTCCCTTTTAGAACAAGTGACTATGGTGGTACATGGAGGGAAGGGTCCTGACCTGTAAGTTCTAGATCTCAGCTTTTGGTCCTGGCCCTTTTATAAACTCACTGTGTAAGCCAGTTAATTCTTTTTAGCCTTAGTATTGTTACTAGAAACTGAGTTGATAAAAATCTTTGTTGTCTCAATCTCACCAGGTTGGTGAGAGTCAGATGAGATAGCATATGTGAAAACTGAGAATTACAGAGGATTGTGCACACAAAGATGTCATGGTTGTTTTGAGTACCATAGTGCAGTCTGATCAGTGAAGGACGGCAGGGAGAGGAAATTCGTATTGTTTCATAGGCATTCAGGGCAGCATTCAGGAATCCCAATAATCACCTTTCCTTCTTTGGGAGATCCGTACTGAGGGAGCATACCCTACAAAACAACAGCCAACAAGGAACTAAGTACCAGTTGTGATGGTTAATTTTATGTGTTAACTTGACTAGGTTAAGGGAGGGAGCTGGTAAATATTATTTCTTTGTGTATTTGTGAGGGTGTCTCAGGAAGAGATTAGCATTTGAATATGTAGATTGAGTAAGAAATCACCCTCACCCCTGTGAGTGGAGATCATTCAATCCATTGAGGGCCTGAATAGGACACAAAGGTGGAGGAAGGGCAAATTTGTTTTCTGCTTGCCCTGAGGCATCCATCTTCTCCTGCCCTTGGACAGTGGCAATCCTGGTTCTCAGACTTTCAGACTCCAGCTGAGTTATACTGGTACACCTCCCCTTCCCCGCCCCCTGCTTCTCAGGCTTTCAGACTTGGACTGAATTATGCTATCAGCTTTCCTGGTTCTCTAGATTACATATAGCAGGTTGTGGGACTTCTTGACCTCCATAACTTTGTGAACCAATCCCTATGATAAATCTCCTTTTATAAATGGCTCTTTGTATATCCTATCCATTCCATTTCTCTGGAGAACCCTGGCTAAATTACCACTTTATTAATGTTTGATAAGCATCCAATAATATCATTTTATAAAAGTTGTATTGGAAAACAGGTTAGGCTCTAGGCCTAGGGGAGGCTTCCTACTTGATTGCTGTTGAATATAAAGGCCCCATAATTATAAACAGAGAAGGTAGAAGAGAAGATGTGATAGATGTCAAATGAGGTGGAGGGAGCGAGAATGAGCAAGTGAGCCAGCCAGTTCTAACCATGAGGGAGAGAGTCCTAGAGCCTGGCCATGGTCAGCATATCACACGGAGGCAGGAAAACATGCAAGGATGCCTGATTTCAAGACACAATCACTCCCTGTGGCTTGGTCTCAGATGGATTAGATGAGTGATTTCTCCTCCCTCGGAGTTGGAGGTGAGGGGTAGCACGTGCAGGGTTAAGCAGAGGTATGAAAGTGTGTGACAAAGGAGCAGAATTTCCCTCTTTAGCTCTGTCTGCTCAGGGAAGAAGACATATTCCACCACAAAGGAGTGCAGGAAGGAAAGGAGAAAGAGCCATGTAAGGATAAGAGGCTCATTACCAGACTCCAGAAGACATAACAGTTTTTGACCCCTGCAGTTTGGTATCTCATCAGTGCCCTAATTCTGGGCTGCCAGAGAAGAAAATCTAGGAAGGAGATGAAGATGGGTGCATGTGTGTTCATGGGTGTAGGACAGCGTGTTTTCTTCCTGTTGCCTGAAGATGATGCATGAGTGAAACCTTGCTAGTAGTTACTCAGGAATTATGTCCACTGTCTTGTGTTTTCATCTTATAAATACATGGACTGCGTTGGCGTGGTACTACCCCTGTAGGCACAGTGAGAACGTCTTTCACAGTACCTATGATTTATGACAATGTGGATTTTTTTCTGTTCTTTCTTTTGAGTTCTCAGAGATAAAGCGAGGAAATGAGACTAAAGACAACAGGGCATTTTAAGAACTGAAAGGTTGTTCAGTTTTGGTTCCTTCATTCAAAGTTGGCTAATATTAGGTAATGTAGACATCTCTTTCATATAGGTGGAGGATAGAAATGAGAGCATCCTGTCAGTGAGTTCTTAATTTTTGTTTATTTTGGACTTTTTTAAAGGTTAAACATGTTAAGTACCTCAGATTACAAATTTAATTTAAAAAAAAAAAGTCTGAGGAGACTAAAATAGAATATGCTCTCTTTTCTGTAGTAAATTCTGTTAAATGGAAAAGCTCATGAAATCGTTTCTGATGAAACAACATCTAAAGCTTTTACACTATTGATTCCAAATGTCCTGTGGTGTTTCATGATTTTACAACTAATTCCATCCTTTTACTCACTTAGTAGGCTATACATAAAAACTTCAAACCCTGGAAATGATTGTGGGTGCCGCAAAGAGATTTCGACCAGCATCTTCTGAGAAAAATATAGGTCTTTCAGCCCTGAAATTTTAATTCACCAATTTTAAAAAAGTAACAAAATAAACAGACACCTCCTTCTTCTATAAAAATTGAGCCCAGGCTAACAAGACGGCTATTTATAGAGTGGCTTCAGCCTACCTATTGTCATTTGTTTACAATCTTGGTTGAGGCCCTGCACACAGTAGGTACTCAATGAAAAAAGGAGCCAGTATCATCAGTTGATGATACTAATTTGCAGTTGTACCCCACTTTCATTCATCTTCCATTTTTTTTTAAGTAATAAATTACACTGAAACACTAAAACTATTGCTACGCCCTAGCGAATTGGAAAAACCTCTGTTGTTCTTACTTTTTTCTAATCTCTGAAAGTATAAGTGAATTTAGGTTCTAGTAGGTTAATGGGAACAATGGTAGAGAGCTATATTGTTTATGCAATGTCAACAAAGTAAATGGAAAGTTGGAAACTTTAATTAATGTGTATATGCATGTGATGTGATAGTTCAAACAAGTGTTTTTCTCTTGAACTGATGGATTATTTTGGTGTCATATGGACTCTGGGTGATAGAGCAAAGCGTGGGGTGTGGCCGTAATTGATAGGCCTGTATGTCCTGAGTGCTTTGGGGAATGAGACTCATTTTTTCTAGGCCTGACCTTATGAAGAATTTATAGTCTATTTGGAATGGATAAAGCTAATGCACATGAAAGTCATTGATAAAAATACTGAATTATATGTCATTGTGCTAGTTGGGGCTCAGGCTAAGCTTTTTTATCTGGTGTCTCAAAAGTGCAGTGACTCAAACAAGATAGGAACTTAGTTCTCTCCAGGATCAGTTGTCCATTCAACCAGGGCAGCTTGGCTCCTGGGGTGCAGGCTTCTCTTCTTGTTGTTCTACCATGAGTGAAGCTGGCTTATCGCTATGTCCTCCACATTCCAGCTCATAGCAAAGGCAGGATAGAGAAAGTGGAGCATGAACAATGCCTTAAAAAATTCAGCATCACTGACGTGCACTTTACAGAAATAAAATGAACCCGTTTTAGTTGTACAGTTTATTGGATTTTGACAAATGTCTGTACCTATTTAACTACCACCCCAGTCAAAATACTGAACATTTTCATCACTCCCAAAGTTCTCTTGAGCCCTTTGAGTGAATACCATCTATTCTTCGTGCAAGACGGCCACTGATCTGCTATACTGTAGCTTGGTTTTGCCTGTTGTAGGGTTTCACATAAGTACTTTCAGGCTGGGACTAGAGTGATGCAAGAGAGGTCCCAAGATGCAAATTGGAGCAGACACTCGCTCTCAGTTTCACGCTAATGTAGACCCTCCAATACACCCTGTACCTTGCTCTTCTGTAGCTGTTTCTTTTGTTGAACATACTGTTCTTGAGGTTCATTTATTTTGTTGTGTATTCCAGTAGTTTGTTCCTTTTCATACTTGTGTAGTATTCTTTGTTATGCTAGAATTTTGGGACTTTTATGAATACATGGCTGTGGACAGTTGTATACAAGTGTTTTTGTGGATGTGTTCTCATTTCTCTTGGGAGAATGCCTAGGAGTGGAATTGCTGGATCATACGGTAAGTATGTGTTGATCTTCCCAAGACTGCCAAACTCTTTTCAAAAGTGGTTGTAATATTTTATACTCTTACCAGGAGTGCATGAGAATTTGGTTGCTCTGCAGCCTCACCAACACTTCTGATTATCAACCTTTGTTTTAACAAGCTATTCTAGTATCTGTTCCGGGGCATCCACTGCAGTTTTAGTTTTCATCCCCTGATGGTTAATAATATTGGGTGTTATTTTAGGTGTGATTTTATGTGATGATTGGCCATTTGTGGATTTTTGTGTGTGAAATACGTGTTAAAATCTTCTGCCCATTACATGTGATATAACGAGCACTGGATATTATATAAGACTGATGAATCATTGACCTCTACCTCTGAAACTAATAACATACTATATGTTAATAGAATTAAAAAATAAAGAGACTTATACATATTTATTAACTTAAAAAGTGTTTATAAAAACTTATTCACTATAATTTTGATTAATGGAGAAAACATTTGATCAGTTGAAAGTACAGAATATTATTGTATATAAATAAATATTATTGTATATAAATAAATAACCCTATTTAAAAAATAAAAGATATTTATCTTTTTCTTAAAGATTTTATTTATTCATTTGAGAGAGAGAGAGAACACAAACAGGGAGGAGAGACAGAGGGAGAGGGAGAAGCAGACTCCTCCCCGCTGAGCAGGGAGCCTGATGCCAGCTAGATCCCAGGATCCTGAGATCATGACCTGAGCCAAAGACAGATGCCCGACCAACTGAGCCACCCAGGCACCCTAAAAGATATTTCAAAGCAAAAAAAAAAAAAAAAAAAAAAATCTTCTCATAAAAAAATTGGTTTTCTTCTTAATATTAAGAGTTCTTTTTTGGGGGCGCCTGGGTGGCTCAGTCGTTAAACATCTGCCTTCGGCTCAGGGCATCATCCCGGCGTTCTGGGATCGAGCCCCACATCAGGCTCCTCTGCTGGAAGCCTGCTTCTTCCTCTCCCATTCCCCCTGCCTGTGTTCCCTCTCTCACTGGCTGTCTCTCTCTCTGTCAAATAAATAAATAAATCTTTAAAAAAAAAAAGTTCTTTTTATATTCTGGAATCAAGATCTATGTCAGATATATGTACTGTACATATCTTCTCCAATGTAGATTGTCTTTTAATTTTCTAAATGGGATCTTTCAGAGATTGAAGTTTTTAATGTCTAAGAATTCCAGTCACCAGTTTTTTCATGGTTCATCTCTTTGTGACTCTTTTAGTAGCTGTAGAATCTGTAGTAATATTCCCCGTGTCATTCCTCATAGTGGTAATTTGTGTTTTATCTTTGTCTCTCTCCCCTCCTCTCTCTCTCTCTCTCCATAAATTTAAGTAGAACTTTATAAAATTTGTTAACATTTTCAAAGAACTGGTTTTGGTTTTATTTATTTTTTCTATTTACTTATTGTATGATACCTTTATTTTTATTCTTTATTATTTTCTTCCTTTTACTTAATTTGGGTTTAATTTGAACTTCCTTTTCAAGCTTCTTAGGGTAATACCTTAGGGCATATATTTTAGCCTTTTCTTCTTCTCCTCTAATAGGTGCATTTATTTATTATTTAAAAAATTTTTTTTATTATCTTAGTCACCATACAGTACATCATTAGTTTTTGATGTAGTGTTCCATGATTCATTCTTTGTGTATAACACCCAGTGCTCCATGCAATACATGCTCTCCTTAATACCCATCACCGGCCTAGCCCAAAATCCCACCCCCCTCCCCTCTGAAACCCTCGGTTTGTTTCCCAGAGTCCATAGTCTCTCGTGGTTCATTCCCCCTTCTGTTTACCATACCCCCTTCATTCTTCCCTCCTTCTCCTACTGGTCTCCCTGCTATTCCTTATGTTCCATAAATGAGTGAAACCATATGATAATTGTCTTTCTCTGCTTGAATTATTTCACTTAGCATAATCTCCTCCAGACCTGTCCATGTTGCTGCAAACGTTGGGTAATCATTCTTTTTGATGGCTGAGTAATATTCCATTGTATATATGGACCACATCTTCTTTATCCATTCGTCTATTGAAGGGCATCTCGGCTCCTTCCAGAGTTTAGCTATTGTGGACAATGCTGCTATGAACATTGGGGTACACATGGCCCTTTTCTTCACTACGTCTGTATCTTTGGGGTAAATACCCAGTAGTGCAATTGCTGGGTCACAGGGTAACTCTATTTTTAACTTTTTAAGGGACCTCCACACTGTTTTCCAAAGTGGCTGTACCAACTTGCATTCCCACCAACAATGTAAGAGGGTTCCCCTTTCTCCACATCCTCTCCAACATTTGTTGTTTCTTGCCTTGTCAATTTTTGCCATTCTAACTGGCATAAGTTGGTATCTCAATGTGGTTTTTTTTTTTTTTTTTAAAGATTTTTTTTTATTTATTTGACAGAGAGACAGCCAGCCAGATAGGGAACACAAGCAGGGGGAGTAGGAGAGGAAGAAGCAGGCTTCCAGCGGAGGAGCCTGATGCGGGGCTTGATCCCAGAATGCCGGGATCACGCCCTGAGCCGGAGGCAGGCATTTAACGACTGTGCTACCCAGGCGCCCCTCAATGTGGTTTTGATTTGAATTTCCCTGATGGCTAATGATTTTGAACATTTTTTCATGTGTCTGTTAGCCATTTGTATGTCTTTATTGGAAAAGTGTCTGTTCATATCTTCTGCCCATTTTTTGATTTGATTATTTGTTTCTCATGTATTGAGTTTGAGAAGTTCTTTATAGATCTTGGATACCAGCCTTTTATCTATAGTTTCATTTGCAAATATCTTCTCCCATTCTGTGGGTTGCCTCTTTGTTTTGATGACTGTTTCCTTTGCTGTGCAGAAACTTTCATTTAATTCTCTTGTGGTCTGAGAACATACTCTATTTAATATCAGTTCTTTTACTTTTAATTAATTGAAATTTGTTTTATAGCCAAGCTATAAGTGGTGTATTTTGTTGAATATATGATAAGCACTTGAATTGAAAGTTTAGTTGGCTGTTACTTGGTCTTGTGCTTTATAAATATTGATTAGGGAAAATTGGTTTACATTATTTTTTTAAAGGTTCTATATCCTGATTGATTTTTCTATGAGTTCTATCAATTCCCTAGAAAGGATTGAAATCTTAAAAAAATTTTAGATAATGTCTTTTTTTAAAAAAAAAGACAGGTTATGAAAAGTTGTATAATTTATTTCAGCCCACATTCCATTGGTAGGATTTAAGTTTATTGTTCATGTAGGAGTTAAGAAATGTAGTCTCTACATGGGAATCATGTGTATAGATAGAAAGAGGATTCTGAAACTTAAAAGAAAGGAGAGAAGTTGGGGGAAAATGTTCCATCTCTGCCACAATAATTAAATCATAACCTACTTGGAACAGACCACAAATTCTGTAGGAGTTCAATGTAAGTGAAGTTGTTGGGTTGTGGGATCCCAATGCTGAGTGGGATTAACACAGAGTGGGGATTCGATGAAGGCAGAAGGAGCATGACAGCAGTAGGAATGAGCATAGTGTGTATAGTATACAGTCAGGGAAAGGTTGAGGAGGCTTAAGCAGTGTGTTAATATTGAAAGTTACTGGGAAATCAGGATTGGAAGGCACATTTTGGCATCAAATTACGGAGGGCCTGAAATAGCCAGATAATGGACCTTAGCTTTGCTTCAACAAGCAGGAACTCAGGTTTTTGAGCAGGGAGATCACCTAATGGAAGAAATGTTTCCTAAGGTAAGAGAGACTAGGTGAGGTGATGAAGCTTCAGTGGGAATGGAGAGAATGCAACAATTTTATTCTTTGCTGAATATATTGATAGATGCATCAGTTACTACTCTGGCCATTGCTACTAGGGACGGGTCACATGGCTTGTGAGGTCTAAGTGACCACACAGTGGTGGGCAGTTTACGATATCTCGATATCTCAGTCTTCTTAACTGAGGTAGATGAAGGTACTGAGCCTCCTTTTCAGTGGAAACAAAGGTCTTTTAGAATCACAGTGAGCAAACATAGCAGAAAGTTTTTTTGTGACTCCAAGTCCAGTTCATCTCCAACCATTCAGGCTTTTTTGTCTCATAAAAATGATGTAAGTCACATCAGAACAATGAATAAACCAGCACGAACAAAAGCCAAGTTGTCTGCCCCGCCTTTGGGTAGTAATCAGCATCTGCTTCTGGGGAGCACATATTCCTGGGAGTGTCCTATTTCCGTCCAGATGTGGCAGGCTTCAAACCGCTGCTGCTCCGCAGGCTTCCCAGCACTCTCCCCACGGAGTCTTTCCGTTTGGTAGCCAAATATCTCCGACTCTGTGCTTACTGCTCTACACTGGGGTTGTGTGAAATTAAGGGAAACATGAAGCAGCTAATGACTACATCATGGATGAGCCACAACCGTCTGAGTTCACATCTAATTCTTTAGCGTCTCTGAGGGACGGTATGGTCTCCATTAGGTTAGGAATGAGGTAGGAGGGATGGAAGAAAGAGACAGCCTTTCCTTGATCTATGGCTTCTGGGTGGGATTCAAATCCACATCTCTCTCTAGACCAGCACACTGAAGTCAAAACTCCCTACATGAGTCATCTGTGGGCTGCTTATTTTGTTTCCCAGAGCTTAATTCCAAGGCTGCATTTCCTCCCCCACCCGCTTTTCCTCCTTCTCTTACCATATCAACAGTTAGAAAACTGCTTGGTCCCATAGCGCATATGGAGAGAAGGAAGGACGGAAGGAAACAGGCAATAGTCTATCATCAAGAAAGCTGAAAAAGAGGTATATTGTGGGCAAAAGAAGAAGATGAGAAGAGTAAAGATTATCTGCATATTCTGTTCCACTTCGTGTTTTCTTTCTGTGCCCCAAAGATGATCCTCACCCCGAATAGAAAACAGCCATCTGGGCTCTGTCCTTTCCCTGTCTCAACTTCTAACCTGGCAAAGACTGCAACATTAGTTTGGGTCTGTGAGGTTAGGTGAAGATGCCATGGAAAGCAGTAAGACTCCAGCATTTCTTTTTGGCCCTCATCTTGACAAAGAAATACTTCTTTCATGTGAATGCTATTGGGTCATTATGAGTTTTGTTAGGGTATGTCTCTTCCCTTAAATGACCACTAGTCTGACCAAAACCAGCTTTTATGAGCAAACATCAAGGGTAATGAGTTAATGAGAGCAGCACACTTGGTTAAGCAAGTTTTATTTGGTCTTCAGGAATCTGTTTTATAGATGCAAAGGAGCTCACTTAAATACCATGTGGTTCTGATTAGCTGCCTCTTGGTTAACCCAGACATGCAGTTAAGCAAATGTGATCCAGTTTGCCCTCCAGCCCCGAGGCCAGCTTCCCTCAACTCTGGTGTTAGCAATGTATCTCCACATACTCAGAGGGATTTTTTTTTTTTTTTAAGAGAGGGAAGGAGAGAGGGAGAGAGGGAGAGGGAGAATCTTAAGCAGGCTCCATGTCCAGCACAGAGTTCAATGCAGGGCTCCATCTCACAACCCTGAGATCATGACCTGAGCCGAAATCAAGAGTTAGTCACTTAACCGACTGAGCCACCCAGGTGCCCCCCACCCGAGGGCTTTTATAATGTGGAGTGAATCTATTTAAAAACAGATTACAAAAGATGAATCTCCCAGTAACATGGTAACTAAAGGAGAATCTGTGTGTTGACCAAGAATTAAACACATTAATATTTTCTCAAATCTGCAGTTTATGTATGTGAACAAAGCCATATGATTTTATTAAATTGATGGGACAAAACATGTCTAAAAGTGACTAAGAAGAAGTAGTGTATGTTTGTTTTTTTTCTGGTGGAGTAGCTAAAGTCCCTGGAACATCGTAAAACTGGCTTCGTGATAGCTGTGCTTAGGGTGACAAATTTGTCCTCTTTGGGGATGCTGTACCCTTCTCAGATTCTACATTATTTGCCTTCTGGTGAGCGTTCTTCCTTGTCACACTCAGTTGGGGAGAAGGAAAGTGGTCTCTCAGCCAAGCCCCCCTGAGTCGTTCAAAATATGTGCTATGACCACAGAGGGACAATTATGTGGGCACGGAGGTGGAGAGCGGAGAGAAGGCATTGTGGTTAACGACAGTGAAGTTCAGAAGAGCGAGATCTCAGAAGAAGGGCAGGGGATAAGTGATGTGGACCAAGCACTTAAGTATGTATGTGGGCTCTATCCCCTGTTTTCGATTTTGTTTCTGATTTATAGAATTTTTAACCTGGGAATGCAATTAGTTGCCGAGAAATAGGTTAATTACTATGTCATTTGGGCAAGCATGGTGCTACAAGCCCTGGGACTAGACCAACATGGCTTCAGTTCTCGGTTTCGCTTTGGAGAAATGACTTTGCCTTTGAGTTTTAGTTTCTTCATCTGGAAGATGGGTGGAATAAAGCAGCTGTGCTGACTGGTTGGTGTAAAGCTGAACGGTAGTCTCTACAAAGCCCCTGGTGTATAGTAGGTACTTCAAAAGTGCGGGCAACTATTATCTAGTGGGCAACTTCGTATTGTCTGCGCTTTACAGAGCCACTAACTCAGGAACAAAAGGTGGATGGCCTGCTTGGTAAGCCAGCAGCAGTGCTGAGAATCCCTTAACATCCTGGGTAGCAGTGGGCTGTCTTTAAGAGAATAAAAGAGAATGTGTTGGATTAAAGAGAATGAAAGCTTTAACATGAAGCACTATTTCAGGACTGCTTATGCCTTTCAGCTGTGACAGAAGTACTGTCCACAGTGGAGCGCGTGGGATCCCAGAGGCGGCACTGCGGCTATTTCGGAGGCAAAAATGTCCAAGTGCACGTGAATTACCATGTTTTTTTTCTTTTTAAATTATGTATATTTGGGTCTTGTGGAGGGCATCTCTAATAATGCTGATTTAGAATTTAAGAGAGAAGCCTTATTCCTTTGTCTCCCAATTGCCTTGCTCATGTGTTTCTTCCTCCTTTATCTTTCCCACTCACTTTATAATTCTCCTGAGTTCCTGGTGTATGAAACAGGGGTTTTCCTTTTTATTATATTGAGCATGCTTGCTGGGTACACACAAATCTTAATCGAGATACCTCATCTAGGCCAGTGTAGCTCCTCTCAGAAAGCTCTTGAATCCCATTTGCCATTTAAAAAGAAAAGGTTTAAAGCTGTGTGAGATGGTATGACTTCAATGTTTGTGAAGTCTGCCTTGGCTGAATATCTAATACCATGAACTAAGGGGAATAAAAAACTCATTGTACCCAGAACAACACTGGCTCTGAAATGTGTTGGGCAGAACATGACCACTTAGGCAGCAAATGCGTCAAGGAGGGGCAGACCCCACTATACAGAGCTGTTTGCTCCTTGGGAGGCCTCAGTGGCCCTCAGGTGGGAATAATTCTGGAGGAATGGAGCTGGTGCAGCAACAGTGCTATCGGGGTTGCTGGTGTGGTGGGAAGAATGACCTAAGGATTGGAGTTTGAAATTTGAAAGTAGAGTTTAGTACTCTCATGAGCTTGGGAGGATGGATAAGTGTTTTATCCATCCATCCATCCATCCATCCATCCATCCATCCATCCATCCAAATACTGTTTATGGAGAAAGGTGAAACACTTTGCCATATTTGTAATGCATTGTCCTAAATAAAAGGGAGGGTATTTTGTGAGTCTCTGGAGTTGGAGGACTGTGAGTCTTGAAGATGTGCTTGTTTAGTCACAGACTGCTGTGGAGTGCAGGGCTGGGCTTCATCAAACGCTCTTTTAGGAAGAGATGGAGCATAGAGAAATTAGGTTTGGTGTGAGCTACAAGGCATCCTCAGGACACCATCTGAGTTTCTTAGAGGCTGTGTGGATGCTGAGAACTACTCTTACTTGTGATTTGGAAAGGACTCTCCCATTATTCCATTGCTTTGGGGATACACACAGCCATTCACAGATGGTTCTCTCTGAATTGATGACACAGAAAACAAATACCTTGGAAAAACACACCTCACATGAACACCTAGATGTTTAAATGGACATATGACCCATGATGAAGCTGAGACAAAGAAAGTCTCATCTCTGAGTCCATTGCATTAAGCCCTCAGTTCCAAATCACAGGCTCTGCTTCCTAATCTACCATGATTCTTTGACACTCAGTCTTGGTCCAGCTTCAGTAATGAGTAGCTGTGGGGATAAAAGCCTAGTTTTGATCATGTCACTGCTCCACAATGGTCAACATCTTTCTAATTTTTTCAAAATGAAGTTCGAATGTCTTTGTGTGGTATTTGAGATCTTCCTCTTCATGAACCTTACACTCCAGGAAAATGGAACCAATTGCATTGACCCCTTCTGTGCTACAATATCCTAACTTTCTCTGTTTCTACTCATTCTAGTTTTGCTCTGGAATGTTCTCCACATCTCTCTAGAGTCAAGTCCTTCCATTTTTCAAGGCTTGTTTCACTGGTTGTCTCCTTAGAGAAACCTTTTCTAAACTCTCTGCTGGAAATGATTTCTTCACATAGAATTTGGTTTCCATCTCTCTTACAACAGGGCTTCCCATACTTTTCTAATAGTGGACTCACCTTCAGGTACTTGTTAACAAAACAAAACAAAACAAAACAAACCTGGGCCCGCCCAGACCAAGAATGAAAATTTACAAGGGAGGAGCCCGGAAAGGAGTACTTTTTTGGGGGGCAGGGGGGGGGTTCGGCAGGGGGGAAGGAGTACTTTTAACAAACACTCCAGCTGATTCCTGTCCTCAGAGAAGGGAACCCTCTTAAGACACTTTCAATGCAAACTGTGGACCATCATCATCATCTGGGTGCTTGTTAGAGATGCAGAATCTCTCAAGTAATGAATCAGGATCTACATTTTAATCACATCTCCACGCAGTTCCTATGCGTGTTGAAGTTTGAGAAGCACTATCCTATCCTACTTTTTACTTGCCACTTCTATAGTTAATTATACAACCAAAACCTTTTTATTATCTCATTAATTATGCAAAGGACTGTTATTCCTGTTTTTTTTCAGATTGATGAGACTTCAGTTAAGTTGAACCATGTAGACTTGTAAATATTAGATGGCTTTTTGCCCTACCTACCAACAAAAAAAGGCATTTTCGTATGCTTCAACTTAATAGTGATAAGGGTTTAGAACTGCGATAGTTTGAATCTGGAGCCCTCTCTTAAGCTTTATACTGTTATTATGACTGTAATATATGCCAATTAACTGCTGATTTTTTAAAAAGAAAAAACCTCAGCTTAAAATACATTGTTGAGTTCCAAAGTTAGTATGCGATAGGGTTCTGAAAATGGAAGTGTGCTTATATAAACAGTATGGATGTGAGATGGATATGAGAGGGTGGGGGGATGAGAGAGTAAAGGAAGCAACTGAAATTATATACTTTGACCTCCCCTCAGTCCATATGGAGTTGGAGACTACAGATATTAATGCTAATTTTCTTCCAGACATATGAGACTGAGGTATCCTTTGTTCTCACTTGTAATTTTCTGCTTGGTTCCAAATCTCGAGAACTGCAATTTTAGCCTATGTCTGGAATATAAAGTTGCTCTGTCTATTAATTTTCAGGCAGAGTAAGTTTACAGTAATAGGCTTGTATGGTTTTGTGTGTTCAAGGGCCAAAGTTTGTAAAATCTGTGGGAAATTAGAAGAGGAAGGAAAGATTTCTTGCCAAACTCTTTGATACGTTTGATGTTTTCAAGTGACTAAATTCAGGATGAAGACACAGCAAAGAATAGGCTTCCAGCAAGAGGCCGGCATGTAGTTGCATCCCTGCCCCCGAAACAGGGTATAAAAATGTTTCCTATTTGAGGGTTATAATCAACTAATTTTTAGTGTGTGTGGTTCACAGAAGATTGAAACTTCTTAAAAGAAGTACTTGTTTCTTTGTGGTTTTTGCTGACAACTCTTATCATGCTACAGTTCTTAGTCTTAACAAAAGGGCTTTATATGGAAAAATGCTTGCTGTATGTTAACATGATAAATGAGTCAAGGTGGTGACGGCTGGGGCATAAGAGGAGAAATAAGGTATGCTCTAAAGGAGGGTAGGATTACTGGATGGGGACCTGGCAGGAGTCACTGGAGATAAAAACTTCGTGACTTATAGTCGGAAAGGAGTCTGTGAGAATCCTGCTGTGGAAGTGGGGCAAATTGCTTTGTTAATACAGCCGGGTTATGAGGTGCATGTGCCTGAGTCATGCAGCGGCCCTTGGTCTCGAGCAGCTAGCTAAAAATGTACCTGTGGAGAAACAGTATTCTGAGTCCATGTTCATTTCTTTTTCCTTTTATGTGGTTGATCTCTCTGCTTCTAAACCCATGAAGAGTAGCCTTGAATTAGATCAGATTGCTGTAGGACAGTGTTATTTGGGAGCTATGACCTAAGCACTTGCAACTTTGATCTGGTAAAAAAGTGCTTTTGTGTTTTCGTTTTATTTTTATATAACCAAGAAAAGAAATGTATTCTGTATGTTTGGTGACCGAGGCTTTGTATATCAATATATCTCACATACAACCATATAAATAGGGACATTCTTCTGGTCCTCAAGCTGTGTGTCTGGTTTTATTCTTATACATGATTTAAAGTATGTTCTTGAACACTCCACCTTTCTTTTAATATTCTAAAATAAATTCTCCTTTGGGAAGTCTAGAAGGAATGAATAAAACTAAAGTATGAAGAAGAAGTAGGAAAATATATTATTTAAGAACTTAATAAATTAATGTATTCACATATGGGCTTAGGGGGAAAAGGACATAAGGCAGAGTAGTTCTAGTTCTGCGTTAACAATGTGTTATCTGGTGTTTTTCTTTGTCTAAATTGTATTATCTTTTTTTTTTTTTTTTTACTCTTGGCTGAGTCCTGAAAATATCTTACCTTTGTTGTGACTTCACAGGACTTGATTAATAGGAATAAACAACTAGATATCTCTAATTCATCATGACTCTTAATTTACAAATAATAATAATACAATAATATAATAATAACAGAATTCTCAATCTGTCTTCGTATCCTCAGGATTAATAAGAAAAATTTGTCAACATCACTCTTGCTATTCCCATTGGAAAGAACATTAAAAGTCGTTAAAATAGTCCATTGGGTCAAATGAGTTTTGTTATTGGTTGGCATTGGCACAAGAGAAACCTGTGAATGCTCTAAGAATAAAAGTTGAGACACATTTATTAGAATTAAACCATGAATGTCAAAAGGCTTTCCTTGGAGAACAGGTGTTATGGGTTGAATCTCATCTCCCCCCAGTTCATATGTTTAAAGTTCTAACTTCCACGTCTTCAGAATATGACCTTATTTGGAGATAGAGTCTTTACAAAGGTAATTAAGTTAAAATGAGGTCATTAGGGTGGACCTTAACCCAATACACCTATTTTTCTTATGAAAAGGAGAAATTTGGAGAGAGACAGGAACACAGAGAGAACATTTGGTGAAGATAAAAGCAGACCTTCAAAAGTCAAAAAACACCGAAGTTTGCCAGAAAACCACCAGAAGACAGGAAAGAGGCATGGACAGATTCTCCTTCACAGCCCTCAGAAGAAACTAACCCTCTCAACATCTTGATTTTGAACTTTGAGCCTCTAGAACTGTGAGACAATAAGTTTCTGTTGTTTAAGCCACCCAGTTTGTGGTGCTTTGTTCTGGCAGCCCTAGCAAATTAATATAGCAGGGTAGGAATTAGGCCTTGAGATTCTATTCGCAGGGGCCGGTGCTATGACTCCAAGGAATTCTAAGACCTTGGCAAATAAAGCTCAAGAACTAATCGTATATTGAACTATCCCGAATGATAGCCTCATTTAGCAATGTCTTAAATACAACCTTGCCTAATTACCGTAGCTGCAGAAATAAAGCTAAGTGAAATTGACATGAACAATCTTTTCAGTTCACACACCGAAAACTGTGAGTTCTGATTTGCTAATGAAAGTTAGGCTGATTGAACAAAGAATTCCTCACTGAACATAGTCGCTCTCATTTTTCTAGGTCACTAGATCATAGAAAGAGACTGGCTGATTCACACCTGAATTATACTAATTTACATAAACTAATGAAATCTCAAGTCAATCACTGATGTGAGGAGTTATCCAATTCATTATGCTGACAGAGGCAGGGCATGAGAGAAGGGAAAAGACTGTCAATCCCCTGGAAAGCCATCAGTGTTACTCTGCTGTAATCTAAAAGATGTGGGAGACTATTTTAAATGTATGAGTCATCTCAACCACTGGTGAACAAGCAGCAGGGGTATAGGAAATAAATATACGCAGACATTAGGAACGTGTTTGGTTCTCGAAAGGATCCAGCCAAGAAAGCATAACACAAATCAGATATTTTAATAGAGGGAATTTAATATGCTAAATTCATCATGAAGGTGTTAGAAGAGCTACACAGGCAGACAGAGGAAGGTGAGGCCACCCAGAAATTGGGCTGGAGGGACAAAGTGGGGCAGTGGTGTCTCTAGAGCCTGTGACCCTGGGTGATAAGAGAGGAACTGAGACAGCTGGAGACATTGCCTGGAGGGGGAAGAGGGAAAAGTAATACCCTGGCTTCTCTCTTTTTCCCAACCTCCAGTCTTGTTCCAGCACCTCCCATTGCTGAGCAGAGCTATAAGCCTCCAGGAGGCCTGGGAAACATGGTTGGCTGGTGTTAGCTTCTTCAATGAGTGGGCAAGGAAAGGATTATCAAGTTTGCTTTGCTGCTGTAGCCAGTTAGCACAAATTTAGTGGCTTAAAACAATACAGATTTGTTCTGTTATAGTTCTGGAGTCAGATATCTAAAAATCAAGGTGTCAGCAGAGCTGTGTTTCTTCTGGAGGCTTCTGGGGAAAATCTGTTTCTTTTTCCAGCTGCTAGAGTTTGCCTGCATTTCTTGGCTCTTGGACCCTTCCTCCATCTTCCAAATGCATCATTCTAACCCCCAGTTTCATTGTCACATCTCCTTTTTTTGTGACTTTGATCCTCTTGCCTCCATCCTGTGATTATATTGGGGCCACTCAGTCTGGGAGAATCTCCCCATCTCAAGATTCTTTTTTTTTTTTTTTTTTAAGATTTTATTTATCTATTTGACAGAGAGAGAGAGAGAGAGAGAGAGAGAGAGAGACAGCCAGCGAGAGGGAACACGAGCAGGGGGAGTGGGAGAGGAAGAAGCAGGCTCCCAGTGTGGGAGCCTGATGTGGGGCTCGATCCCAGGACTCCGGGATCATGCCCTGAGCCAAAGGCAGATGCTTAACGACTGAGCCACCCAGGCGCCCCCCATCTCAAGATTCTTAACCAAGTTTCTGAAATCCCTTTTGCCATGTAAGGCAGTGATTTCATAAGTGCCAGGTTTTAGGATGTGGACATTTTTGGGGACCATTATTCTGCCTATCATAGGAGGGAAGGTAATAGACCTGGGGTTAAAGAGTAAGTAACTGACACAAAGGCCCTTTGCCAGTGCTTACCAGGCCTTTTCTGTCATCTCCAGATGCTTTTTTTGCACTTAGTACCATAGTATTTTAACTAGCCCAGTTCTTATATAATATTCTTTAGATCATTATTTGGAGACAAAGCAAGTTTGCTCATGTATAAGGCACTGACTAAAGGCTTAATGGGATGTTATCATAGCAGGCCTTATTGGAAATGTTTATTTAATATAATTATTTTTGAACCAGGCAAAAATTATATCTGCTGAGGGGCGCCTGGGTGGCGCAGTTGTTAAGCGTCTGCCTTTGGCTCAGGGCGTGATCCCGGCATTATGGGATCGAGTGCCACATCAGGCTCCTCCGCTATGAGCCTGCTTCTTCCTCTCCCACTCCTCCTGCTTGTGTTCCCTCTCTTGCTGGCTGTCTCTATCTCTGTCAAATAAATAAATAAAATCTTAAAAAAAAATTGTATCTGCTGAAATAGAAACAGCAGGTGAAGAAGAAAGTAATAGGGTTTCCTTCAGTCCAGGAGCCTCTGGACATTTGACTAGCCAGACCCCTAAATGAGGAGAGCCTTGTATGTAAGCTGAGTGGTTGTCCAGAGGAAGGTTCTGGCATCTTAGCCTGCTTGTTATTTTTGTTTTATTTTGTTTCGTGTCTTCTGTGGGAAGCAGACCAGCAGGAGCCTTCTGGTCTTTGGTCTTTAAACTCTTCCCATGGGATGGTTGGAGCAAGCATGCCCCATCCAGCTGCTCCACTCAGCCCAAGTTGGCCACACACAGAGATGAGCTATTTCTAGAGAAGGTGAAGACCCAGTTAGACAATGGATCTACTCTAGGCAATTGGAAAATGTGGAAATATTTTTTAGGGACAACAAACTCAAAACTCTAATAACATAAAGCTTATAAATAATTGCTTTTTTACTTTTCTCTTCCATCCTCTGAGAGTTTTCTGAGTACTCTCTCTCCTTTTCCACTAAAGAAGTCCAGCAGAAAATTCTGATTTGTGAGTGGCGTTGCCTTCCATATGAGGTTTCCCAAGGAAAGGCCCACAGAATAAAGGTGGCAGAATGCCGTATGTTTCCAAAGCAACCTTATCCCTATTAATTCTATCTAGAAATTTGGGAAGAATAATAACTTTGAGACAAGCTCAGACACAAGTAGGCCCTATACCAGGGTGGGATTTTATTTTTGTTGTTGTTTTGTTTTATTCATTAAGACTAGTCTATTCAGTCTTCGTCTTTGCAGTTGTAGTGGTCTAACCTATGCAAGAGTGTATGATTTTGCGTCTGTGCATGGGCTATAAGTAGAGATCCAGATTCTCTGAAGAGGACCCTGCATGTCAGGAACATGATGAGCACTCAGCGGTCAGCTCTCTGATGAGTCTCTGTAGTCATTCTCTGTTTCATACACTGTGAGGCGTGGCAGAGGGAAAGGTGCAGGCCACACAGGCATTTACAGTCTACCTTGGTTTTTTGGAAATGGGAGTTTCAGAAGGAAAGAGAGGACTGGGATGAAAGGGCTTGCTCCTCATGCAATAACTGGCTCTGACTGGTACTTCTGTTAGGTCACAATCCCCAGCTTGCCTGCTGAGGGAAGGGACAGTGTTTTCAAAGGGGGGTGTGTGTGTCTGTGCGCACGTGTGCATGTGCGTGCGTGTGTGTGTGTGTGGAGAGAGAGAGAGAGAGAGTGAGACAGAGAACAGAGACACACAGTGAGAGAGAGCCTGTGTGTGTGGCTAGCTGGGGTGGGAGGTGGTAGGACAGGGAAAAGGAAAATCTGACAATAACAAGCAGAATCTGGAAACAACACTCTTCTACTGAACATTTCAAGGGTCAAATGCCCCTGTAATGTCCTCCTATTTGGCTATCAAATAACATAAGTGGACAACTAAGGAGCTATATGTATGGGTCTGGTTTAATGTTCTCACGTGATGTGGAGCTAAGTTGGTACCATTTGGCAGTAGAGATATATTTATGTCTAGGACTTTTGGAATTGCTCCTACATTTTTGATCCTGGGAGGCTTATTGTGCCTGCTATACTAATGGACCTTAATCTTAAATGAAAGATCCGTTCAAGTTTGTGTATAAGAATTAGTGTTTTTTGTTTTTGACTAGCCCAAAAATAGGTTGGTTTTATCTGCTTGGAGTTAGCTGTGTTGCCATGACAACTAGATTGTAGTCCATAGCACCTGATTTCCCCAGTGTGCAGTATGTGGTTGTAGTGGTGGGTGTGTGTAGAAAAAGGTCATAAAGGAGTTATGGAATTAAATTATATCTCTGTATCCTTTGGTCTTCTTCTGAGGTTATAGAAAAAGGATTTGAGTAAGAATCTCATTTTCTCCAAAAATAAATCTTTCTGATACTTTTGGCTTTTGCAGTTCTGTAAACTGAGCGCAGGGTCCGTGTTTCCCCAGCCCTGCTTACTTATCTCTGACATGCAGACTGTGCTGTAGTATTCTCAATACTGAATGGAAACTCAGAGAGAAGCTAATGGCAAGATAATAATAGTAAAGTAATACAGTTTCTTTGTTGGTTCAAAGAAAAGAGTGTATGTATAAATGCTTTAGTAAACTAAAATGAATCCTTATTTTTAGCTTAAATTCAAACATTTGATGTGTTTCAGGAATGCCTCGAAATGAGGAAATGATTTTAAAATTGGGAAATTGAAACCAGTATATTGACTTGAAAATTAATTGTGGTAAAATTACTTGTTCTTTCTGAAATTTGGCTATTTCCTGAGAGAATGTTTCTTCTTCTAAAGCCCTTTCACACCAAAGAGCTTGAAATTGGGGCATATCTTCTTATCTCTGGTTGCTTTTCTCAAGAAAAGGTCCCTTTCCCTAAAAATCCTAATTATTTTGAAGGGCCTCAACTTCAAACCATACCCCATGCTACTTTTCCTTATAAGCAGAAGTTTCTCACCACCTGTCACTCTTCCTCCTTCAGTGAAGACTTGCTGTCTTCCTCTTCCTACTTAAGTCATAATTCCTGGTTCTCATCATCCACTTAGTTCCCGGACCTTCTCATTTTCAGTGATCATTTTCTCCATTCCCATGGTCATGTTTTAGATCTTGTCATATACAACAACTGTACCAACTTTGAAATCGCATCGTTAAGCGATTATGACCTCCTGTCTTTCCAGCTCACTACTCTGCTAGCTTGGTGGCAACAATATTTTGACCTTTCAATCTTTTGGGGCCTTTAGTCTTTTAACCTGCCAATTTTTCTCTGTTTTACCACGTGCTTCCCATCTGTTTTCACTGTTCTTCTGATCCAGCCTAGAGGCTGGGGTTCATCACCATGATCATCCAGTTGTAAACACTCCCAAACTCCTTTCTGTCTCTTACTTTTTACCTGGAAAAAACCTTTCCACCCCCAGTTAAATCCAAATTTCCAACTTCTTTACATCTAAGCAACTGAATATAGATAGAGAAAAACACAGTCTTGCTAACTGGTTTCATTTTTAATTTAAAACCAGAAATTTCATGCATGCTGTCATTATTGCTCAGTAATTCTAATATATATCCCCAATAAATTTGCCTTTCCATTTTCCTGATGAGTAGTTCATACCTTCTTCTCTCTCTCTCTTTTTAAAAGATTTGTTTATTTTTTTAGAGAGAGAGGGAGAGAGAGCACGGGGAGGTGCAGAGGGAGAGAGAGAATCCTGGAGCAGACTCCCCATGGAGCACAGAGCCTCAGGGTTCAAGGCGGGGCACAATCCCAGGATCATGACCTGAGCCAAAATCAACAGTCAGCTGCCTAACTGAGCCACCCAGGTGCCCCGTTCTTCTCTCTCTTAAACCAATCCTCCAACCTCTCTGACCCATCCTTATGTAGCTGATGTTTGACTCTTATTTTGTTGGAAATAAAAAAGGAAGTATAAATATCCTTGAATATTTCCATCTACTAACCTACCTGTATCCGTAGTCATATTCTGTGTCTTGCCTCCTGATACAATGGACAAATTGTCATATTCTCAACCAAGGTGAATTACTACATACCTACTAGCCTCCATCCCCCTTTACCTACTTCAGGGGACTTCCCCTGAGGTTTTCCCTATTCATTCTTGTATCATCAAAATTTTCTTTTTCTACCAGATCATTCCCAAAAGTCTACTAAAATGTAATATTCTTGGTGTTGAAAAACTCCTTTCTTGACACTGTATTCCCCTTCAGTTACCCTTTGTACCAGCCCCAAACTCCCATAACTTTCCTTCCCTTTACAAGTAGACGTTTCTTGGAAGAAGTATCTATATTCACTGTTTCTACTTCCTTGTCTCCTATTCTACCTATGACCCACTTTTGTCAGGTTTTTTAACCACATACTTCACAAAATCCACTCTTGGTCAATAATAATAATAATAATAATAATAATAATAATAATCCACTCTTGGTCAATAATAATTAACAACTTGTAAAATCCAGTGACCAATACTTTGATCTTACAACAGTCTCTCAGCAGCATTGTACAGAGGAGACCCTTACCTTCTTCTTATATTTCTTCTTGGTTTCTAGAGTACTATACTCCTAATTTTCTTCTACTCCATTGGGTGGCCTTTTGTGTCTTCTTTATTAATTCCTTTTTTCTCTTCCTCATCTCTCTATTTCAGAATGACATTTCCACATTCATCATATTCCACCTGACATTCCTTTTGAAAACAGAAGCTCATTTTACAGTAGAAGAAGGCAAATAAAATCTAAAAATTATATAAAATACTAAGAAAAAGGAGAGGGAAAATTGATCAATATACACAAATATATAAACTTTAACCACAAGGAAGAAAATATATATAGTTGCTGCTGTCCTTGTTGTTTCATCTGGTCATGAGGCTATAGTTGGAATTGATAACTGTCTTCATTCATGTTGTATTTGCCCTCATCCAGAAACTAGGATGTTAGTCAGGATATTTTTTACCTGATGAGGTAACTAGACTGTCTCCTGAAAAGTCTGAGCTCTCAAATGGTCTTAATTATGTTGGATTTCATTAGGGCCTGAGTCATTAGATGTCCTATTTATATTTTAAACCTTTTATTATAGGGCATAATATAGTGGAAGGTGCTCCAGAGAAGCCCCCTGGGTTCCAGACGTCATCTTTTTGCCCCTTTTTTCGGTAGCAATCCTGATTTCCTTTGATAATTATGAAGTATCATTCCAGGAGGAGAGTAATCCCTTTCTTTGATGGTTGTTTAGTGGCATGAGAGGCCTTAAATGACAGGAGGCCAGCTGCAACTTCCCATTTAATGGAATAGTTGTCATGTGTTCTGGTGGGACTCTTTTTCCCATGGGAACCAGTACCTCTGTCTGGTGGACTGCAAAGACCTAAGAAAGGTGCTGAACATTTCATGACTGGTTCTAAGTTGTATTAATGGGAGAAGCCATCTCTACTTCTATGCTTGGCTTCTGGACTTACTGTGACTAGGGTGGAAACAATGCCATTTGTTGGATGTTTTTTGGGAACATATACTACAACAGCCTGGTGAGGTGCTGTTTCTCAGATGGTATTGTAATTGAGTTTTCAACAGACTGTTCCATCATTTTAAAGCACCAGCTTCTTCTGGGCATGGGCACATAGTAAGACCAGTGGACCTTGCCAGCATGAGCCTGTTTCCTCCCTTGCACATTCCAGCTCTCACATGAGTTCATCACAGTGGGTGAACCTAACCGTATCCAGAACCTGCTGGCAAGAAAGTGTAAGAAATGTAGATTTCCAGCCTCTGTGATATGGTGGAATGCATAGAAGGGAGTGGGAATGGATGCTGATTATCACCAGACACCATTAGTATGCACAGCTTGCTCTGCTACATTGTGTAGATTTCTGCACAGACATAACTTCTCTAGAAAGAACTTCCCTGGCCACCACATCCAAAATATCACCCCATTTCTGTTCCTTACTTTGCTTTATTTTATAGAGCCAAGATAGTTCTGTAAAACAATGACATTTAGTTATGTGCTTGCTTGTTTATTGCCCATTTATCCCACTATTGTGTAAGCAACGTGATGGAAGAATAATAAATCTAGAATTTGATTCTGATGATTTTAACTCAGGAGTCCAAGTATAGAAGAAATTAGCAAGTGTGCTAAGATATTATTCTTTTCATTTTCTTTGTATGTGTTTGTGGGCATGTATGTGAGGATGACATGTACATACTTATTAACAGTGGTGATTGATAAGGAAATGTGTTTAAATATATATGTTAAAATCTGATACTAAGAAGCTTCTAGTTAAAGTTGGTGAATCAAACATATTTGTTATCCTCCACTCCATTTTGAAAACCCATTATAATTACAGTAAAAATATTTCCTAAAGCTATAATCCCACAAGGAAAAATAGATCCAGAGAGGAGACAACAACACATTTTCAGAGCTGGAAAGCAGAAGGATGAGTGGCTGCTGATCCAGCAAAACAGAGGAGATGTTTTTTTTTTTTTTTTTTTGGTCCGTGCAATACATTTAATTATTTTATTTAATTTAATTATTTAATTAATTAATTTTAAGTTCTAGTATAGTTAACATACAGTGTTACATTAGTTTCAGGTGTGCAATATAGTGATTCAACATTTCCACACATTCCCAGTGCTCATCATCACAAGTGCCCTCCTTAATCCCCATCACCTATTTCACTCATCAACCCCACCCACCTCTCCTCTTGTAACCATCAGTTTGTTCTCTTTAGTTAAGAGTGTGCTTCTTGGCTTCTCTTTCTCTCTCTTTTATTTTTTTTTCCCTTGCTCCTTTGTTTTGTTTCTTAAAGTCCACGTATGTATGAGAGCCTATGGTATTTGTCTTTCTCTGACTTATTTCGCTTAGCATTATACTCTGTAGCTCCATCTGTGTCATTGCAAAGGGCAAGATTTCATTATTTTTTGTGGCTGAGTAATGGTCCATTGTACACATACACCACATCTTTATCATTCATCTATTGATGGACACTTGGGCTGCTTCCATAGTTGGGCTACTGTAAACAATGCTGCTATAAAGATAGTGGTGCGTGAATCCCTTTGAATTCGTGTTTTTGAATTTTGGGGGTAAATACCCAGTAGGGCGATTACTGGATCATAGGCTAGTTCTATTTTTAACTTTTTGACAAGCCTCCATACTGTTGTCCAGAGTGCGTGCATCTATTTGCATTCCTACCAACAGTGAAGGGTTTTTTTTCCCTCCACATCCTCACTGACCCTTATTGTTTCTTGTGTTAGAGGAGCTGATTTTTAGATAAGTGGGAAGGAAATTGGAGAAGAAACCTGATACACATCATGGAATCCCTAGTCTCAGGAACTGGCAGAGTGCCATGCACCCTGGAAGTGGGAGGTTGAGGCAAGGATTGGTTTAGTATAAAAGGTTGAAACTTGTTTATACGTAGTAGACTCCCAGATCTTAACCCATTCCATGTAGTTGCAGCCTGCCCCCATCCTCTCCGGCAGTGCTGAAAGTTTATTGTCTGATGCATATAAACAGAGGGTCTAGCCTGGGGGGCACTAGGCATAATTGAGGGTGGGGTACCACATTGAAAAAACGGGGTTAAATGAAAGTTTACTTCCTGACTCTTAAGACCATCTACCTTCTTTCCCAATGTTTTAATGTTTGGATAGGATTATGCCCTCCTACCATGGCCCCTACCAGCCCTAGAAATGACCTAAAAAAGACTAACCCTGGGGCTTCCTTGACATGGTGGCATAGGCAGACCTCCCTGACAGTGAAGCTCCGTGCACAGAGCATATACCCAGTTTTGGATGTGAGTGGATGGCAAGGATCATGAGACAATTAAGGGAAATCTATGATGTGAAACCAGATACCAGGAGAAAAAAAAATGGAATAAACCAATTGGGGGAAATTAGAAACTATGCAGGAAGATGGAAACTTAAAAAATAAAATGGAACAAACTTAGTCTCATTAATATCCTTGGAGAGATAAGGCGTTCATTCCACTGATGGTATAAAAAGTAGAAGGCTATAAAAATAAAACATTTAAAGGACATAAATAAGGTGGTTTGGAAATTAAAAATATGAAAACAAATATAAAAGTCTGTAGAAGATTTGGAAGATGAAATTGAGACAATCTCCCAGAAACTATATGGCAAACATACCAAAAGATAGATTAGAGAGAAAAGAAAATAAACTTAAAGGACCAATTTAAGAGTTCCAGATGTTTCAGAAAGTGAGAATGGAGAAGATAGAGGGGAGTACATTATTAAATAATCTGAGAACATTTCCAAAGCTGAAGGAGAGTTTCCAGATTGAAAGGGTATAATAAGTGGATAAAAATTTTGGAACTCTGTGGATGTGGGGGGATGGTGACAGGTGGGCAGAGTGAAGGAGGGAGGAGGGAGAGAGAGAGAGAAGTTTTATACTTTTATAAGTTTTCATATATTT